>NC_142749.1:10451385-10810135 GCF_051943395.1 Hippocampus bargibanti
TACCATGCATAAAAATGCTCTATTCGTTTTCCACAATCTGTTTCTTTCAGGACTGCATTTACTTCTGTCTGTCACATTGTTGGTCTTCTCCAAGGATCCATCTTTGTATATTTCACTGTTTTCTGAGAGCAAATCGGCATTTGTATCAACGCTTGCTTGGCTGCTGAGTTCTGAATGGTTGGTGTTGAGAAAATGTCATTTCTGCCCCTGTACAGCATCACTTTAAGTTGTACTTGACTTATCTTAACCTCCTCACCCAGTACAATATTTGCTGAAGGCCTTCCCGATCCACTCGAGAATCGCGAGCGCTTCATCGAGTTGAGCTGCTACTTCCTGTGCCTTCCGTTTGCTTTGGACTTGGATGCACACAGCAGATCGAGAATATTGCAGTTGTATGACAACTGTGGTGTTGTTCGAGGGCTGCTATGGGTTAGTATTTCTTGATGTTCAAACAAAAGAATGTTAAAAAATTACATCAGTCTTGAAATGTGAACAGATAATAATAACAGATATGACAAGACTGCAAGATCACTGACATATTTTGTGATGACACAAGGGACGATTTGAAATCCAAGTTCTGGACAGTTTTGTTCCTCATTCCAAGTTCTCAATACAGACAGAGATGCTCTAATTTGGAGCACACTGACAGTTAATGCAAACATTATCCAGTGATGCAACAAAGAATGACATTTTTTTTCTCATCTGTTATTTGTAGTATTATTTTTGATGCCTTTGTTTTTTTTTTTGTTTCATTCTTTGGCAGGTGATTCAAACTCTCCCTGTTTCATTAGTGGAGCTGCCACTGTCACTTCTGCGCTGCTTGATGCTGCACGACCGTCAACGTTTTGTTTTCCACCTCAGTAAAACCGCTCCTGGCTTTTTCTCTGCATCGGCGCTCCCTCCATCCGGTCAGCAGACCCCCACCAGAACCGCCAGTTCTTTGCTTTCCGATTTGCTGCAGCTGGATGAGCTCTGGGACTCTGCCGTCGAACTCCTCTCTCTATTATACCTCATCACCCGTTTTTGCCCTCACTCTGGTCGCCTCCGGCTTCATATTGAATCGTCCGCGCTGCAACGGGCGCTCAATCATGCTTGTGACCCAGTCAGGGCCGCCACATGCAAGGTTTTGGGGAATATTTATCCCTTCACGTTGCCTAATTTACAACTTCATCTTTTTAAAAGCATGATAGACCTTCTTGAGGATTCTAATGTGCATGTTCGCCGCACGGCTTGCTTGTCAATAGGCAAATGGTTGGGTTATATCGCCGTGAAGGCAGGAAAGCGCAATAGAAATGTCGGTAACACTCCAGAGTGGCTAAAACTGAAGCACGATGAAGCACTCAGGGCTTCAAACATGCGGGCAATTGAGATCAAACTTGGTGATGATGAAATGACACCGTGGCGAGAAGAAGCCAGGATGACAGTGGCCACACTGGCCTCACTGACCTCTGACCCCGATGCCCACACTCGTCTCCACGCCTGCGCCGCTTTGGGAAACGTGCTATACGTTCAAGGCGTTGTACCAGAGCTGCTGGAAGAAAGTGTGTCCAGACGACTTCTGAGAGCCGCCTGCGCAGATTCGCACAATGTCGTGAGAGAAGCCGCCATTGTAACTTTAAGTTTGTACACGCAGCAGGAGACGCTACGACAGGTAATGAATGAATGAAGGGAACGTTTTCATCTCATCACAGATTTTTTTCTGATCATATTTCTTTACTCCAAGGTGCTCATATCGCTGGATGCCAGAGGACAACTACTTGAGGCCCAGCGTGCACCTCTACTGTGTGATTATCTTCCTCTTCTTAGACAGCTCCAGACAGATAAGACAGACTCCAATTCTTAATGTTTTTTTGGCGGGGCTTTGTTGTGTCTGCCCGAAAAAAGACTAAGTTAATCGTATTAAAATGTTTATAACATTTCCAGCAATCATTTTTGTATTAAGAGTAGCACAAAAACTATCTGAATGGGGCAAAAAAAAAATTCACGGTGTACTTTACTGTATATTTGGGGAACTCACGAAATGACTTTAGGTGCTACTCGTGTGAGTGTAAAGGTGAGTGTGAGTGATTGTACATGATCGCCCTCCGAAAATAATGTTATGTTTTTCTTTTCTTTTTTTTTGTTTTTCTTTTCTTTTTTTTTTTTTAGAAAACATGAAAAACACAGTTATATTTCAGAATAATTTCAGTTCAGACTGAAACATACAAATTTCACATCATGCAAAAAATGATTTTTAATGGACTCATTCTGAGCCTTGTGATTCCCGTAATTGAGCCTTTGGTCCATCATGTAAAACAAAAACAAAAAGACACACAAGGGCCTTCTAATGCCACACTTTTATTTTTAACGGAAAAGTCAATGACAGACAAACACGATGGTTTGATAAAGTGAAATTTAAATCAGAACATTTTATTTTGAGATCCCGTTACTTTGAATTCTGCCGCCGGCCATTGTTAACTCCGACTTGACAGTACAGCGCAAGGAGACAAAGCCATGAGATTTAGTGTCCTGTAAATTGAATAAATAATAATTTTGAGGCTTATCTTCAAGATTGTCTTCAAATATATGCATATGAGAAAAAAAACTGCCCATAAGGATTTCTGCCAGCAGTGAAAATCAAAGTTACGCCTTGCGCCGCATCGTGAACAAACTATCTAATGAGGCTTTTTTCAGTTAATTGACTACAAAGCGAGGACCATTACACGCTATTCTCTCAACATATAAAAGTTTGTACAAATTAGTGCAATTAGCCTGAGGCTCAAGAGCCGAATTGCGTTCATAAGAATCGGGATTCATCCTGAAATCGCCTTTTTTTTATCACTTGCAGAAAGACACGCAGCAAACGTCGAACCATAAGACAAATGCATAAGTGGAACATTTTTAATTTCACCTGGAAGACGCATGAATAATTTTACTCCCTGCGCATTTTTAAACAGTGAAATAGTTTACTGGTGGACAAATTGTATATCCTGAGCTTTGTTAATATATCATATAATTTGTTGTATTATTGAGGGGTGAAATGCCAAATCTATCCAAAAAAAAAACAACTTAAAATTTGATCGCAACTAGAGTTAGGAAAATCAAAAATGTAACCAAAACAGGAAAAAGCACCTATTCAAAAAAGATTTTTAAATATTTTATTTACAATAAAATGACACAATTAAATTAAGTTGACTAAGTAATATTAAACATTAAAAAAGGGGGGATCTGAGAATTTTGGTGATGCAATTGAGCATTAAGGTCAATTAATAATCCGTTTATTTTAGAATTAATATATTGATCATAAGTTAAATATAATTTAACAAAGAGCAGTCAAAATGTTTTAATTTTGAAATGAAGAAATTGGGTTCCATATGAATTAACGCTGTTCGGCTTTTCTATCGGAAGTTGTTTTAAAAAAAATGTAGTCAGGAAAAAAGTAAAAGGCCAATAAAATCTTAACTGGCGTGATCGATAATTTTTTAAATAAGTAACCCTATTCTAATTAAGCGATTCACACAATGATTGTCATGACAACATCTGAAGAGTCAAAGAAATATTCTGTCGCTTAGTTTGATGATTTTTGTATGTGCGTGTTTTGTTTTCTAACGTGCAGTAGGTATTAAAAAAATAAAGCAACATTGATGAATGGATCATCAAAATGACATGAAAATCTCCACAACTTCCCTGTACTGATTTCTTGGCGGGACTTTGGGGTTATCCTGTCGTATCCTGCTTTAGCTTTTGGCTTCTGGCCTTGTAAACTTCGATCAGGAGGTCTTTGACGTACTGGATTTCACGCTCGACAGACTCTGCCTTGTCACGCAGCTCACGGTTCCTCCCCTCCAAGCAGTGAAGCTGTTCTTCCAACGAATCTAACTCTGCCCTTTTTCTTTGGCGATACCTGCAAATGAAAGATCACATCAAGACATCCGCACCCGAAATTTATTGAGGTCAATAAGAACCCGGAGTTTACCTATGAGCGGCTGTTTTGTTCTGATCTCGCTTCTTCTGTTTGCGCTCGCCTCCGCCTTCTGCGGGAATGACGTCAAATTCGTATTTCACAGCACAATGGTCTTCCTTCAATCTGCAAGATTCCAAGTTCAGACTATCCCTTGTCATCAAAAGACACTCTGGACCAGGATCCTCCAGGAAATTACAGTGCAATTCATGCTGACCTATCTGTAGATTCTCCCCTTTGACCTGCTCGGTGAAGAAGCTATGGTAGGTCTCGGACTGGGGTGTTCCCGAAAGATAACAACTGTCGCTGCTGTGGGCTTTCCAAGAAACTGTCGCTTTTGGCACCTCCACACCAGTCTTGATGCCGGACAGCACTTCACTGTTCACTGCGGCGCCGCTCACCTCTCTCATGCTGTACATCAACAGATCTTCTTTCTTTGGGGAGTCATGAACGGATGCGGCAAAATGGAGTCCACCAGAGGCGGTGGCTTTGACGGCGCCAACAGCGTTGTGATTGAAGCAGCAGTCTTTGTCTTCTTTTGCTAGAATGGCACATTTTCGGAGCTCGACCGCGCTGCCCAGACAGTAGCCTTTCCCGACGAACTGCTCTTCTTCCACGCAGCAATAACTGAGTGATGAGTTACCTGAGTTGATTCCTTTGGAACTTGAACTGTTGTCGTAACTTTCACTGAACCTCACGCTGTCTGGGATTCTTTTCCGGGCGCACGGGCTGGGGCGACCGTAGCTATACGGGGTGTGCCTGGGAATTTTGGACCGCCCTACTGGTCCGCCGCACACACCGAGCAAGTCCACTTCTCCGCTTGCCAGGGTGAGAAGAAATGGGCTGGATTCCGCATGGTTGGGTGCGGAGTACGACACACAGGGCAGCTGACTGAACGGCTGAGGACCCGTCAGTAGCGAACCCCGGTCACATCTTCCCAGCCTGGGAACTTTCTCTGGCAGTGGCTCGGACAGGAAGTAGTCTTCCATTTGGGCTAGTTCCTCTTGCAGCAGAGAGGTCATAACCTCTAAGTCGGAGGGCACGTGGGTATCATTCTGAAGGGGTGACGGGGGAAGGGAGGCATTGGTGGAGGAAGGAGGGGAGGGAGGGTTCGGGAGGTATGAGGAGAAGTCCACTTCTTCCGTCATCCAGTCGGTGAGAACATCACCTGTTGACAAATATTGCAATGTCAATATTGCATGAATATAGAGCAATTCAAATTTTCCATTTCAAAAGGGAAACAAATGAAATGTTGCTGAGGGTCAAAGCGAGGCTTGCTATTTTGGAGCCACAATACTTACTGTCTGGCAAGGAAGGATGTGCTGCAGTGCCGAGCCCACCTGAGATGTGGCAAAATATAAAAAAGCCCACTTACTGCAACTCACCAATTAAGTGCTGACTCCCCTCTGACACCTCCCCCCTGCACCCCTGTGATTGGCTGTGGTTAGCCTGTGGGTGAGAGAGAGCGAGGAGGTCTGCCGGGCACGCACGAAGAGACTTCCAAACAGGAGCCGGTGTCGCCATCGTCATTCTGTCCATTGGCACTTCGATTCAGGCCAAGTCGGAGCACGTGCTGGGAGGTGGCGGGGTCTGACAGCTGGGCCACAAAGAGCAGGGCTGGGTGGGCATTTTGAAACCTAGAGGAAGGTGATGGATTAGGAACAGTGTTGAGAAACAGGTGTGGATGCAAAGGGCATCATGCAATGAATAGGGCTCAGAGAAATCCTGAAAATTAGACAGCAAGAGAGCGCAATCCCCCATGGGCTTCTTTTACCAACATGCACTTGACACATGATGTCCGAAAGCCACTTGGGAAGTATGATGCTGCCATGAGTCTATTGGTTGTCAAGGTGAGCCACTCGACGAATAGAATGAGATGATCTTTAAATTGGATTAAAGCCTTATGTGTCATTTTAAATTAATCACTTAAGAATTTCAGGTGCTTATATGACAACCATGTGACGGTATATTAGCTATACCAGGAACACTGTAGACAAAAAGCTATGATAAATTCATAAATTCGTGTTTGGATCTTTTGTTATATCATTACAAAACAGATAGGGTGTCGTGTTATCTAAACAACCCGAATTGGAATTTTATCTAACAGCACCGTAATCTATATAATTAGCAACGTAAATAGTCGTGTGCGAGACAGTAGTGTAGGTTTAAAAAGTTGCGCAATGAACAAAGAAGGCAAAAGTCAGAGTTACTTACTCCATTCTTGCAGAAAAAAATAGTATAGAGAGCTTGGGGTGCGTTGCGAAAGCAAAGCACGGCGTCTTCTCGGTTATAACTTTTTGTCAAATTCAAAAAGCCATTGTGCCAACTCGGCGCAGACGAGGACGTGGAGTGGGGTTGTTGCAGCGTGGCGATCGAGGAGTAAACTGGGCAGCAGCATCTAGCGGTGAAGGCATCAGGGTCACGTTCACCTAGCAACCGATGACGTCACCAACAGGGATCTGTACCCGCCTCCTCTGTCTTCCCGTAGTAAACGCTCAACCGTCCAATACGCGATGCTTTTGGGCAAAATAACACTGGCAAAGCAACAAATATGACGACATGTACGTCGTAACTGGGGAATGTAGCAGTGTTAATTTCATAATGTTCGTGTAATTGTCATTTTCACAACGTACGAATGTTGTCGTAGCTTTACTTTCACTTCCGGGGGGAGCCTCGCGAGAACACAACCGCGGGCTCGATACGAGACCACGTTTTACTTATTAACGCTCGATGTTATTGTTTTAAAATAGCCAGCATTGTTACAAACTCCTACTACAACTGATGTGTAAGAAATGTGATAGTTGTTGCGTATCTCTTGCATCAGTGGTCCGTGCTCTGTGTCTATTGGCCGAGTGTGGCCAAGCTACCGCGCCGTGATTGGTTGAATTACTCCGTGTGTGAGTTTTGATTGGCCGTTGTGAGGCGAGTCGAAGTGCTGCGCTGTTGTCTTCATCTTCCTGGGTGCAGCGAGTGCACATGGTTCTCGTAAACAAACCGGTGGATGACATTTTTAATCCGTCCAAAGCTTTCACTTGTTGATGTTATGAATAACCAATCAGGAAACACAAACTATCGTCCGACTCAACAACATTGAAAACAGTGTTACTTATAATTAGCTTTTGATTGAATATTTATATTATCATTTTAAATACTTTAAAACTGAGAACGTCAGATTCGTTTGCAGTATCACTTTTATCGTTTCAAAAACACATTGAGAGCATTAACAGACTTATAAAGTAAGAGTGATTCTCAAGAATGATGTGAGAGCTTTTTGTTTTTCTCCATTCTGCAAATCCCATTTCCTCTGTTGCTATAGTAATAGTGGACACTGCCCCTATTTTAAACTTGTTTTCCGGTTGCTGTTGCCATGGGATTTGCATTCCTCTCCCTTCACGTTGTTTGTCATCCATCTCTCCTCTGTTTCCGCTCTTCCCCATCCAACTATTTCATTTGCTGGGGTTCTTCTCCGTGGGATTATCAATTTGCCAAAACCAATTGACCTATCCCCACCATCTTTGCAACAATTTGCATATTGGCCACGTTGACAGGATTCATTGAGGTTGTTACTCTGGTATGTCTTTGTATTGATTACAGTTAAGCAAATTGAGTTGCCACACTTGAGTTGATTGTCAGTCACATGATCCACCATGGCTTGGTGGAAGGAACCTGCCTTTTGAATACAGATGGAGTTAAATTATTCACAAAGAATCTTCTTAAATAACATCGTAGACAAAATGTTGAAAACACTAATCTTCAATGTCCATGTTAATCTGCAGTCAAATCCCATTTTTTTTTTTTATTTTTTTTTTTTAGAAGAACAGCTCAAGCGTTGTGTCCACTGTGTTCTACCTACCACAAGATTTGTAGAAACCTGATGCAATCTAGATAAATGCAGCGGTAATGGAGACGAGATTTATAGGAGTTGTAGGTCTGAATCTCCCAGGAAATCGCTGACTGCCTTTCCCGTCTGCATTAATTAGTCCACTGAGAGCTTCCTGTTTGTGCATCTTGAAAGAAAACTGAGGTGCCGTTCATGGAAGCACTTGTAGAAAAAATACACCTGGCACTAAATTGGCTACTGGATATTAGAACGTATTGTGGTTCATTCCACTACCCCAAAACAACTATTTTTGTTGTTGTTGCTGATAGAGTAATAATAACATATAGTAACTGCAGCTCAGGCCAGATAAGATTGCCAGACACAAGCTTTAATGGTTGTGTAAGATAACAGGAGAAGTCAGAAGAGTGGATGCTGCATGCCAAGCACACGTATGGCAAGTTGGTGAGCGTTACACCATCGTTTCATCATCAGCCGTCTCACAATGTATTGTCCTCAACTTTTACCACACTTTGACAGTAGCATGAAAATGGCGTACCGTTGCATCTTGTCACTGGTAGATTTTTTAATTTTTTGGGGGGAGTGCCAAGGCACATTGACTATTAAAGGTTTAAGACATATGCAATTGGTGACAGTGTCAGTAATGCAATGGGACTTTCATACAGTAGTTTTAAGGATAAAAATATTTTCAGTTTGGTGTAAAGTCTCCTTATCCTCACTATAACTTGTCAGATAATTCCACTTACATGGCTCATCGACCCAAATGACAGTTTCTCAAGCAAGAAAGCTTCGCGCTGACCAAAAACGTTTTTCACTCTTCTCAAATTTAAAACTAGCTGCATGTGACACAAAAAGGTCCCATAAGGTCTTGCTGTGTCTTTTGTAACACTCAATATAACCCCAGGGACTAAACGTCTGTCACTTTTAAATTTTACACTTCATGCACGCAACACCACAGGTTTGTCATTTATCAGCTCTTCCTGTTATCAGTTAAGATGCCACTTGCTCATTGACTGTATATTTAAGGCAAATGTAAGAGCCCCATAAATGAGAAAAAAAGTTTTTAGCATACTTTACTTGTGAAGTGTACCTTACTACCTTAATTTCCAGTGTATAAGGCGCACCCAAAAACATTGATTTCCTTCAAAAGCTGACCCTGTGCCTTATACGCAGGTGCGCCTTATCTGTGAAGTCATATTGAGCCGCAACAGGTCTCGCAACTACTGTCAGGAGCCACCGCCGAAATGTCCCCCCTGTAGAAGAGGTCGTACGTAACCCCCGCCTCTACTGTGGCGCCTTATAACAGGGTGTGCCTTATATTTGGAAAACTGTGACATTTTTATATTATATTTGTAAAACTTTTGTGATTCATTGAAGGTGCGCCTTATACTCTGGTGCGCCTTATATATGCAAACATTTTGAAAATACACCATATTGGGGGTGCGCCTTATACTCCGGTGCACCTGATATACCGGAAAATACAATACTTTTGTTGATATGTCATGACAATACAAGTTCCTGATATTATTGGGGTTACAATAGAATATGATTTTCCATTGTCGATAGATTTCATTTCATTTCGGCTTTGTATGTATTGATTGCATTCATGGTCAAGTTTAATCAGCTATTTTATTACTTATCATTTTATTTATTGTTCTGTGTATTGTTCTTTTAATTGTAAAGTGTCCTTGAGTGTTCAGAAAGGTGCTTGTAAATTAAATTTATTATTATTTTATTTTTATTAAACGTACAAAGCTAATGGAAGATGGTGAATTGTTAAACTTTCGGGAAAAAATGTCTGAGCCAAATGTACAGCGTAATATCAGAAGTTAAATTTCCTTTATTCTGATTTTAACAAGTTATTCATTTTTATAATTGCCATTGAGTGAAATCAAAAGCGATGTCTTGTTCGTCGAGATGTTTTGGTTGGCCTCATTAGGTCAGCATTGCTCGGCGTGTGTTGTTCCCCCTCCGGATATAATAACGTTGTTGCCATGAAATCCAAAAACAGGTCTCTAGTATTGTGATTTAATGATTTGTGTATCCCATTTTGAATTAATGACATTTATTTAGCTTTGCCTTCAAACGAAGGGAGACGATAACGGTACTGGCTGCGTTTGCTGGAAGATGCTTTCATCTGTTCATCTGGTGCATGCGCGTGTGTGCGTGCGTGTGGGCACGTCTGGGGCAAAGCAGGAATTATTTCTTTTTAATGACCCAAATGAGTCGAATGTGTCACGATGTGAGTCTTATACGTTTTAAATGTCTGAGTTGAGGATGTCAAAGAGGAAATATTTGTCAGTTGATGATGATGACGATGTTTTAGCTCCATTTCATCAGACGTGGTGCAGTGTTTTCATTCAAATAATTTTCTCTTACAAAAAAAATCCTATGAGACTCATCCTTCAAACCAAGTGATAATCGGGCTCAGTTTTGATGGTCCTTTACATCATCTGATAAACATGATACGGCTCTCGTGTTAGATTACTCATTAGATTACGTGTGCGGACCTAATGTTGAGGCCAGTGCGTGTATTTCGCCAGCCATAAACCGGGGAGTCGGGCCTACTTCAACCGGGCTAATCAGCTCACACTCCCCTCTTAAAAATGTGTTTGTTATTCTGCCGGCTTCACCGTGAGGCTTAAAGTTGTGCGAAAGCTCTCCCAAGGTCAAAGGATAGCCAAGTGATGTGGAAATGGTCTGCGGAGGCCCGGCTGTACGTATCTGTATCGCCCTGGTTTACAGATCATTAACCCAACGAAGGGCAGTTTTGTTCAATGAATAAATCAGCAACCGTTTTCACTTCAAATGTGGAGGATGAGACCGTTCATCTGCGGAACGGAATTAACATCTGTTTGGCCAAAATAAACATGCGGATCAAACCTCTAAAGATGGAGGACACTGATTTGCTGTGGCGGTGGGAAAAGAAGATGTATTTCTGTGATTGACATTTGTTCAGATATTACACCGTGATGAGTTCATTACACACGTAGGCCAGACGTGTGTGATTTCTTTATATATATATTTTTTTGGTTCCGGTGCGAATCATTTGTTTAAATGCGTGTGACATACAGTAAAGTCTCGTTATATCGATATTCAAGGGAGTCCGAAAAAATATCGATATAACCGGGACTATCGTTATATCCGACCCTGTTTGCATGTAATTTTCTCCGTGCGTGCATAGAAATAGTATCGATATAACCGGGACTATCGATATATCCGATATCGATATAACGAGACTTTACTGTATTTGCAAACGAACACTCGGTAATATTAGCATGCACTGGATTTTTTACATTTTTTATCTACCTAGCTAGTGAGCTAGCTAAGTAGGTGTGTGCGTGTATGGGCACATCTGGGGCAAGGCTAGCTAGCTAACTGGATAGATGGCTAGCTGGCGATCTAGCGAGCTATCTGGCTATCTAGCTAGCTGGCCATCTATCTAGCTGGCTATCTAGCTAGCTATCTGGCTATCTATTTTTGCAATCAGCTGTAAAAAAGAAAATATATGTTGTATTTGATATTTCTTTTACATGGTTGAAATTACTTGCGATTGAATCATGCGCATTCATTTAATTGAAGTTTCATTTGTTTTAAGTGTTGTTTCAATATGATCAGTGAATTACTAGGTGGAGGATATAATTAGATTCACAAGGTCTTGACAACAGCAGAGGTAACAAAGCAATTAAGTCGTTTAATAACTTCATTGTTCTTATGCAAATAGCCAATTTGCGGAGAACCAAATATTAATGTCTGTGTGTTTATTTAAATTAGAACACATGTAACTCGTGAGATGAATTTAATTTATTAAGAGAACTGCTTTCATTAACCTACTAATTTAGTAATATTTACTATCAGGCAAAAAAAACAGAAGAGAAGAAGCACCATACTGTATATTTTTATTTTCTTTTATACAAATGTAGATGTTGTTACAAAGTTATATCACAAGACTAAAATTTAATCTGCATTATTTTGTACATATTTGTGTGGAATACAAACGTTACATTTATGATATGACCTTCCGGATGTCAAAGCTGCAGTATAATGATGAAACAACAAATAATCTGGCAGCAAGTTGCAAATGAATAATCAATGTTGAAAAAGTATTTCCCTTTCCATGGTAGTGTTTAAAATTGATTAGAAATAGCACAAATGGAAATACAAAAGTGTAAATGTAAAAAAAAAATGTAAATACTTTATAGACTGACTAGACTCCAAACCAAAGCTTTCTTGAAGTGTTTTCCTCAAACATTGCTGTATAATCTCACAGATATCTTGACGAGAGAACATGTCATGGATGGAGAAAAATGCACCCTCACACCGGCTGATCCCAACTCATGAATTATTTTCAAACACTTCTGTCAGGAGTTAAAGCCTTCAGCGGCCCGGTAGGCCTTCACATCATCGGTGTCCTTGTGACGTCCATTTCACCTTCCGTCCTCGCTGCGGCAAGCCGGCTGGGTTTTGAGGTTTCAACCCCCCGCCCTCCTCTTGTCATCCTTCCAATAGGTCCCTCAGCTCATGAATTGCGTGTAGCCCTCGGCGCCCGTTACTATGACATCCATCCAGATCCGCATGGCCTCCGGGGATGGAGCCACCATGTAGTAAAGGCGGTCGTGAGTCTTCACACAGAAGGTCAGAGATGGGTTGGGGCTCTGGAGGATTTTATGGAGAAGGTGAGATTCTTTGTTTTTTATCTTTCAAGAAAGCGACATGCACCTGTTGCATCTTTATCCTGTGAGCCATGCCAGACAACAGTAATGACAAATATGAAAGCATATTGGGCATATTTTGAGTAATCATTTAAATAGTGGGAGATAAAACCTTCTCTGATAGCCTAAAACAGTCAGAATTACAAAATTACTTTGTTCAGTTATTAACTCATTCATTCCCAGACTCAAATTGCAGGACCAACAGAATATTGCGTTTTTTTACTACACATACATTCAATGCACAGTAAGAAACCTTAGACTCTCTTCTTTCATCAGAAAAAGACTTAATTTCTAAATTATATGGGTCTGGAATTATATGACGTTGAAATGAAGGTGGTTGTCCAAAATACAATGCAATACATACATATTGGTTTATACTGTATCGCACTTTAACAACAGCTGAAGCTGGAACAAAGCGTTAACATGGAAAAAGGGACATTCTGCCCCCTTGTGGAAAAGAAACAACATTGCCAGAGGCCATGGCCAGCGCTTTATAGACACCCGAGAATGAAAAACCAAAACCCGAACAAATTTTGCAATGGCACTCTACGTCATCTTCAAGTCCCGAATAAATTTGCGGATGGCAGTGAATAAGTTAAGCACTAAGAAATAGATTTCAAATCTTTGACTTCATGAATGCATTTGATATGCAGTATTTATTGGTCCTTAAAATGGCGGATAAAATACAACCAACTATTTTATTGGGACTGATTCAACGATGCAAGTGTACCTAATCAAGTGGCCTTATGTAGCACAGACCTTTTTATGGATTTGAGGTCAAATTATTTAAAAAACAAAAAATTCAACAATGCTTTTTTTGTTTTTAAAAACTCATCATGGCTGTTAGTGAGTCATGCAGAATAGATGAAGAAGTGAAAGTTACCTTAGTAGCAATTCGTAAGTGATCATAATAAACCTCTTCAATGGCCTGGAAGTAAATGAGTCCCTTTAGCTTGGTCTCGTGCTTGTCTGAGAGAGTAGAAAAAAAACAAGATATGTTTTTTTATGAAGACATAATCCAAGCAGAGTTGGGGTGAAAGTTAATTACAAGCACATAACAAGCATATTTCAAGTTTTGCCTGGAGTCTAAAACATCCCATTAATCTGACTTGTTTTCCCTTCGCCAAGCAGTCCCATTGTCAAACCTAAAGACGCTCCAAGACGCTAGACATCTTTTTGTCAACAAAAACTTTTATATTAAACGACTGGTCAAATAAGCAGAAAAAAATGCACGAAGAAACTGAAAATGGAAAGCAAGTTTTTGAAATGGACCCCCTGCACCACATCCTCATTTCACCCTTTTTTCCGTGAGCCAAAAGTGCTTCGTAATGAGATAAATGTTTTTCAAACGCAATTTTCACTTTATCAGGCACGAACAAGCCAGGAGCTAGCCTTCGCCCAAGAAAAACACTTCTCAGGAAACCATTGCATCTTATTTCATCATCATCATCATCATCACCGTCGTCAGGAGTGAGCTGGGTGAAAAGGCCTAGACGAGCGAGCTCACACGAATACACGTGATTTAGATCCGCGCGCTAATTATTTGGACTTGTCAAGTAACGCAGCGACGAACTCTTCTCATTTCAAACGCGGATGCTGTTTTGACGCCGTCGGTTTGGATTCGCAAGTGCGAGAAAAGTCCACGTCGTGCCATTTTTAATGAGATGACCATAGAGTCACCCACCCTGTGTTGCTATAGGCTCAAGTGCATTCGTCACGCAAGTAACAAAAAGTTTTCAGCCAGAAAAGTTGAGAGCTTATAATGAAGAATGCAATCCCACTTGATCCCTTTAATCAGAGTCCTTTTCTAAATGAATCCCCCTCATGGATTTATTGGGATATTTGAGAGGAAAAGGAGAACTTCTTTTCATCCTTTATTCTTTTCATTGGGGGATTTTTGTTTGTGAAGTGGTGTGGTTTTATCAAAATTGGGAAAACATTTGGATCCAATTTAGAATATAAGATGATGCCGTATTGAGACGCTTACCCACGTAGTAACAGAAATTCCTCTTGAGGCGGTCGAAAACGAACCAGCGCTTCTTCCACGATTTGATTTTGCCTCCCATCTTGATCAGATGACCCTTGCACATCTTCTCCGTGAGGATGACAAACGGGCATGTGTCAATGCTGTGGCCCGACGACTCCACATGGGCGCGCAAATCAAACTCCTCTTTCAGGTTGGGCAGGTAGCGCGTCATCGGACGTGCCTGCAAAAGGAGAACGTTTGACATTTACTGCGCATGACAAGTGTGCACCAGATTGGGGGGTGTAAGTGGGGGTTGATTTTCAGGCCCCGTTAATAACAGATAAGTCCTAGAATTTGTTCTTTTTTATTTTTTTACTCATTCACCGCACTGACCAAAGTTGATTTTTGTTTTTTACCCCCACAGTGTCTTTTAATCCCATAGCGACATCGCTGCCGCTTGGTGACATTACATGACCATTGCACTGATTAATGGGTTTGTTGTCTACAGTAAATAAATTAAGTTATGAAAGTAATGTTTTAACCAAAAAAAAAAGTCAGAGACACTGTAGTAATGTAGTATTTGATAAACACACACACACACACACACACACACACACACACACACACACACACACACACACACACACACACACACACACACACACACATATTTCTATATATTTTTTCAATGTCTATCTCTATAATGATGTGCAAATATTGATCAAACATCAAAAAGAATGACTCATCCCCATTATGCAGAATAAAAAGAATCAGAAAGCCTTTAATCGTCCCACAATGGGGACATTTGATGTCCACAGCCACAATTTGAAGGGGGGGGGGGGTGAAAAGATAAAAAACAAGATATTACAAACATAATTAAAAATGTCAGAAGACTGAGGTGTATACTGTAACTGTGCAAAAATGTTTCATGAAAAACTGTACATAGTATATAAGTATATAAAAAATAGAGCCTCAAGTCCATTCTAATCAATTGCATTTATTTGTTTAAATAAATGAATACAAATAAAAATAAATACATACATAAATAATAATAAATAAAAATATAAATCGCTGCGGCGTTCCCAGAGGGGAAAAGCAAAAGGAAATTATTTTTAAATATATATATATATATATACAGTAAAGTCTCGTTATATCGATATCGGATATATCGATAGTCCCGGTTATATCGATACTATTTCTATGCACGCACGGAGAAAATTACATGCAAACAGGGTCGGATCTATCGATAGTCCCGGTTATATCGATATTTTTTCGGACTCCCTTGAATATCGATATAACGAGACTTTACTGTATATATATATATATATATATATATATATATATATATATATATATATATATATAGAATTAATTGGGATCAGCCAAGATGTCTTTACAGTTCTTGCGGTGGTTCTCATTAGATTGTACATAATTATCTAATCATCTTTATCTTAATTATCTTAAACATCAGAGGCCTTGTGGCACTTTATTTGAGCAATAACGATCAAATGTAATTGACAAGAATGGACTTGACTTGAATTTGCGAATTGTTACAGAGATAGACATTGAAAAGAAATGAAAATATAAATGTAGATATGATAGATTTGTCAGTGTGATCTCTATATCTATCTAGCTATATCTATATCTCGATATCTGCCTTTCAGGTTAGCATCCCACTGACCTGCGAAAAGTTTTTCTCCCTCATCTTCACCTCTTCGTCCACCAGCCTCCTCCTGTGGGCCGTCTCATTCAGAAGCCGCCTTTCGGCCTCCTCGCGCCTCTTCCGCTCCTCCTCCAGCAGAAGCCGTCGAGTCTGCGCCTCCCTCTCCTGGGAGCGTCGAGGAGCAGATTGGCAGAGGGGAACGCAAAACAGAGCGAGTGAGGGGGAAGAATATGTTAAAGGTAGGCAAATATTGCGATACAAAGTGAATCGGAGCCACATGAGGGTTGAAATCCCAATGGCGGGCTTTGTCAAATAACATCCCTGAAGTCTTGTGTATAAAAGATTTATGCTTTGCTGATGTAAAATAATCCTTTGCTGCTTTTACAGACTGGTGGGTGATTGTACATTGTGTCAACATGTGGAAACAATTCAAAGACGCCAAATAAAACTTACAACAGCGTTTCGCCACCTTGAGACAGCCTCTCTCCATGGTGAAGAGTTATAACCACTACTTCAAAGATGCCAGAGCGGCACAATGGGTGAGTGTTAAGCATTTGGGACTGATAGCGCTGTAGTTTTGGGTTTGAATATTCATGAGAGTGAGGATTGGTGACTTCAATGCTGCAGGGGACCACTGGTTTATGTTCACTGGTTAGGTACACTGCTAAAAGGTCAGAGTTGGTGACCAAACAGCAAAGGATTTGAAGCAAATGAAAAATAACCACATAGTGTCATTTTTTTCTCCAATCCAAAGGGATTTCTTTTCGTAAACAACACTACTAGACAAGAAACCACCAAATATTAAAGGACAACCGACATCACTTTTTTGTTTCCTAACTGACATCAGAAAAACGTTTTATAGCATCTAAAATACCCAAAACACGCAGTATGATATTTTTAGTCACACGCAAAACACCAATAAAAATGACTTAAAAGTGTCCAAAAACTACTTCAAATTGAACCCGGAAGTGGCCAGTTTCAGAAGGTCCCGCCCCCTTGTTCGTGACATCACGCCAAGACGTCTTGCCTTGCTCGAGAATCAAAACAACGGCTTCAGATTCAGAAAAGATGCTTTCTTGTTACTCATCCAGTGATGAATATGATTCAAATAGTTCTGAAGAGGAAAGTATAAATATTTGCAATCGATTAAAGAATTTATTCTGGTCATTTTGATGCACCTGGAGAGAAATGTAGTGACAAACTCTTTAGTACTCACAGTACCCAAAAAAAATTGTCTCCTGGGACGTTTTGTAAGCGAACATCAAATAACCTGTAGAAGTCTTGGCACAACACACAACGATTCACCATCGTGTTATTTATGTGTTTTTCTTCTAATTTCGCCATCAAGACGGATCAACACGAAGTTTTCAGACCAAACAAAAGTACCGCAAAATGCATTGAGGTGATACAAGGTATGTCCTTTCTAGGTGAGGGGTGTTCCTTCACTGACGTAGGGTGAGGACTCGTCACCAACTCAAAAACAAGACTTCCGGAATATTCAGGGCGAGTCTTGAAACGTAAAATATAGCTATAGGCGGTGGAATCTTTGTGAAATACGCTCAGTAGAAGTCATTTGAAGCCGTTTTACAAATTATGGACACAACTTGTCCGGAGACGTCGGTTGTCCTTTAAGTGAGATTTTTTTTCTCCTTTTTTCCCCCCTTAACTCATTAACTGTCATTCCTGAATTTATTCGTGAATTGAAAAGCATGACATGGAGTGCCATTCTCAAATGTGTTCGGGTTTTGGTTTTTCTTGCGTAGGGGTGCCGATAAAGCGCTGGTCAGACCTCTAGCAATGTTTTCCCGTCCATGAGGGGGCAGCATTTCCCTTTTTTCCATATTAGCACATTGTTCCAGCTTCAACTGTTGTTAAAGCCCTATATCAACCAATATGCATATATTCCATTACATTTTGGACAGCCACCCTCATTTCAAGCTCAGATAACTCCAGTCCCATATAACTTTGGAATTAACACTTTTTTTCTTATCAAAGAAGAAAGTCCAAGGTTTCTTATGCTGGATTGAATGTTTGTGTAGTCCTAAAACTCAATATTCTGTGGGTCCTGCAATTTGAGTGAAAACGACAAAAACCCTGGCACTGGAATGGACACACTTTTCGTCTGGCACTGAATAAGTTAATATCACCTACCTCACTCAAATTTTAATATGATTGCAGAGTACTTTAGTCTTGTATTCCATTCTACATCAGTAATTCCTTTTGTTTATGTTTTTTTTTCTGGGACCCCTGATCACCCGCAAATTGAATATAAACACTTCAGAGCTTACTCGGTTCTCAATGAGCCTGGTTCTCTCTTGCTGTGCCTCCTTCAACATCTTCTCCATCTCTTCTAACCTCTGGGTCTCCAACGCGGAAGCACTGGGGGGTGAGGGGGGCAGTCAATGCATTGTGATACAAGTACCGAAGCAGATAACACAGCAGGGAAGGGAAGGGGAAGAGGGGTGAGACAGACTGAGTCGCACCTTTCCGGGGTGCATGCCGAGTTGCTGGTGGAGATGCTGGTCTCCAGGCTATCTGAGCTCTCCAGGCTCAAGGTGTCGTAGGCCTGGTTGCCCCCAGGTGGACACTGATGATGCAGGATCGAGTGATGCACTGTGGGAGACGGATCTGTGCGATAGGAAAGTGGGCGGGTAGCTGTCATAGAAGTTAAGCGCTATCCACGGATCGCGTCAAGTTGATTACAACATAAAGTTATCCGTTAGTCTGATGAGCCTCAAAATCACCTTTGCTTGATGACTAACGGGGTCAAAATACCTTTGTTGAGCTTCCTGAAGTCCAGGTCCAATGGGTTTGACATCTCTTTGAGCATTAACTGTAATCCCTAAGAAACGGAGATGTCAGGTGTCATCTATCCGTGCGGTTTCGTTTGACTTGTGTGAATGCAACGTTCTCACCTTGGAGGTTTTATCACGTGTGAGAGTGGCTTGAGGCACAGTGGGCGCGGAGCTGACGGGAGGACATGATGCCGCGTGACCAACTTCACCGTCTGATTTGGACTTCAGCAACTGAAAGGACACAAGTTGCTTTTGTCACACGATGAGGGAAAGCTCACAAAACAACTGATAGATTTTACTATATGTACACTACTTTAATTCTTGTTCTAAAATTCCATTTGTTCTAAAAAAAACAACAACACTTCTCATGCTGTGATGTTGATTTTACATGAGCATTCAAAATCCTATCAAGTCATTTACTTGGACCGAAGCAAGGGTCAGAGGGCATCAATTGTTTTATCTAGTATGTTTATTTTATTGGAACATGTGGTTCCTATTTGAAGGCTTGCTTTTTTGTAAGGAAAAAATATACATTTATAGTCAATTATTTTGTGAACAATGCCTGTTGGATTGAGGAAAATGTTTCTTCAGCTGTCATCTATACTTTTTGGAAGGTCTCAGACATTTTGCTCCTCATCCGAAGAGCTTCGTCAGCGAACTAAAGTTGTGCTGGTAACTCTGGCCCTATATCCCTAATGGACAGAGGTGGGCGTGCCAGACCTATACTCTGATAGGCCCCTGCTCTAAGGGTAGTGTGAGCAGTGGAGGACTCCCTGAAGCCAATCTGAATACTTCTATTGTTCTAGCTATCTATCACCGGCACAACTTTAGTTTTCTGATGAAGCTCTTCGGATGAGGAGCAAAACGTCCGACACCTTCAAAAAAGTACAGATGACGGCTGAAGAAAGCTTTTCCTCGATGGACCACTCCTGTACGACTGAGAGCCTACACAGAAACCTGTTTTTGCAGGATTAAAACAGTGATTGTTAAGATACCATGACATTTTCAATTTTTCCTAGCGCTATGGTCATGTTCCTTTTCACTGAGATTGCTTTTGGTGCCGGTTCTAACATGACTAACGGTTACAGTACAAGGAGCAGTAAAAGAGGAGAGTGAATGAATTTACCTGCCCATGCCTGCGTGCAGAAAAAGATTTGGCGGGCAGCGGTGGAGGACATGATCGAGGCTCCCCAGCAGCCATAATCTCCTGGTACCAGCGTTCAAGGTTAATAGGAGGCATTGCATTCCTGCATAGCTCAGGCTGGCTCTGAAGTGATGAAAAGCAGGCCGGCCAGAATAGAAAAGAGGCAGTGAAGCGGTTTGTGTGCAGACATCAACACTTGGCCAGTTATTTAGGCAGAAATAGTCGACTGGGAAAATCAACAGGCTTTTGAGAAATAATGATGACCTGTAAGGGCTGGAGGAAGCCACAAACCTTTGCAGATAGAAGGGAAGTAGGGCCACTCGAGTTACACGTGGAGTCAGAGGAGGCAAGTTGGAATAATGCAATAGATGAGGAAGAGGCACTATCAAACCTCCGCACGCCAATAATGTGGCTTAACTGACCGACCGTGATGTAGTCCTTCACACGGACGCCCCAGTGGAGAGAAGAAAAGGGGGGGAAGAGCAGAAAGTAGAGGAAAAGCAGGAAGCTTCCATTAGAAAGGCCTCGTCGGGTGGGAGAGAGCGCGAGCTTATGGCGGTCATCAGGCAAGCTTTTCTACCTCACATGGCACAGCGTCAGCTACAGCAAGAGGAAGGGAGTCAAGGGCAGCAGGGGAAGAAGAGGGAGGGTGCACGCAAGCGTTTCCATACATCTTATAGACATCAGACATCCTGAGGTACTCCTGCATCGACAGCCAAAGAGAAGCACAGATCAACCTAGCTGAACACTACTTTAGGCCATACCTGTCAACTTTATGATTTCCACGTATTTTATACGTTTTTTTAAAATCATTTCTAATAATGTACGGCGTACTACAATTTTTATACGGGAAAACATAAAATGAAAATTGTGACCCGATCATACAAAGACCATTTTGGCTCAAATCCAGTACGTCTCAACTGCTGGTAGCCAACTGCTACTATATTCACGGCAAACCAGCAAAAGTAATTCTCAATCGTATATTTTTATTATCGCTGCATACGCTCGGATTGATAAAGGTATAACATGCGCATGCGCTGTAAGCTGTCTGCATTTCTGCTTGTGTTAGCGTTTTTATCATTTCAAAGAATGTACGGCGTACTACTACAACTTTTATACAGGAATTGTAATTATTTATAAGGGCAAGCTATTAGTTGACAGGTATGCTTTAAGCACAGATAATAACGTCCGATACAAGAGCTGTGACAATTTTTTTAGAGCATCATCGAGATGAATGTAGACCGAATCGTCGAAAAAAATAATTTAAAAATACGTTTTTTTGGACTGTAAAGATGATTGTGCTGTTCTGCTTGTGACCAACAGATGGCAGTGTAAGACTTCTACTACATCCCACCTGATCGTCAGCTGTAATTAGTGTAGTTTCAAAAAGTCGCCCACGCCCACCACGCTAAGTCACGTCGTTTTTTGTTTTGTTGGTGTAATCAATTTGTTTGTCTTAATGTAATTAATATTTCTTTTGTGGGGTTTTTTTCCTGTGATTTTGTTCAGTCCACTCTACTACTGCCTCCCTGCCTTTTTGTGGTTCTACAGCCGTCATGCTAATTTACTTTACAATCAGCAAAGTCCTCAATCAAGAGTCTTTCTGCTGCTAACTTCCACGCCCAGGTGAACTGTTTTTTTCAAACGCTTCATCTGTCAATATATTTGAATCTAACTATGATGATTTCATACAAACAATTTATATTATATGTACAGCTCTTGTATTGAATATTATTTTACTCTGCCGATAAAACTAATCTTGCGCCCCGCCCCATGTGGTATATTGTAGATAAGGCATGCCACCGGTTAGAAAGCAATCATTTGGCTTCTACTTTGAAAATGAACATGCTTGAATGTCACTGATATTCTGTTGATTCCTGTTTTTTTTCCTTTTGCTTTTACCTCCTGTAGCCTAACAGGGTAGACTTCAGAAGGGGGGACGTGATGAAAAGTAGAGGAAGGACAAGGGCTATGAGAGGGGTAGTCGTCATAAACAAGCTCAGGTTCGTTGATATGGAGTAAATCCTGTTTGAAAAGGTTATTTCCATTAAAACAAATATTTATCATACCCCTCCTCCACTAGGACTTTCTGTCATTGTAACTCACCTCCGGCATTTTGATGTTGCTCTTTGAGAAGTTCATACCACTGGTCACGCTGTGATATCTGTTCTCCAGGGCACACAATCTATCCTGCTCCTAAAACGAAAAAAATGATACTGTTTAAGTTTAATTTGCCACAGAATTCCCACTTTGCTGTTTGAGTGGCTCTATTGGAACCTTGTGTAACAGCTGCAGAGTGGCCTCCCTTTCTTTCGCCATTCTGTCACATTCGTGAGTAGCTTGTACGCCCAGTTGCTTCACTTGAGCATCCAAAGTCGCCATTTTCTCCTGAGAAGAAATGGCATGTCAGGCATACTAAAGTTGCTAATGCAGTGCATGACACAACACCCCTCCTCCACTCCCTGTAAGTGTTTTCCATTGTTTATCTAAGAAATCGAAGCACCATCTGTCCACCTGTCAGATTTCAGTTCCCGTCTCCCTGTTTTAGGTATCACTGTCTTGTTTTTGTTTCCCTTGGACGGGACTAAACTGTAGTCAATCAATTTTCACTGCTGTGTACTTGCAATATGTGCATTGACAAATTCAATTCCAGCATCCATGATGGAGAGAGAGACCGTCCATTCCCACACAACTCTTTGAAACACACATTTTTTAACCGCATTGTAAAAATATTGGATCACCCGCTTGAAAAAAAGCATCAAAACTTGCAGAAAAATAATGTATGTATTGTAATGTTTGTGCAAGGTACTAGCATGTCTTTAAGAGGCGGAACCTAGAGCACGCGTGTGTGAGTTGTGGCTGATAGCAGCGTTCTGAAACATGCATTTGCAACGACGGCTCTCCATTCCCACATACAAAATAATCGAATTCTGTGAGAATACTTTTCTTCCACTTCTCACCTTCCTCTTAGCCACGCTGCAGTGATACTCGTTTTGCTCTCGAAGAAACTGCAACGACTGGGTCTCCTTTCGCTCTTCCAAACTGCTCTCCTCCTCCAGCTGGCAAAACTCTAGTTCCTCAAATTGCTTTGTGCCAGCTTCCAAAGCCTCAGCTTTCTATTTCCATGGACACAAGGTTGAATAAAATATTTAGCAAAGAATCTTTCGCAATCAAGGAGCAGCATATGATTGTTAATCCTTGACACTGTGCAAAATTATTGCATTTGCAATGTGACGAAAATCTGATGAATGCTTTTACCAGACCAGTTGTCAAGTATTTACATATTACTCTACGGCCACGTTACATGCAATAATCTAGTAGACCTTGAAAATATTAAATGATTAAAAGGGATTGTTGTCGTATAGTGCATGCACAGTTTAAGGGAAAACATGTTAGTAAGATGAATAATTACACCGATTTTGATTTTCATTCTGATAGAGAGAAACAGCGATTGTAAAGCGGATTTGAGTAGCCAAAGCATAGCCTGAAGCATCATACTTACAAAAGGCATTGACTAGTTTGGTATTTAAAGAATGATAGGCAGAAGAGAGGAAGAAATCAGAGCACATTTATGATTATATTATCTGTAATATGATTTCTCTCTGCATGTGCCTCTATTTTTTTGTTTGTTTTTTTTTTGTTTTCAGTTTATGATAACTCACTGTTGCCAGCCAGTGGGCTGGGTGAGAACACTGACCCTGCTGAGCTGCTCCTGTAACTGTTCTCTTAGAGACAAGGGGCAACTATCAACCTGCCTCTTCAGCTCATTGTACTCATTCCTCTGCTTTTCCAGGGCCTTCCGTTCAGTCGAGACATTAGCTCTCCCCTAAAAACACATGGAAACACACGGAAACACAAACACACGTACACAAAAAAATGTGTACACACTCGGAATGGGCATTTTAATTCTATTTATCAGTTGTAAATTTTGATTTCGTGACAGATGAAATTTAGCAGAGACGGATGCATTACTCAAGGTAACCAGCAGAGGGCACAAATAATCCAAGTGCTTCCGGTGTGTACCTGTATATGATAATGAGGCTGGTCACCTGCCATTCATGTCCGTGTTTTAATTGTTTTAAAAAGCTTTCATTGAATCAGGTCATTTCTGGTTTGGAAAGTTTCTGGAAATGTGTTCGAATTATTCTGCCATTCCAAAATAATGATGAAAAAAAATTACAATTGTAGTGACACCCACATGCTCGACTTTTAACACTCAAGAATGATGTACAAATGCCCATCCCGGGTGCACACACAATAATCGGAAAAAAAACAGTGAAACCCAACTCAATTTCATGCAACCAAGCATTGCTGGCCAAGGCAGTTTTAGTAAGTAGAATGAAGCATGTTGTCATATTGTTAAAAGTTGAAATGTAACAATAATGTTGCCCATAAAGCGTTAGTGATATACATGTGAGAGTCATTCAAAATGTGAAAACAGCTTTGTTTTATCAAACCTAGAACAAGCAGTTGAAATTCACAACAGTGGCATTCGGGGAGGTTTTTGGCACAGAAAGTATCAATCTCATGCATCCATTTTTGTAGTTGTGGTATTTATTCAGCTTGAGGGTGTTGTAGCTGAGAGCGCAAACCTTGTCCTTCTCCTTCTGCGTGGTCTTGTTCAACTGGCTAAGTTTGAGCTGCAGCTGTGAAATGAGCTCCCGTTCGGCGTCCGCCTGCTCCTGCTCCGCTTGCATCTCAGCCTGCAGCAGAGCCTGCTCCATCTCCACCTGAGGGGACGCATTAAGGGTCACGGTCTGAATGTCTGAATTCTCACAGAAGAACACAATAGTGGGTGAGCTTGGACCTCTTGTTTGGTTTCTTTCAGCTGCTGCTCCAGCTCGCTGACTCGATGCCTCAGGTCATCCACCCTGGACAACATCTTGCTTCTTTCATCTTCCATGTACATCTGCTCCTGACCGGTTGACAACTCCTCACACTGAGGTCAGATTGTTATTCAAAAGTAATCAGAAAACCCAGCGATTGAGTAAAACCACACAATGAATCCATCAGCTTGAATTGAAATAACACTTGGGGGAGTGCATTCAGCACCTCTTGATGTGCACTCTCTGTGCTGCTTGACTCCTCCGCCTGCGCTTCCTCATCGTTTTCTTTCCCCCTTTGCATATCGCCACCTGCACCTCTTCCCCCTCTTAGCAGCCCGCTCCTCACGACTTCCGCCAGTTCCGCCGCGCTGTCCTCGTGGTTGTAGTCTGCGCACAAATTCAGGATGGTCTCCAGCCTCTGTCGCTCCTACACAAGAAGGACGACACATCAAAAGGGCTTCATACTCGGTTCATACAGTAGATCCGATTGCACTTGAGAGACACTGTCCTATTTCAGCAGCTGTCGCAAAGCCAAAGAGGCGAGACGGCTGTAACGCAATAGTGGCAGGCCCTAGGACGGCGTATTTTGTCATCGGAGGGGGCGAGCAGATGGAAATCCGCATGAATTTGTTAGTATGTACTAATATTTGTTGGGTGGTTATTTGACAAATGAGAATTTTATATTTCTAACATGAATTGTGTAAGAGTTGTTTTTTTTTTAAATCAACAAATGTTTGAAAAGTGACTGGCGGGTGACCTGAAACAATTGCAAAGGCTTTCATTTACCAAAATAGGGAACCAGAGTATGTAATTATTCCCGCCACACGCAAATTAGAGTTGAGGCGAGAGCAACTGGACCAGCAAAATAAACATCCAGTTTTAAGCAACTGAGTCTTGGGTATCATAGTTTGTTCAAATAACCACCAAACTGAGAGGAAAATGAACAATTCAAAGTGCTGAGGTCTTGTTTTGTCATAAAAGGGCATCTTAAACATGCATGAACCCAAATGTTAAACAAATAGGTCATGAAGATTGAGAACACTTTGGATTCGGTCGCTTGCCACATTGAACTGTCGTTAAAGAATTATGAAAGGTGAAATAATCGACTCTGTTGCAAATTTGGCAACCTGCCTGTTGTTATTATTCTAAAATTAACTTTTCTATTCACTTACTTTCTCCCGTGCGCTGAACTTTGCTTTATCAAAAGGTTGAAGTGCAATGTGCATATCCAGCCCAGATGCTTTGCACACTAAGAGGAAATCCTTTCTTTGTGCTCACTTCACTCATTTTCTTATTTCCTTCTTTTTTTTATCTCTTAAGCCTGTTAAAAGTGGATGAAATGAAATGATATGAGCAATGTTGGACATTTTTATATTCAAATTAGTCTGATCACGATTCAGTCATATTTACTATGATAAACTATAATGTCCTGTTGCACTTTTTGTATCATGTATTTGCTCCATTGCAAAGTTTGAGCCACCATGATGTGTAACTTCTTTTCAAGTGGGTAAACAAATGTATTTTCCCGATTTGTTCAGGAATGCTACATTTGGTCGTGCAATTATTCGCGAGTCCCAACGGAACGAAAATATTTCCTGCAAATTGGTCTCCCTGTCTTAGGTTTCCAATAAGCACAGAGTGGGGACGTTTACTGCTAAAAAAATAAACATTCCTTTGTTTACTTGGACTGATGATGCAGCCAAAATGGAAAAATCAGCGGAGAATTCAAGAGTCTATGTACAATATAGTCCATAAAATAAGGCTCACCCCCTCAATTCATTAATTAGCTACTTAACAGTCATAAGTTTAACTCATTCACTGCCAGATGATGTGCAAAAATGTGTCCACTCCAGTGCCAGGGTTTTTGTCATTTTCACTCAAATTGCAACACCCACAGAATATGGAGTTTTAGGACTATGCAAACATTCAATTGAGCGTAAGAAACCTTAGACTCTCTTCTTTCATCAGAAAATACGAGTCAATTCCCAAGTTATATGGGTCTGGAGTTATCTGACCTTGAAATGGGGGCCGCTGTACAAAATACAATACATATTGATTTATATAGCGCTTTAACAACAGCTGAAGCTGTAACAAAGTGCTAACGTGGAGAAATCCCCTCGTGGAGGTGAAAAAAGCATTGCCTGACGTCTGACAAGCGCTATATCGCCCCCCCCCACCCATCCCTCACAAGAAAAAAAACAAAACCCGAACAAACTTTCACACTTTTCAATTCCCAAATAAATTCTGGAATGGCAGCGAATGAGTTAATAAATTGCTTCTCGTGAATGCATGACTCTACCCGTCAAAACTTAGCAACCACTTCACGTTGTGGCTGATGCGTGTGACGTAGGGCCTTTGGCCTTTGCGTTATTGCATGCCCACCCTAGCCCGTAAATTGCCCGATTCAAATTGCGTATTGCCGGGAAGTCTTATTTGTCAGAGACCTCTGAGTTCTTGAAATAACTATCACCCACCCCCGTGGCCCCTTTGGTCAACTCAGCTGTCAAAAGCCAGCTGAAGTGGTGGGGGGGGGGGCTATGGAGGGATGACGGAGAGCACATGTGTAATCTATAGTCTGTGATACTTTCATATGGCAAACGTATGCTTGCTTTCAAAGCATAAACGGCATTTCACCTTGCGAGTAAATATAGTGTTGAATACACACCAGCTATATATAGTATGCGTGCTCCCCTCGAAAGACTTTTGGGGGGTGTTGGTCAGTGTCAACCGCGTCGCGAAGACTGACAATGCCAGTGACACTTTTGGGGGTGATGAGCGCGAGACTTGCCGTCAATAGACAAAGCGCCATTTTTGGATATGTTTTACCTTCAAATACAAAATAGTGTTTGTTTGTGTGTTTGTTTTTATATATTTTATTTTGGAGGGGGCAGCATTAAGTCACCACACTCACACACACAATAATATCACCTGGCAGTTGGCAGTGAACTAAAAGAGCGTGAAAAAATGGCAAATGTAATATATTCACAGACATCGCAATAGATAATCAGACATCTAAATAAATAAAGTTTCAATCTGGATTGAATCGATCTGGATCATACTATTTTGTAATGTAAGTCCTGCTACCAGGTGCCTCACTTACCAGCTTCTCCGCTTCCTGCTCACGAAGCCTCTCCTCTCTCTGCCGGCGGTGGTACTCCAAAAGTTCGTCCTCATTGTCACTAATGGCCGATATGCTGTTTTTGCGCTCGCAAGAATACGGTTTGATGAACACCGAGTCATTGCCGGATGATGAGATGTTCTCGCAGGAGAGCTTTCTTCGGCTGCGGGGGCTCGTGGCAGGAGATGAGCCGTACTTAGGACCTGTGATGAAGATGTTCGTCTGACTTTGGCTTTCGTTCTCCAGTGTGGTTACAGGGGATGGATTCTGGGCGTACAACACCCTCATGGCCTCGGCCTTCGAAGGGGCTGTAGGTTTACGATGGGTCTTCGGGCTCTGCTGGATGGGTTTGGTGGTCAAACTCTGCGATCCTGGTGTCCCTCTGCGGGACATGTAAGGACTCAGAGGTGGACGGCTTGTGGATCCAGTCGACTCAGGAGTCCGAAGCGGTTCTCGTCTAGGACTTGGGTGTCTCTTTTGAAGAAAGGGATCTCTCACTCGAGGGCTGGATGGAGCCACCGGGGAGGAGGTGTGACTTATGCTCTGTCCGGCCCCCCTGCTGAGCAGCGTGGGGCTTGACGTGACCTCTGCCCTGACATTTCTTCGAAGCTTTGGGCTGTCCTGTGTTCGTTGTCCATCGCTAACACAACTTGAGGTCATGGAGAGGGATGTGCGTGGTTGAGGCACAGGGATGCTGGACCGGGGAGGTACAAGTGGAGCGTTTCCCACAGAGATGTTTTTCTCTTCTCTTGTGGTACTGCCTCTACCAATAAGCACACTCTGAGAAGGCTCTGAAAGGAAGGCTTTGGCTGTTTTGGGGGAAGGCGGCACCTTCTGTGAGAGACTCCCATGGATGTCTGTCACCAAAGTGCTGATTTTTGAGCTGCCGTTGCTGGAAAAAGACTGCTGGGTCCCGTTCAAGATGCTATGGGAGTCTGCAGAAGGGGGGTGGCAAGAAACAGTTGGGTATAAGGATTGCGGTCAAATAAACAACAAGGCACACTCTGGAGAACAGTTGCACAAACAAAAGTAAAATAACAATGGAGGAATGTACTTTACATTACATTTGGCAGCCCCAAAAAGGAAGAATCTGCCTGCTTTGAAATGTGACGGCGCACCCATATAGACATTGTTTCTTTATTTCCTAAGACAATGATAAATGTCTCAGGGCTTGTGTTGTGTGGTCGGGATGTTATGCTGATGTTATGTTCAGTTGTGTTTTAATCCTTCAGGGATCTGGAGTTGCTAAATATAAACGCTGCAGCCATGTGCCTCGCATAAAATCGGGGCTTGGTCAGGGAAGAATGGGCCTAACATTCGGCAGGGTGTGCCTTTTATGGTGCTTTATGTCCAATAAGGTCAGCCAAGAATGAAAGAAATATCACGGACCATAAAGAAAGTTTAACACAGTTGGACATCATACATGGAGGTGTTACTAATATTGCGAATAGCTAAGTTAGTTAAAACCTTACACACACACACACACACACACACACACACACACACATATATATATATATATATTACCTCAATTAGAATAATATAATAATAATTAAACAATTATAATACAGTAAAGTCTCGTTATATCGATAGTCTCGGGAGTCCGAAAAATATCGATATAACCGGGACTATCGATATATCCGACCCTGCGCGCATGTAATTTTCTCTTTGTGTGCATACAAATAGTATTGTAATAAGCGGTACTATCGATATAACCGATATCGATATAACGAGACTTTACTGTAATTAATAAACCTCAATTGATATCTCTGTGGCAATGTCATTCAAACTTGAGCCATAGTGAAAGTTGAAAAGGAGGTTGTAAATGGGTTCATTAATAAATTAGGTGGTAATTGTCTGGTATTTAAAAACGCCACATTTTCAACACAATTTTTGAGTTTGAAGACCATCCTGAAACAATAATGTATTTGACAATTGGGACACCCCTCAAGTGTAAAGCGACCATTTAAATGAACCAGGTCCAAAATAATCTGGGCCGGAGATAATGAGGTTTTAACAAGCTATTTTGGAATCAAGTCATGGATGACAATTAGACGTTTTTTTCAATTCGGAGACCAAATAAAGAAGAGATGTGAAAGTCAAAAATTCACAGCACTGTGATATTATTTTATGAATGATAACCATGACTTGCTTTGAAGAGTGTGTATTTGTAGATCATTATTCATAAGGGGTAAACTGGCACAGTTGAAAAACATAAATCAATAGTATGTCCCTGTTTTTTTGTGTTTTTTTTGTTGCAAGTTAGCCCGAAACACCCAGTGGAAGCTAGTGGAAGTCACTCGTTTGTCCGTGGTCATCTGGATATGAATTCTTTACCAGAATGTTGTGTTCTTGAGGTGCATAGTGCCGGGCTTCCTCCAGGTAGCATGTTCTTCATCCTCAGTGCCTCTTCTGGATGGTTGAAGCGGAAAAAGGTTGATTGACCAAAACACAGCATGCAGCCTGTCAAAATAGAAAAATATAACAAGGTTAGCGGCAAGCAAGCATCATGTCATCTTTTTATGCCACCTTGTTTACACGATAAACTACAATACACAAATAAGCATTGGTTCTCGTTTATGTGTTGGTAAATTGAAACATGTTCATTTACATTTAGGAAAGAAAAAAATATAACTTATATTTTCATATCACACTTCAGATCTATGTACGATACAGTATAAAATAATGTAAGAGAAATGGAAAATAGATTGTTGACTGTTCAAATATTTTTTCTCCCCATTGGTTGTTTCACCACTCTCATCCAACTTAAAAAAAATTGCGTACATATTTGTACCTCATGTTGTGATCTTTAGGTGAGCAAAAACAAGAAAGAAGACATTTTTTTAAGTTAGATGATCAAATAAAAAAAAATAACTCACATCTAATTAATCAGTGAATGAATATAACTCCTTGCTCAGCATTTCCAAAGTCCCAAGATGATATTTTACATCCAATAGATATTCCACATAGGGAGCAAAATGGCATTAAATATCCATATAGCATAAATGATATTTATTTCCTTATGTTAAAAAATAGATTCTTTGTTTCTTGAAATCTTAGTCTTCTGCATGAAATATTTGTTTTTGTTAAGCAGCTGCTGTCTCGACAGTGTCGAGTCGACAGGCGTCGACTCATAGCTGGCTTTAAAATGACATTGGGTGCAGCTGCTGGCTCAGATCCCAAGGAAAGATTCGACTGTGTGGGCGGGACCTTTCTACTGTACGTAGGCATGTTATTGTAAACGTTAAGTGCCCGAACCGGGACTCCCGACACTTGGTTTTTGTTTGCATGTGTGACTCTGGAAAGGCTTTTTCCTACCTTGTGAGAGACGAAAGGGTTTGGTGATGGGGAGTCCATCTATGGTACATTGGTTCCCACATGGGTACAAGGTAATAGTCCCCGCCTTGCTTTCAATGTAGCAATGATGAGCTTTAATTCCAGGGCCCAGTAAAGAGATATCTGTATCTCCACTGCCCAGTGTGGTTCTCCCTGCAACAACATTTTCCCAACGTCATTTACTGGTGGTCCACATGCACCCGTGAACACCCTTGTGATGTATTCTTAGGCATGCCGCTTAAAGCTAACGCCAGAGCCCGCTCGTGATCAGAGGTCAACGCCGCGTGGGCAGGTTACAAATATCGTCAACATGTGAGTTCAGCGTGACAGGTGGTACGCCAGAGTGAAAAGGATGGTCGTGTCTGAGGTCATTTGATTGAGTCAGTCTGTTTTGGAAAGTCGGGCCTCTCGGAAGTGAATCTCTTTTCTGGAAAGGCACCAACTGTATTTTGTTTCCTGAGCACTGTGACTTCCATACATATCTGGGCATTCAGTATATGATGTAAGCATGCTTTCAAATACAGATGAATAATGTTATGTTTTATACAGATGAGTAAAAGGTATAACCAAAGGTTGTGAAGTATACGAAAAATATTTCACAAAGCCAAATAAAACAAGCAAAAGGCCCACAAAGTCATGACTTGTGCACAATATATATTATTGGCCCATATTTGTGATCACAACAAACAGAACGTTGTAGCACCTTTTATGACACCCACTGTGGACACGCATTTTTACCTTCCTGCAGTGGCAGCAAGGTGATTGCTGTGCTCAAGCGTCCACTTCCCAAACTGACCAGGTGAGGGCGCTCCGCCTGGACTTTTAGAGACTTGCCGGTTTCAATCAGGTCTAAAGGGGTACCCTGTGAAAGCAAAATGATTGGGAATGATTCAAGCAGTCAAGGCATGTAAAGTCTTCTCTGCTTGCCTAAAAATATCTGAATCATGGACTGTTGTTAATTATATTTTGTCCATGAATTCTTATTAAATATTTCCAAATTGTGTTTCAGCATCCTTTCATTACTTTTCCCCTCTTTCAGAGTTTCAAAATCAGAGTTTTCACAAACTATGATTGGCTAGTCAATCATAGTTTGCTATACTATAATTAGTCTTTCAAGAAAAAATGGACATTAAGAAAGGTCGGTCAGTTGTTTACTGGATAATGGTCCCCACTAGTGGACTTTTAGTAAATCACACCACACTTTTTTTCAGTCTGGATTGATTCAGACGTAGCACTAGTGAAGGCATAGTGATGGGCCCACCACTGGATTCAAGTCTATGAATAAGGAAAAGCACAACAGTGACAGTCTTTAGATTAGAATAGAATACTAATGAAGCCTGTAGGTTGCCTTCAGAGCATTCCAAGGGGCAAATATCTATTAGCCCCATTTAGTCGCACTTATATTTAAATGTCCCTAAAATGACAAATGACTCACCTGGATGACTTGGTGTGTCTCTCGGCCACGCACCAATTGAGCCCCGCCCCTCCGTTCCATGTTTGCTGGGCTGACGTCCGTATTATCAGACACCTGATGTTCCTGAAGGTGACGCACCGAAAGATGCACATGGATAGAGAAGAGTGGATATAAACAGGAGAGCTGGGAATCCTGCCACTACGGTTGTACTACAATGGGAACAGTGCCTTCCATAGAGAGCCTCATGCCCCAGTTATAAACCCACGTGACGCTGCCTATTATACTGGGGGGGATTGTTTTTCCAGGGCTTGCTGGGTAGAATGGTGGCACTGATTTTACGCCTCAATCCAAGCAAATATTCTTGATGATGAACGCAGATTTGACAACTTAAGCGGCACATTTGCTCTTTTGCAATCCTGGACTTGCTTTGCAGGTGCTTCACACATGAGGGCCACATCACATTTTCGACCTTCACTGAGATGAGTCACGTAGATACAAACTATGTCTGCAGACAGATGTTAAAGATTACACCAGGCTGTCTGCACATCGTGGTCACATCAGGAGCGAGGGTGGGGGTGAAAGGGGGCAGCAACCATTGCCAAGATCCAGACATGACTCAGGCAGCCATATGTGGATGTATAAACTGCCACGTTCCTCCTCCAAAGTATAATGTTAATAACTGGTAGCAGCATTTTTCACTCGCTGATTTTTCAGACCATCAATCCGGCAAACCTATTTGACTCTTGGTAATTCAGATAATCAGCCAGGTGCCAGTTTTGAGGGTGAGACCCTGTCTCTGACTGTTGAGGAAATGCCTAGTATGGATTTTGTTATGATGTGAAGCAAAGCGCTGTTTGTGGTAAGCACCCAGTTAAAAAATAATAATAACCTGCCAAGCACATGCTAGCCCTCAAAATGATTGTATTTTCTCCTGTAGAATCAGCATTTTATCACCAAGCCAGTGAATTGCTGTTCTACAAGTGTAAAAATAAGTTAAGCCCTAAGGCCTTGACTGAAATATGCATGTGGGATGTCAATTATGATAGCGGTTTGAACTCTGAAGTTTTGAGCAATTCATTGGCTTACAATTGGCTTTTTTTAAGTCTTTGGGACAGTAACAGTTTTCATGACCTTGGTTAAATTGTTCCTGTCCTTAATGCATGTTAGCATCAATACGGATGGCTGTCTTCATGATGGACATCTATGGTGATCTTGTAAGACTCACCAGCTTCATGGCACATCATCACATGACTATTGCAGCAAACCAAATGCCCAATCACTTTGTTGCTATATTCTGGCATCAGTGACTGACAGAAATTCATTCAAAAGCCTCAAACCGTCCCCAGCTGCTGGCCTTCTAACTTTAGCCTGGATGGGTTGAAACAACAGGGCGTTGTGTCTGCATCTGATGTCACTCCAGATGAGAATGCCGGGCGAAACCGCTTTATGGGACAATCCCGTCCAGTGTGTTCGAAGTCTGAGTGGACCCAGTGACAGAGAGAACAGAGCGTGCTCTGACACCGGAGCTTTTTACGTCTCTCCTTCTAGCCCTCACTTGGCCGTCAACACTCACGGCCTCATGCACGCCACGCAGTCACTCGCGGTGGGAGAGCGCGGCCTGGGCCCTTGCATGTCTCGTCTGTGTGACTCACACATGCGCACACGTATGCTCCCGGCACCTCCCACCGGCCTCGATCGTTTCAAGGAACACACCCAAAGCCTGAGAGGAGTTTTAAATGCGTGAAAATGCGTAGCCTTACACAGCAACCTGTCATTATTGGCTGGGTTATGTGCTTCAGAGCGGCCATGAGTTTCTGAAAATAGACACCACCGGCCGCAGTCTGGACTGTGACTTTTAAAGAGAAAGCACATTTGCTTCGGGTGGCCAAGCATGGACGAAATTTAAGAAACATATGCTTTGAAGGATGAAATTATGAGAATAACGCCATGTGTTACAAAAGCAAGAGACATGGCGAATACATCCGACATTATTTGTTTTGATTTAAAATGTTGCACATGCAGCATACTGTACATACCATTTTACTCCTCTCACAGAATCCCCCAAAAAGTTAGAATTATCCATTAATTATGGTATAAATCAGTATTCCACAGAGCACCGTCCACATTGTTGTCAATGTCTGGCCTCGAGCTGGTTTTATTCTCCCACTGAGTTCCTTGACTATTTTCCCTCCTCCCAACCCCTTCTCCTCCCCATCCTGGTGCAGAGTTACTTGCCCGACCTACAGTAGATTATGTCTTTTTTTTTACTTGTTCCCCTTCAGATGACAGAAAATTCCATGTGAGAACCTTCAGCAACGTTCCAAGGTGACTAAAAGAGGCCTCAAGTCACATTCTTCCCCGTGAAACATTTCATGGTGAAGCAGGTGTAAATGCTGGAAGACTGATGTGAGTGTGCTTTTGATTTTGATTCAATAAAAGTGGATATTTCCACTAAAAATGGAGATTTGAACATTCACGGTACCATAATCACGCATGGAATCAAGAAATACCACAGGGAGGGAGTGAACTCATGCTCTATTTTCCAAGGCATCACCCCAGGATGAGTGGGAGAAAGAGCCCACTCTTGGTCCCTCTCATCTTTTCCCATGGCCGAGGCCAAACAGGAAACGGAGGAAATGAAACAGATGATGGGTCACTTAGGAAAACTACATCAACAAAAACATTGAAGAAAACAGACCGATTGGCAAAAAAATGTCTGCTGTCTAGCTATTGTATTTGGACGCACCACAATTAACTCAATTCCGCCATTCCCGAATTTTTTCGGGAAATGAAAATATGACGTGGAGCGCCATTCCCGAATTTGTTCGGGTTTTGTTTTTTCTTGCAGGGGGGTTGCCGATAACGTGATAGTCAGACCTCTGGCAATGTTTTTCTCTCCCACAAGGGGCAGCATTTGCTTTTTGTACAGCCGCCCCCACTTCAATTCTAATCAGTCCATTCCATTCAATATAATATGTATTTATGATCCTGTGATGTATAGTCTTCTTTTTTAAACGAGCCTCATGAAGCGGTGATTGCAGTATAATCTTGATACATTTTTAATCCTTTCATCCTCGCATTGCCTGAAAAGTTTGAACTGGACTGCTGTTGGCAGCGACTGGTTACGACGGTTTGTGTGGTTTCTAAGGAATGATGTTTCCAGTGGGAGATGTAGTCCGCCGATCTGGTGTGCCACAACACAACCAATACTCCTCTTTGAGCAGGAGACCAGATGTGTGCAAGATGTCTGCCTAAGTGACCAAAGAAAGGTGGAAGGAGAGACTCGACCAGATGGCTTTTTATGACAGCGCCCTCGCACGTCACTGTCTGTGTGGTATAGCCACTTTGATCCATATGATCCGGTTTCGGATCACCTTGTACAGATCTTAACTCATTCACTGCCATTCCCGAATGTATTAGGGAATTGAAAATATTTGGGTTTTGGTTTTTCATGCTTGGGTGCAGATAAAGCGCTGGCCATTGCCTCTGGCAGTGTTTTTTTTCTTTTCCACAAGGGGCCAGAATTTTCCTTTTTTTCCATGTTAGCGCTATGTTCCAGCTTCAGCTGTTTTAAAGCGCTATAAACCGACATGGATTGGATTGGATTGGATTGGATTTGCCTTTATTAGTCTCGCAGTGGAGAAATTTACATTTCACAGCAGCAAAGTGATGAAAGGAATGAAAGTATTGCATTGTATTGTATTGTATTTGGACACCCGCCCCCATTTCAAGCTCATATAACTCCAAACACATGTAATTTAGGCATTAACTATATTTTTTTCTGATGAAAGAAGAGAGTCTATGGTTTCTAATGCTGTATTGAATGTGTATGTAGACCTAAAACTCAAGACTATGTGGGTCCTGGAATTCAAGTGACGATGAAAAACCCTGGCACTGGAGTGGACACATATTTGCACATGTCTGACAGTGAATGAGTTAAATAAAAGTGTGCGTATGAAGTGCCTTATCAAAAATCACTCAGTCCAGCATGGTTAAAATAAGTCTCAGATGTGATAATATTTTTTTAATCCAGAAGCCGTACTGTACTCACTCAGGCATGAGTGCACCCCATAATCCTGGTTAGCAAATTCTTCATCCGGCGTAATTCCTCAACAGTGCCTTAATTTGCGCGTGAGCTCCAAAGACAGCCTGAAGAGCACGTCAACAGAAAACAAAAGCCTTCATTCATGTCGCAACTTCTCGGAAACTAGATGATTCCACCTGCTTCAAGTGAGTGTACGTTAAATTGGCAAAGCACCTGTAAAATGTGGGGAAAATCTGTCACTTTCTCTCACTCTCTTTTTTTCTCTTAAAAAATTCTCTCAGAAAAATGACTCAATGCATAGGACATAACTGGGTCATAATGAGATGAAAACCGTGAATGTACTGTAATGCCATGCTGGTACAATAGCCCCTTTTATCTCATCTCTCTCTCCACATGCAAACTCTGCCACACACCAGCAAACAAATATTTCAGCATCTAGTTACCCAATCTGGCTTGGCAGCATCATCCCCATTGCCTGCGAAGGGATTGAAATGAAAGATGATGGACAAACAAGACGAGACAGCCTCTCCAATCCTTACAAGTCCCTCTTTCTTCCAGACGAGGAAAATATGTTGGGTTCCCCTCAGTGCATCCACATGCATCTTGCTGCCAGGCCCATCCCTCTTTTCAGCCCTCTCTCGCCTCACCTATCGTTTCCTATGCTATTGTTAAATCCAACCCACGATCTCTTTATGTGGTTTATTGCTCAAATCCGATTCAGCCCTTAGATTTCATGACTTGTATCACATCTACAAGAACTTTTAACCTGTTTAAGTCAACATTGTCTGCAAGTTGAGTGAGGCAATGTGTAAGCAGACATTCTTGTATATCAACCCAGATTTGTGCTTTGTCACAGTTGAAAAGTCCACAGTTGGAAATTATAGTCATCACAGCCAAATGATATTTTGAAATAACCTCCCTGGCTGGAATTTTTAGCTTGGCAGTTTGCGTTTGTGGACACATTGTCGAGTCGAGAATAATTGGTTCAATCTGTCCTGTGTTCTGTGCTAAGTAACTCACTGAGTGTGTGAGGCTGCTTTTGCTGCTAATAAACAATTACGTCAGAAATGACTGCAATAGGAAAATACATCAGTGTGGATGAGGTATCCCACATTACACTTTGGTTTCAATCATAGTTATTCCTCTATTTTTCCTCCTCCCACTGTAAATTATTTCTATTTTGGTCACTTTTATAGTGTTCATCAGTGGTTCACTCATATCTACTTCTGGGCAATTTGGAAAAAAAACTCACATTGTTTCTTCCGGAGGATCAATGAAGGTCACACATGTGTGACCACAGGCAACCCATTGGCTCAACTTGATTGCAAAATCTGTGACAGGTTTTTCCAGCATGGCCATGTTCTTGACCAGGAATGGCCAAGTGCTTGGGGTATTGTGAGAGGTGTGATTTGCACAAGTTGTCCTGCCATAAACTCACCTCTCACTCCAAAGGATCTCGTGATAATGTTCTGGTTGATTGTGGTTGATTGTCAAACAAACAATGAAGAGAAGACACTTGTAGTTTGGGGTTGAAATATCTTTTGCAACACTCGTCCTGCAGCTTTTATGACACATCTTGTAAAATGTGTACCTTGGCTCTGGAAAATGTTAATGGATATATGGGTGCATAACAAATCTTAGAAATACTGCTGAATTGCAGCAGGTTTGACATAAATTGGAGAATGGAGGGGCCGTACTTTGCCCACAGCCTGCTCAAGGTGAACTCACTTTTTGTCGTTTAAAATTAACTGTGCAACAACATCTGGTGGAAGAGCCGCCGTACTACACGCAAATGTAACACTTGATTTTATCATGAAGAGAACGCCCATTTTTTCAAGGACTTAAATTAAACAACACGCCACCGGCGGCCAAGAAGCAACTAACACGGGGCAACACGTACGAATTTACGAATGGTGTATTTTTCCACATAATTTTTTTCCAATAAAAACTTAATAAGATACAGTCAATATCTAACACATGTGGCTGTTCTAGAATATGTATGTTCAAATGTATCGCTTTGTGAAAGTAGTTTTCTGTGAAGCATAAACCGGTTCGCGACGTGATTGGCCGAACAGGCACACTGCAAGGGCAATCTGTGGAATCGATACCCAAACCACTCTTTCTTTGATAAATCTTGATTTACATTCTCCACAACACCTAATCACGGTACTTATTGATATATTTTACACGACAGTTGCTTTTGTCTATACTAGTGTCAAACTGCAGTGAGTTTTTTTTCTTCCCTGTGGTGACGTTGAACAAAGAGGAGTCTCCCTCCCGGGTCAGGCTTCTGGGCGGAAGACACCCATATATGGCCCAAGGAAAAGATGACGTAGGCGAGCCCGACGAGGAGATTGAGGCCAAATCCCAGTTGTTGACGTGGCCCCGTCACTTCCGGTCATGGCGCCTCGCAATAGTTTTGCAACTATTGCGTCGCCACTGGATGTAATAGCACAGTTCCGTTATGGTTTCTATAAGTTGTTGTCTATGAAATGGGTGAAAATATGGCAGTGAAGGTCATTCTGCATTCACGAAGAAAAAGCTCATACCCGGAAGTTCACTGGCAGTTGAACAGGAAAGTCCCGGCTCTGCCCATACATGGGCTTCCCTCTTGCCTTATATGGTAATCTACGTCATGGCAAGAGTCTATATAAAGCCAGTCTCAAAGAGGACTCCTGTTGGATCTCATGTTAAAGTCGTCGTGCGCAACAAATGAAAACATCAACCGGAAACAACCACTGTCATCACCTCATTTCCAAAAAATAGTCACCTTATCAGTTCTCCGGGGCTCTCCTTGGGATCCCGGACCAGATCCTAAACCGCGTTGGCTTCTTCCGAGGGTCAGAGCCCCGAAAAGAAGCAATCCCGGTACCCCCACACGCTCCCCAGGCAACAGCGGGGTGCCGGTGCCCCGCAGCACCAGGAGCGGTCAAACACCAGAGAGATGGCTACAACTAAAGCGGAGCTGCTACTCTCGGCCCTGCAAATCTCCGAGCCCTTGGCCAGCTTCCCACCTGTCTTGTCCCCGCTGGAGGGCTACCCGAAGCTGGAGGAGCTGCAGCTTCTTCTGCAGAGCGCCGCCGAGGGTGGGGGGTTGCTGAGCGGTGAAAACGGAGACTACGGAGGTGGGTGGCTCCATTCGTTTAATATGCTAATGTCTAATACAATGTTCCAATTGCTCATTCAAACCATACCTGACATTTCACTTAACCCTCATATTATGTTGAAAACAAATCACGTTATGTTGTTGGTCATTTTTACCCGTATGTAAAAATCCATACACAACAGTCAAATAACAGGTGACATCAGCCGCAACAGTTTCTGTGATGTTGTAAACATACTTGAAAAGAGAGACAACATATTTTCTATCCCATTGGGATATTTTAAAACTGTTTTGAAGAAAGGAAAACGACACAAAAAATGGAAACGGGTAAATAGGGTTAATACACACCATGCATTAAAGTTAAGGACATAAATATATTTGACTTAATTTATCTTGGAAATTACAGCATAACTGTAGCTAAAATACACACAGTTATGTAAAACATATATTACATGAGGTATAGAATGGATCAAATTCAACATTTCCCGAAAATGGTGATCGTCAATTGTGTTGTTCGTGACTATTTCACTGGTTCAAGATCTTATATCGATGAGACATCCATGTTCATCTATGTATGCTTATGCTTGCCTGTGACTGTAAAGTGTCCTTGAGAGCTTTGAAAGGCGCTTAAAATGAAATGTGTTATTATTATGCCAGCAAAAGAGTGTACAGACAGAGCAATCTAACACTTACACAAGATGGCGTTAAGTGCAGTTCAATTTTTGCCATTCATAAAATACACAACAAAGTGTTCAATTCATGAAGCTATGTCTCATAAAAACATTACTGTGGCGCCGTCGAGGTGCCATGCACGTTTGATGATTTTTCTAATCGGAAGAAAAGGGCGTTGTTGCCATCTCATGGCACAATTTGGCATGAAAAAAACATCCTAGGTGGGTCGATGAAAAGATTTCTTAAGACATCATCTGTATTTCTTTGAAGGTGTCGGACGTTTTGCTCCTCATCCGCAGAGCTTCGTCAGTGAACTACCAGTTGTGCTGGTAACTCTGGTCCTATATATATCCCAAATGGACAGAGGTGGTGGTGCTTTTTATCAGAACCGAGGTCTGGCACTGTACCGTCACTTCTGCCCATTAGGGATATATATATGGCCAGAGTGACCAGCACAACTTTAGTTCGCTGACAAAGCTCTTCGGATGAGGAACGAAACGTCGGATACCTTCACAGAAGTACAGATGACGGCTGAAGAAACCTTTTCAATGATGAACCACTCCTGTATGACTGAGAGCCTACACAGATGTATTCCTGGGTGGGTGTCAATGGCTTAGATTACAACATGATTTTTCGTCCTCACTAAAATCCCCTCAAAATCTTGGCCAAAGCAAACCTCTGAAGATGGAGTACACTCATTCGCTGTGGCGACCCCTGAAGGGAAAAGCCAAAAAGAAAAGAAGAGATGCTAGAACGGAGAGCCACAATCGCAATGCTCTTTGGAAGCTATTTATTGTACCCCAAGAAAACATAAACACACTCGTGCGACAGCTGCTGTCAGCCACAGCTCACATCTAGACAGATCCAAGCAGTCTTGCCAACATCACGTGCCACTCACCGGGCCGTGCCTCTTAAAGGCACATACATGTACACAGTTCCACCTGAATGAGTCACTCGGAGTCATCCAGTGTTCTGATGTTCTCTCCCGTTATGTTTCAGACCTTCTGTCTGAACTATCCGACCTGCAGAACCTCCCGCCGATGACCCCCCGCATGCCCTCTCTCGCATACAGCGGCCGCTTTACCTTCGAGCCGTCCTCTTCTGCGTCCAGCGGCAGTTTGTGGCCAGAGCCTCTTCTCAGCCTCTTTAGTGGTTTGGTCAGCGTCGCTGCAACATCTGCTCCCTCCTCTTCTTCATCGGTGACATCCACGCCGAGCCAACCCACTTTCAGCTGCTCGGCTGATGTGGGCTCCATTTTCTCCGTGGCGCCAACATTCACCACCGCCTCCATCAACGCTCCGGACCCTCAACCGGCTCCCTACCTGTCACAGGGGCCACCTCCGGCCTACCCGGCCTCGCGGCTGTCCATGCTCCCGGATTACATCCTACCTCGGTCACAGGATTCCGAGCTCCTGAACCGGGACCGGAAGCCTGTGATGTCACAAGGTGGGAATCTCCCGCAGCCGCCACTCACGCCGCTGTCCACCATCAAGGCCTTCTCCTCTTCGCACGTGCCCAACCAGCCTCTCTGCGCCCCTTCCTGCCAGCTCACCAGGCCATGCATGAGGAAGTTGCAGGGCAAAGCGTCCTCTCAGGAGCGTCCATATATCTGCCCGGCAGATGGTTGCGACCGCCGCTTCTCGCGCTCGGATGAACTGACCCGCCATGTGCGGGTACACACGGGCCAGAAACCCTTCCAGTGTCGCATCTGCATGCGCAGTTTCAGCCGCAGCGACCACCTGACCACTCACATCCGCACCCACACGGGAGAGAAACCCTTCGCCTGCGCCGAGTGCGGACGCAAATTTGCCCGCAGTGACGAGCGCAAACGGCACACCAAGATCCACCAAAGGCACCGGGAGAGAAATACCGTCCCTGCTTCCCCCGCCTCTGCCACACCTCCCATGTCCTCCTCGACTTGCTCGTCTTCATACCCTTCGCCCGCTCACAGCTCCTCTTCACCTACAGCTTCCATATTTAACCCATCCTCCTTACCAAACTACCCCAAACTCTACCCCTCAAGTTGTTCCTCGCCCCTCCAATCAGAGCATTCGCCCAGCATCACTTCGCTTCACAACATCTGCTAAGTGGGACATCAAACACAAACAGTAGAAGTAAAACATTAGAGCTGCAAGCTGTTGTGAATAGGCACCTTCTTCAGGAAAAAAAGGAACATCAAACTCTTCAACCAAGGAATTCACTGGCTGCTCTCTCAAACCAAAATATTTAGATGATCAACAAAATGCAACATTTGTTGATCTTTCCCATTTGTTGTTGAATCCCTCAAAAACATTGATTAATGTTCTCAAAGATCATCACAATGATTCCAACTCGGGCAAAGAACTCAAACCAGCAATAGTTATTATCAATTCCATTCAACAAATGCCCCAAACGCCTTGTGAACAGAACAAAATGTAAATATATTTTTATATATGTATATAGATATACACATGAATATTTTTTATAGATTTTTATTTTTTTTACCTACTGTGTAGGTTTCTATGTTCAAATGCATTTGATACCAGGTGTATTTTCCTCTGAACAGAACAAAGAATAAACACATGGAGCGCAAAAACAATGTACTATATGGTCTTCTTTTGACACTGCAAAATTATAAACGTTTAGGAGGCATTTCGTGATTTTTTTTTTTATTACTTTAGGATGAGTAATAGGAAGTATTCATATCAAAAGCAGACACGATTACAGTAATCCAGAAAGCAGTAGTGCTGTAAAATAAAATGATCAGAGTGCATAAGGTGTGTGTGTGCGTGTGGTGGGGTGCGTGTGTGAGCGCACTTTGCCCTCCAGTCTATTGTAGTTAAAAAAAAAAACCCAACCCATCAATCCAAACATAGTTTCCTCCGACTGCGGCGGAACTCACGATGCCCAAATATGGTGCTTCCTTTTTTTGCCCGAGACGATGCAATGCGCATGCGTGCAGTACGCCAGGTCTACCGAGGCTTCATTCCGCAGATATTGGCGTTATTTCATTCATTCATTCATTTACTGATCTGTTTTATGCTCACAAGGGTGCTGTGATTTAAATTTCGTGGAAATCAACATAAGATGTCAGTGCAATGTTGTCTGAACACGTTACGGATGTGTGCGCTTGCGCCTGGTGTGACGACACAAACAGGGCATACTGGTTGAACCGGACATGAAAGAAAAGAAACCTACTGCAAAAATTGTAATAAGAGATTCCTGAGGTTGTCAAACTGCACAACATTTTTAGTCAATTTGTTCATTCTTTGAACGGGTGAGATGTCACACTAAAAACCCGTCACTGACCAGACCGCCCCTAAGAGTTTGTTTGCCTGCGTCAAGATTCAGAATGTCGGGACAAGTCCAAGTTATTTTGGTGGCGACAATATGAAGCATGCGTTTGTTTTCTCCCCAGAAATGTTCAGAAAGACACGATGGACACGTTCCTGATGAGAGGGCGGTGTTAACTGTCCTATACTCCCAAAATAACAAAGGTAAGACATTTGTTTAATGACACCACGTTTGTGATTGAGTGGGGAGGCGGTACTTGATGAGTAACTTGAATGCTGCAGTTAATTCAAGGAAAAAAAGCACAATGCAGTACTGTCTTCGACATTTCAAATCAATACACGCTTTTACATCTTCATTTGTTTATTTGATCCATTCCAGTTAAGTGTCAAAACACACTAGGACGTCTATTGACATGTCTCAACTTGAACCGACAAAAAACAAAAAGTGAAGTCAGATGGCTTTTTTTCGTTTTTTGATTACTACAGGGGACGTTTTATTATTTTGGCAAAAATGAAAGGTTTTTATCTTGGATCCATGCAAGAGATTGAACTTGATTCTGTAAAACACAAAAAACCGTGCAAAATGCTCTTAGATGTTTCCATGTGAAATGCAGTGATGCCCAAGACAACAAGTTTTTTTTTTTTTTTTTTTCACAAAATGTATTCAATTCATAAAAGCTATGGGGAACACAACAATTTAATTGTTGAATTAAATTTGTTTTATGCTCATAAAATCTGCATACAAATTCTGTTACCACGTGTGCTGTGCTCTTAACCCTTTACATTTTTTACCAATACTAATAAGTTCGATTGCCCAATTCATAGACATTATTATTATTATTATTAATAATAATAACCTCTGAAGATGGAGGTGACCCCTTGAAGAGAAAAGCCGAAAGGAAAGGAATAGTAATAATAATAATACATTTCTTTTATAAGTGCCTTTCAAAACTCTCAAGGTCACTTTACAGTCACAGGACACGTTTTTCTGTGGGTGAGAAGCAGCAGCCACATGTGCAAGCATTCACTCAATCCAGAATAACTCAAATAGATAGAAAGCCAGCTAGCTAGATAGATAGATAGCTAGCTAGATAGCCAGCCAGCTAGCCATATTGCTAATAGCTCGCTCGCTAGATAGCGAGCTAGCCAGCTAGATAGCAGTTACACACATGAACATGAAAAGAAAATGGTGTTCTCCAAGGCTAAATATTTGTTTTTTTATTCCTTCTCTCTATGATACCATTCAAGCCGCCACTACATATGCTGTATGAAATCTTACTCACCTGTCAGGCACACTGGTATCCAATCCATATGTACTTGGCTGTGCCATCGCAAGGGTCTATAGGCAGAGTGTCTTTGAAATCCGGGATGTCACACACAGTCCTAGCTTCACATCTACGGAAAAAAAGCGAACGTTAAAAAATGGAGAAGGTTTCCTTTGTGCCACTCTGAACGCACCCTTGCCTGTTAGCCATAAAACTAGTGATGTCTGTGGTGCAGTTTAAATTCTGATTGGTGTTCTCCATTTCCGCCGACCAGCAAAACGTTTTCCCCTGACGCCCGTAACTGGCTAAACGTACTTGGATCGTTTGAGCCGCAGCTGCACAGTGAAAAGGGGGTGTTATTCATAATGGGATGATATGGCAATTTGACAAAAATTAAAAGGACTAGGACTTGACAGATGACTGCAGTGAGGCATGTGTTATTTTGACAGGCGTCATAGCTGCAGTGCAAAAAAGTAAGGCAACAATCACAATCAGAACACAATAGCGTGCTTCGTTTAGCTTGACGTGAAATTTTTCGTGCCTTAATATTCAACAAAGATCTGTAAGTGCACCATTCTTCGGTTCACTAGAAAAGCGCAGCGCGCCGATGCATATGTTGTACTGTCGCGGCTTGGAATTGATACGGATTCACGTGGGACAGGAGATGTGGGACAGTCTCTTTTCGTCAATGGATGCTACAGCTTTGTGATTGCTTTCAACATTTAGCTTGGAGCACGCATGCACATTTCACCATGATGTCCCTGATCCACTGGTGAAAAGGATGCTTTATCCGGTCCTCTTTCATCTAGAACTGCTTCATACGACAAAGTGGGTGTTGTGTGGCCAATTATTTGTTATTTTGTTGTTTTGACTTCAAGATGGCGCCGCGAGAGTGGTTGCCTTTATGGCAGCTCTGTATTTTGTTTTTCTACTTCTTCCTTTCCTTTCCTATTTCTTCCATACTTTGCTGCTGTGGAATGTAAATGTAATTTTCTCCACTGTCAGACTAATAAAGGCCAATCCAATCCAAAAGTAGTGGATTGAGTAGGGACGCCTGTTCAATTTACTTTTCTTTGATTATTCCACTGACATAATCATTCCTGAAGTGGAACTAAAATTAATGTTATTATGCATTTAATATAATACAATTATATAAGTGGAACTTTACTCTATATATTAGTCGTTTCCACACAATTGCATTTTTTTCATTCAACACACAAAAAAAAATAAAAATCAACTGTGTAGAATGGGGTACAAGTGAATAGTTTGAGTGAGAGAATCAGGAAGGACGAATAAATATTGGCCACCACAGACCTCTCTTTGTTTTCATTCACAGTCCAGTCATTTTCTCCATTTTCTTCTCCATTGGATTCAGTTTCATTTTTTCCTTCTTCAGCTTTGTCATTTTCTCCTCCTTCTGAGCCATTTTCGTTTTCTCCTCCCTCCGATTCTTCTTCGTCTGTCCTTTCAGGTCCTTTGTTTTCTCCTCCGGATTCTTCCTCATGTTCATCATCTGATTCGTCTTCCGAGGAAGACGAGGAAGAGGATGAGGAGGATGAGGACGAGGAGTCAGGACTGACTGCACAAGGCAAACCGCGACAGGTTAGCATATGATTCTAATCAGGGTTTTAAAAGTAGCACAAACACACAAGTAAATATTCCTTTTTAAAAATTCGACATATGATCTAACTTGAGTTAAAACAGTCAATAATATTGCAATTTTATGAGGTTATCATGAATCTAAAGATGTTTCTCTTTATTTGTAAGTAGGTTCGTTGTCAGACCTCCCAGAGCTAGATCGTGGCGTGGAGTCGAGCAAGGCGTTTCGTCGTGCTGTGATGTCCGTCCGACGCCCGGCGTTAGTTACGAAACAAAAAAGTGACGTCGGTTGTCCTTTAAGTTTCAAGTCACAAATTATTTCATGGCTAACGGCATCCTCTAGTGGACGTGTAGCAAATCACACCGCACTCGCAGTTGTAAATACAAATACAGTACTGTATTTTTTTGCACTTCCGTTTAATTTACCCATAACAGCATCGGAATGTTTTTTACACGCTTACTGAATGGAGGAAAAGTTCCCCTCCACTAGCTTGCTGTTGTTAAAAGATAAATTGTGTCACGAAAATATGCATACTTTACCTCGGAGAAAATAATGACACAGTTGGTTATTCATTTTGGGAGTGAATGGAATTGTCGGAAAGCTGATTTGCAATCTATTAATAAAGTTTGACTGACCTATCTGACTGTTTTGTTGACATTCCGTCTAAGCAGCGTCTATCACCGGATGCATAACGTAACCCCAGCCTCTACTGTAGCGCCTTATAATGCGGTGCGCCGTATATATGGAAAAAGTTGTAAAATATGTCATTCATTGAAGGTGCGCCTTATAATGCGGTGTGCCTTATAGTGCGGAAAATACGGTACATTAAAAAAAAATCAGGTTTGCATTTACCTGATGTTAAAATGGTGAAAGCCAGCACTGAAACACAAACACACACATTTTCGTGAATAAATTGAACACACGCCACATCATTTATATAGTACGACAATGAAACTCACAAGCCACCAGCGTCAACTTAAGTGAAGCCATGTTGGGCCGCAGATTCTCTCAGAAATGACAACTCGATGGAAAGGTGGAGTTCACTGAAATAGCTTTTGTCACGTTAATCCCTTGACACTCATCGCTTTATTTGACTTTCAGCTAAAAAGCCTGTCGGTTTATAGACACCCGACATTTGTGCCTGGTGGATGTTTGCCCACAAAAGTCTCTTCTGAGTTATGGGGGAAACGAATCGCTAACGGAAAATGAGTCATCCCTTATGTCAAGGTACAGTTATAAAGTTCTAGTGTCAGGCTTTGAAGCAAATATAGAGTTTTTATTTTCTTCTCTCATCATTGTGTATGTTTGAATATTGACAGAATTTTCAATATATTACATTTAAAGAGCTCACATCAAAGTGTGCTGACTTCCAGATATGAATGGAATAACCCGCAGGCTATCATCTTGATGAACAAGATATTGAGCTCACAAGCTGAAAAAATGTAAAGTGAACCCTTGTCATTTATGACAACAGATTAGTATTATTATTATTATTTGGATGTAAAAACACATTTTCATTTCCATCACAGACACACAAATAGAGAAGTAACAAAATGTCAGAATTGCAAATGCAAAGTCAATAAATAACCATGAGGGCATTGCCATGTTGTATTTTCCTATGTTTTTTTCAATCCTATAATGTCTCGTCAAGTAGCAACCGAATTGCTTTGAAAAATATGGTGTAACGTTACAAGCCTCTCTCCCCGTAATGACGATATTGAAAAAAATCTTGTCAGCATAACCCAAACGTTTTATGATTCTCTTTAAACATTCATCTCGAGTTCTCAGTTTATAACCAGCAGCCTATGATCAAATGTAGGTTTATTCACAGTTCAACAAGAAAATATAATTCAGTTGATGTTTTTTAAAAAATGGAAAAAAAGGATTGTAATTAAACAGATGCAAAAACAACACTTTGTGTTCGAGTCTAGTCAAGAGTATAGATGTTCTCCTGAACAGGTCTTCTCATCCTGATCTCGTAGATGATGTGAGGAGGTTCCTCGCTTCCAAAACTGAAAGAGAAATTTCCACCATCAAATCCTGCTTCCTCCATCAATCCTCTGAATCTCTACGTCAAGAAAAAAATGTGCTCACCAGCCGCTTCTCAAAGCTGGTCTGTATAACCCACCTGTATGAAAAAAAAAGACAGTGACAACTTTGCATTTCACATTATTCATTCAGGAAGCAGACCGACAATAAACGGCGACGATGATGAATACGAAAACGTACGCTTGAAGGCCAAAGAGACAAAAACGGCAGCAAAAGTTATCAGCACCGTGAGAGAGAGTGACAGGACAGGAATGTTGACATGGAGGGAGATTGTTGCGGAAGGGTTCACCACCTGAGACACAAAAAGTTTCTTACTTAGTTTGCTACATCGATTATCTGCTTCCGCAAACTAATTTTCAGAGCGACTTGTTCTCACGATCTACAGTATTATATCTCAGTTACTCAACTGATCAATGTTCATACCTGTCTAACTATCTTTGCCTTGCCACTTAGTCTATCTGTTTTTGTAATTACTATGTGTCTCCTTAATGTAACCCAAAACAATGTGCTTCATTCATTCATTTCAAAACTGTAATGTTATTCACCGTGATGGTGGTGGAGTGCAGAATTGTTGAGTTCCTCTTGACAAGGTCCTGCTGTGGCAACAGCGGAAACGTTCTCCTGTTAACTGCCAAAACAGTGGGAAAAAGATTACATGGACGGACAAAAGAGATTTAAAGGACAACCGACACCATTTTTTTTTGTTTACTAACTGACATCAGAAAAACATTTTATAGCATCTAAAATACCCAAAACACGCAGGCTGATTAGTTTAATCAAATGCAAAACACCAATAAAAATGAGTTAAAGTGTCCCAAAACTACTTCAAAATGACCTCGGGATGGCGAGACGTCTTTGCCTTGCTCTAGAATCAAAACAATGGCTTCAAATTCGGAGAATATGCTTACTTGTGACTCATCCAGTTATGAATATGATTCAAATAGTTCTGAAGAAGAAAGCAGAAATGTTTGCAATCGATTAAAGAAGTCCTTCCGGATCATTTTGAGGACTCCAATATAACGTCCCGGAAAATGCACAATATGGCGCCCAAGGTCCGTTGGAAATGGTCTGATTTGTCTGTTGAGAATTTGTGTCAACTAGTATCAAATAGTAGTCTTGGTGCAACACGCAATGATTCACCATCACGTTATTTATGTGTTTTCCTTCTAATCAACACTATGTTTTCAGACCAAACAAAGTACCCAAAACGCATTGTGTGTCGCTTTCTGGGTCAGGGGCGTTCCTGACGTGACGTCATGTCAGGCATCGTCATCAACTCGAAAACAAGACTTCCTGAATATTCAGTGCGAGTCTTAAAACGTAAAATATAGCTATATGCGGTGGAATCTTTGTAAAATACGCTCAGTAGAAGTCATTTGAAGTGATTTTACAAGTTATGGACACAACTTGTCCAGAGGCGTCGGTTGTCCTTTAAAATACAATTTAAATGAATAACTGTGTATTGGGTAAGAATTGAACAGAAAATTAAATTTTCTACAGTTAAAAATCAAAGGAAATTACTTGGGAAGACGTGACCTACCATGCTAGTTAGCTTGCTAGTTCGCTTGCTATTTAGCTTACTAGTTCGCTTGCTAGTTCACTTGCTAGTTAGCTTTCTAGTTAGCTTGCTAGTCAGCTTGCTATTGGCAGTACTGAGATTGGTGAAACATTATAATACAAACAGAACACTGCTGCTCCAGCGGGCAATTTTTACAACTGACATTTTCTCATACATTGGAATTGTCTCACCTCCAGAAGTCGACGCCTCTGTGACTTGTGTTGTTGTGGTTGTTGGTGAGAATGTTGTAGTAGGACTTTTGATCGAAGCTGACAGAGCCAAAATAAGACAAATAAAAATACAGCCCTGTAGATAGAACTGTAAATGAACCATTCAAGAAACAAAGTTGTTTTTCTTGAACAAAAACAATATACCTTTGACCACCCTCAGATTCATGATCACCTTCTTGTCATTGAACAGTCCGTCGATGTCCACCCGGCAGCAGTACGGCCCGTTGTCGCTCCGCTTCACGTTTTCGATGTCCAAGTCCATTTGTCCTTCGAGGACATTTCCCGTCAGCCGGTAGCGGTCGTCCGCCTGCAACAGGATCATAATTGGTTTGTGTTTTATTCCGTTTTTAATTTAGTCTTTTTACAAACTGATGATAAATCAATGACTGATGATAAATCAATGACAGTTTTACAAAAAAAATAACAGTGATGAACCACTGATGGATTGGATTGGATATGCCTTTATTAGTCTCACAGTGGAGAAATTTACATTTCACAGCAGCAAAGTGATGAAGTGATGATGCGGTGCCTTGTGTCAAAAGCAGCTGTTGGGGTGCAAAAGCAGTTTACACAGCATAGACAATGACATTGTGGGATGCCGTTGTGGTAATATTCCTGCTAACTAGGCTCTGTGTAAACATGTCTTTTTATGCTTTCTTCATAGCAGACTTTCCATCGATCCTTCACCTTGGAGATAACACCGTTCTCATCAGTCTGGATCAGGATGTTGCTACACCACAGGGTCCCGCAGCCGCGGCCCCAGCACACCCGACTCAAGCCAAAACGTTTGACAGAGTATTGACAGGAGAGGGAGGCCACGCCACCTTCGGTAACTTTAAAACAGGTCACGTGAGTAACGCCACCTGCGGTGAGATGTAAGTAGGTTTATAGAAACATTCAAGCATTCATTTTCAAAAAAAGACAGACTAACGCTGGACCGGTTTACCAGCACACTCATATTTACAACAATTGAAAATGTATTAATATATTTTGGGAATGTGGGAGGAAGCTGGTTGAATACATCATGGCAAAACATACAAAACTTAAGACAGCAAGAGAATGAGATTCAAAATCAGGACCACAGAAGTGAGAAGCAAGAGTGCAAATCATGTTCACATCGAGCTTTCATGTACAGCACATGCAAAAGACTTTCTATGCCAGCAAGTCGTGATCTAAAGGAGACAAAGAGCTTCTTTAAGTCTCGTTGTTCTACGCGTTTGTTGATTTTGTGTCGATGCCGACATTGATGTTGATGTGATGTCATCAGTCAGCGGCTCACCTGACAGGATGAGAAACGCGGCGGCGAAAGTCGGAGGCATGAGACGTTGGTGAGGCAATCCGGAGACCATGATGGTGCGGCCGTGTGTGTCTCTCTGTGTGTGTGTGTGTCTGTGTGTTGGCCTTTCTAGAAAATAATAGACTTCATTGATTCACGCTGAATGTTAGCTGTGTGTCTTGCACCCTCACAGCTTTATGCTAATTATAAAAATGGCAATTATATATTTTTTGCAAGCAAATAATATGTATGACAACGAAATGTAACTTTCAGATAACTGGGAATTTTTTAAATCACTTAAGTACATTTTGTTTATACACTTTAATTTTATGAAGAAAAATAAACTTGTGTAGAATATTAGTCGAAAACCGAATCATGATTCTCCATTATGTTAATACATTGGTAATGTGTACTTGGAGATACAAATTGTATTTGTTCAATAACCTAAGCCATGACTCAAAATACCGTTATATGAAATCATCTGGATACAGTACATTAAAATGATTGACAAGTCTGTTATGTACTGAAAATATACAATTTATTCAGCATTCTTTTCATTTTCATTCGCTTCAGTCTGAATCAGCCTTTTTGTGGACTATACTGAGTAGAAAGAACAAAAAAAATCAGGAATTAAGTGATGGAAAGAAGTACCCGGCGGACAAAAGGCGTTTGTCCCTCTTTCTTTCTCGCTTGCTGTCTCTCCCTCAAACACACGCACGCACGCACACACACACACACTCACACACACACACACTCACACACACGGGCACACACATTGAATGATCAACTGTGGCAACGTCACACATGGACAAACCACTCCATTATTCGTATCAAATATCTGCCTTTTACTTAATGTCTTTTCTTTCTTTTATGACACTGAGAGATCGATGAGAAGGTTTCTTCAGCCGTCATCTGTACTTTTTTGAAGGTGTCGGACGTTTCGCCTCCTATCCAAGAGGCTTCGTCAGCGAACTAAAGTCTTAGGCAACACAGGTTAGGCAACATTCGTAATGCTGATGAGGTGATACCGGAGGGAGTGGGGCAAACCGGCCAGTCGTTAGTCAGGAATGTAGGACCAATCAATGGGGCCACAGGGAGTGGTCCTCTGCTCCCCCCAACCCGAGAGTAGGGACCTATCATAGCTGGGTCTGCGCCGCCATGTCTGGACATTAGGGATATATATAAATAGGACCGATACGACCAGTAAGACTTTAGTTCGCTGACGAAACCTCTTGGATAGGAGGCGAAACGTCCAACACCTTCAAAAAAGTACAGATGACGGCTGAAGAAACCTTCTCATCGATGGACCACTCCCGTACGACTGAGAGCTTACACAGACGTATGACACTGAAAGGCACTGACACTGACATAATCAAAGGCCACCACAGATAATTCTATAAAATGCTAAATTTTAAAAAACATATATAAAACATTTTCATATGAGGGATAATTTGAGGGAATAATAGAACTGAGCCTATATAACAAAGTTTTAGGTCTCTGTTATGAACTGCAATTATACATACAGCAAACCGGTATAATAAACCTGTATTGTAAAATCACTTCTCGAATTGATTTCCTGCCTGTCATTGGGCTGCACCCCCCTAGTTTGGAGGCAGCAGCTTTTTTTAAACCTGTTAATTTAAAACCGCCCCCTCCCGTCTGTCATGTACTGTACTGTATTTTTAAAGCATGTTTGAATTAAAGATTTTATTGTGAAAGAAATATAATACTTCCTTTTTTTCACGGTGCTTTATTTTAAAAGCAGAGTTGGAGGTGTTCCTGTTCGAGATGAATGCTGGTTGGAATCGCAAATACTGCAAAGATAGTGTTTAAATGCATAATCGATCCTAGACCATACATATTGTATGAGGAGACGTCCAAAATGTAGTTAGTTGTTTTTTTTAAATGTTTTTAAGAAGTTACTATTAGCTTGAGTACAATAGCTACTTCTTGTTTGAAGCTATGTTAGCTTTCAAGCTAACCAGGCCCAACTGGACTCTTGTCTTCGGTTCGGGGAATTACTTGAGAAAACACGCCGGAGAGCAGTAAAGTGCGTATTTGATATTGTAAATGTTTTTAAGATCCAAAAGTCATTAGCGATGATGTCCGGTAACGTCAGGGGAAGATAGGTTAAGTCACATGACGACCGAATTAACTCTTGTGCCTCATTACAGTCGGATTACTAATGTAAAGAACGTTGAGATCAACCTTGACGTAATGTTGTGTTTGTTCTTGTTTCGTTGTCTGGGATTCGATTGCATGGAGAATTTGTTGGAAATCCGAATAAAACGTATGTTGCAGTTATGAGGGACGTGTTGTCCAAAAACGTAAAGTTACCCTTTTTCGTTTCTTCTTTTTTATTCTTAAAACTCTATCCAGATATTTATTACATCTATGTTGTTTATGTTTTTACCAAAATACCACAAGGATCAAGCATTTAAGTCGACTTTACAGACACTATTTCATGTCTCCTTGAAATGACAAACAACTCCTGGGCCAGTGGCAAATCTAACTTCTCTTCTGATGAACTGGGGCTGAGCCCGAACAAACCAGCAAAAGAGTTCCCATAAAAGTCATAAATAGCACTTTTAACTTCTGAGGCAGCACTTCGCTGTCTGTGCTTGTGAATATTTCTATTAATCTCTGTAATTTCATTCTCAATGCATTAAATCAATTTCAATTAATTTCTCCACTGCGAGACTAATAAAGGTACAGTGATCCCTCGCTACTTCGCGGATCACTTATCGCGGCTTCAGTGCATTGCGGATTATTTTCCGGGGGAAAAACGTTTTTTTAAGTAGTCTTTCTCCGAGAGAAGAACACCCAACTATTTTCATACAAGTTATTCAAAATGTCAATTCTCCATAATGTGTCCCCTTCAACTTTTTTTTCTGCCATTACCCAGTATGCTCCACTTGCCATACACCACCCTGGACCGCGATCGGCCCCTCGTCCACCTTTCCTTCACTGCCTTTCTCACAGGCATGGTTCTTCTCCCAGTGACTGGCCTGCTTGTGTCCCTCTTCATTTCTATTGTATACCACTTTGAAGAAGTCAACTACACGCACTGTCATGTAAGTCCTGACCAGGGTGGCAACTGCGCTTAGTACCGATGTAGAAGTAGACATATGAATACCCGTAACTTTTTTTGAGATAGTTATATCAACGGGCAAGCAAGGATTAGCATTTGAACTCAAACAGCGTGTTTTTGTATTTATGTTTTTGCAAAATGTCCTAACCCTGCTTCCTGTCACTGGTCCTGTTGTGGTGTTGAGTTTTATTGAACAGTTAGCAGTTGATCAGTGTGTGTGTTGTCCATTAGGTTTCCAACTACCTCCCATCAATCAGCGCCGCCATCAGTCGCGTGCCCGAGCTCTACATCTGGCGATTCTGCATCGGGTTGCACTCGGCACCACGGTTCCTGTTGGCCGTCATCTATTTCAATTTCTATCGCGGACGCTTTTCCAACAAGCTTCCGGAGCTGCTCTTGAGTTGGTTCGCGTTCGCATGCAACTTGGCTGAAAACTGCGCCCTGCTGCTTCTCACTTATGTGTCGTCCACAGAGATTTATAGTGAGCAAAATGCCTTTTCACACTGCACTAAACACGATTCCTTTTCTTTTTTTTTAAATCAAATTCCATAAGTCAAATTACATTACTGCCAATATGCACTTCTTCCAAATAACAACCTGGCAGTGAATGGAGAGAATCTAGTTTGCAAAAGCGCAGTCAGTGTTTCTTATATGACTACTTTTTCAAACCCTCTCAAAAACTTAAGTGAAGTAATATCTGTTTTTTTACCTCTGCAGCTGTTCACAAAGGTGGCTTCCTCACATTCATTGTGAGCTCGCAACTCTACATGCTGATTTCGTGCAGGTTGTGGTATGTTCTCAAGAGGCAAAATTTTCGCAAAGAGGTAAATTCAACTTGAGTTTATGTATGTTAATTTTCTCTTTCCAATTGGTTGTATTCAGGAAGTAGCGTGTTACTTTTTGTTATGTTCCAACATTTCCCTGTCAGGAGCTGACTTCGTACAGGTGGAAGGTGCGATTGCTTCTGTTAAACCTGAGCTGCTGTGTGGCTGCCGCATACTTCTTCAGACGCCACAACAAACACTGCGAGGCTGGGGGTGAGCCTTTATGACTTGATGGCTTTTTAGATTTTGGGTGAAGTTTGTGGGTGTTTTTTTAACTCATTCACTGCCAGACACGTGCAAAAATGTGTCCACACCAGTGCAGGGTTTTTGTCATTGTCACTTAAATTCCAGGCCCCACAGAATATTGAGTTTTAGGACTATATAAACATTCAATACAGCGTTAGAAACCTTAGACTTTCTTCTTACATCAGAAAAAAAGTAGTCGCGTCCTAAATTACATGGGTCTGGAGTTGTATGAGCTAGAAATGAGGGTGGGTGTCCAAAATACTATGCAATCCATACATATTGGTTTATATAGCGCTTTAACCACAGCTGAAGCTGGACCCAAGCGTGAACATGGAAAAGAGGGTGTTGGGTTATTTTTTATCGTTCGCCCTTGGTTCATTGCTTCGACGGATGGAGATCAATGGTTAAATCATCAGGGAGCCAGGTCTTGAACAGAAAGTTGTTAATTGGGAGAGCACGGGCATCGCGGTGTGGATGGAGGAGCGAGCATAGAGAGAGAGAGAGAGAGAGAGAGAGAGAGAGAGAGAGAGAGAGAGAGAGAGAGAGAGAGAGAGAGAGAGAGAGAGAGAGAGAGAGAGAGAGAGAGAGAGAGAGAGAGAGAGAGAGAGAGAGAGAGAGAGAGAGAGAGAGAGAGAGAGAGAGGAGAGAGAGAGAGAGAGAGAGAGAGAGAGAGAGAGAGAGAGAGAGAGAGAGAGAGAGAGAGAGAGAGAGAGAGAGAGAGAGAGAGAGAGAGAGAGAGAGAGAGAGAGACGACCGGGCTGCAGGAGTATTTATGCGGCGCATAGTAATGACGCGGCAGGATGTGACGTAATGAAAATGCGACATCGTGTAAAGGAAGGCCGGATATGACGTATGAGGAAGTTCAAAATGTAAACAGACTACAGAGCGATGTTTAGAGATGTTTGTTTGGTGAATTACCCTAACAGAGGGAAATGCTGCGCCTTGTGGAAAAGAAGAAACATTGCCAGAGGCCATGGCCAGACCTTTATGGGCACCCAAGCATGAAAAAAACCCCGAACAAATTCAGGAATGGCGCTCTGTCATATTTTCAATTCCTGAATAAATTTGTGAATGGCAGTGAATGTAGTTAATTAATTTACTTATTTGTTCTACACATTCACATGCATCTGTTTCGCAATAGAGTGACAGCATAGCAGTGACATGCGATGAGGTTCATGGCTGGTGAGGCACTGACGTAATCACAGTCAGATTTACAAACAAGAACTCCACAGAGTAGCTTATTCACCATTTGATTGGCAACAGTGCACGAGTTTTGTTTAAAATGTCATGTTATCCTTTAATTCTTTTTTTCTATGCTAGTTTGTAATGAAACTAGCATAGAAAAAAAGAATTAAAGGATAACCGACGCCTCCAAACAAGTTGTGTCCATAATTTTTAAAATGGCTTCAAATGACTTCTACTGAGCGTATTTTACAAAGATTCCACCGCATATAGCTATATTTTACGTTTTAAGACTCACGCTGAATATTCAGGAAGTCTTGTTTTTGAGTTGGTGACGAAAATTCAGAAATTTTGAAAAAAAATGGTGAAGTTAAATGGAAAAGAACATTAAAGTACAAATCACTAAATAAATATAACTGTTTAATTTATTTTTTCATTTGATATTTCCATGATGACTGGTGAGGCACGGACTCAGCTGCCTCCCCTGACTGCACGTCACTGCAGCATAGATAAAGGGCAGTGAAACCTCCAAACTGTAACATAACTGTAAAGTGATGATGGTTGACGCACAATTGTGACTCAGATGGAACAAGTCTATATTCTGTTCCATGTTGTTGTTGTGTTTTTCTTAATGGCAGTTTTCAAAGTCGAACATGGCAAAAAAATACTAGTCCATTTACTAACATTATAACCTCTGCTGCCCTCAGTCTACACGCTCTTTGCTCTATTCGAGTACCTGGTGGTGTTCTCCAACATGGCCTTCCACTCCACGTCGGTCTTGGACTTCGGTAAAGAATCTGTGATGGTGACCTTACTGCCTGAAGACAAACAGTACTGAAAACATCATGACCCTCCCAACTGGAATGTTCCAAAGTAATCAAAATGTCTTTGTTTAGTTTAGTTCTGTTCATTTTAATCCTTGCATAATTCTCACAGAAATATTTATCGAAGTTTACCTCAGCTAAAGCGGGATATACCTATTTAAGCTTTTCCCCTCCCAGACAGACATATTCAGCACAGCTCCATTATTGGATGTGTCTGAAGCGTCAACCTGTGGCGCGGAGCCTTTTAATGACTACGTAGCTAATAAGCTAAGGCGGTCATTCATTAAAACGCAGTCGTTTCCCTGCTGAATCTGATATTAAATATCACCATGAAGTATGTCACCGCAAGATAGGGTTTGTGTTGGGTGGCTAAGGGACATTTTCATTTTGAAAAACGCTTCCAGGATTTAATCAGATGAGGTCGTTTTCATCACCGCAACTATGAGCTAAATCTGGCGGTAATGTTAGCCAATTTACTAATATGCTGCTTTATGACAGTGCCCCTTCTCAAACACTGTCTGCAAAAGAGTGCTTTCCCATCGACATGCTTTAGAATTTTATTTTTCAAATGTTGTTAGGATTTTACAAAGAAGCCAGCCAAGTATAAGTGAGAAAATGCGATTCTAGCACACACCGATCGTTACACGATATTAGACGTTGCTTTTTTTCGTGTGTGTGTGTGTGTGTGTGTGTGTGTGTGTGTGTGTGTGTGTGTGTGTGTGTGTGTGTGTGTGTGTGTGTGTGTGTGTGTGTGTGTGTGTGTGTGTGTGTGTGTGTGTGTAACAATTTTGTTTATTGTAGAGGAAAAGGAGAGAAAGCAAGATGAATCATGTGATAAAATGATCAGGTGGTTTTAGGGGACCATAAGGTAAGCATCTGTTGACGTCTTCAAGACTGCGCCGTTCAAGTTTTAGAATCTGATTTGGCCCACTGTTTAAAGACAGATTATAATCTAAGACTACATTTCATCTATACAGCCCAGAAATTGAGCCAATTGAAGTGTTTGCTTTTTGCATTGTTTTGAAGGTTTTGAACTACTTTCCAAAACATTTGAATGTATGTTAAAGAAGGACACGTTTGTTTGGAGACAGTGCAAGAAAAGGATTGAGAGGTGAGAGAAAAGTTGGGTGCAACACCTGGAAGAAGCTTATGAGGAAAAAAAAAAGAATAGCTTGTTTTCAGGCAGTTGTTCTTAACCTGGGTTCGATTGAATCCCAAGCATTCGGTGAATCGGTCTCAGGAGTTCGACGCAGCCTCTGCCATAGGGCGAGACACACACGCGACTCAACATGGCAACATAGCAATTAGTTATGACTCGCCCATTTAGCCATCTCTGGCTGCTGAAATCACATGAATTCAGTCCCTCTAAAAAGGTCCAGAACCACGGGTTTTGGGGCAAACTTAGTTAAAAAAAAGCACATTATGTCTACACTACATTTCATGGATGTTTATGTGTCTTGCTCAGCAGCCCAGAGAGGTACACAAAGTTTTGGAATGATTTTTCTGCATTGTGTTATGGAAATGTATGTTGATCCAATAATAACGACACAGTGTGCATTTAAATGTGTCCTCATATTTTTAAGCATTCATTTTCCATGTTTGTCATGTATCGTTTACATATAAAATGAATGTGTTCCTGTATGTAAAAACAGAATAAAAAATGTGGTAATTTTTTGAGTGAAAATGGCCCAAAGGAATGTTCATCCATCCATTCTATGCACTGCTATTTTTTTTTACAAGTCAAAGGAATTTTAGATACCTTAAATACGTATCTTGTTGCAGTTCATTTCTATTTCATCACTCCTTGTTCCATTTCCCTCCCTCACCCTAGTTCTTTTTGTTTCAAAATACCTAACAGAATTGAGGTCACACTGCCATCTGTTGGCCAAGACACGAAACAGTGAGTACAGGTTGCATCCTCTTGAAATTGTTAAGGACTGTGCTTTTCTGACACGAAACCATCCATCCATCATCTGACCCGCTTATCCCTCATGAGAGTCATGGACTCCGGAGCTTATCCCAGCTGAATTTGGGCATCAGGCGGGACATCCTGAACTGGTTGCCACTCAATCACAGGAAACACATCGACAAACAACCATTTGGTACCAAAAAGCAATGAAGAATTCCTGTTTGTTGCCCATAAAAACTCCAGGACCACAGTAGTGAAAAATGGTAAATGTGTCATGTCGCAATATGAATACATACAAGAAAAGATGACGTTCTGCACACTGAGGCATTCTACGCATATAAACATAAAAAAGAACCAACTGTAGTGGATTTAGAAAGCTGTTCAAGTCATGTGATGACAGACCAGGCGTGCATAAATCTTTTTCCTGTCGGCACTCTTTCTGTTTTTGAAAAGTTGCCTTAAAGCCATTCTAATACATAGCTTAAATAAAATATACCTTGTCCTTTTTAAGTGTCCTTAGACTTTACATTGGATGCTCTATATTAGTTTTTAAACTGCATGGCAGACAACTCAACCGCGGCTTGAGAAACAGAGAAGAGAGAGTCTGTAGTCAGGAAGAGGAAGTAGTTTCCCACCTCCGAGGAGTCGCCGCAAAGGAAAAGGCAACATCCGGTAAAGTAGCAGAATTCACCCCATCTCCAGTTCACTCTTCCTCCCCAAGGGCCTCTGCAAGAAATCTTCCTGTTGTTGTTTGGCATTTTGCACAACATAAATATTCAGAGGAAAACATAGCATCTGGAACATTTAATTCAAACTTCAAAATATATTTATTTCATGGATTTTTGGGCACTACAGAAAGACTCGTGATTGTTCGGTACACATATTCACATCCACACACACATGTCAAGAACATGTACCCAAAAAATGCTTCTTTTGGCAGTTTTGATCCCATCACTGAAGGTAAGGTCCTTAAAAAAATCCAAATCACATTTTAAAATATCAATTCAAGTCTCTCAAGTAGAAATCAGCCCTGGTTTTTTTCTCCAGTATGTGTTTTTATTGTTCTTAGAGCAGCACACAAGGCCTCTTGGTGACGGCGGGCTCTGGGTTGAGGAAGGCCCTGACAGCCTCCGTAAAAACATCCTTGATGCCGTCCTGGTTGAGGGCAGAGCACTCCAGGTATCGCACGGCTTGGATCTGGCGGGCGAGTGCAGCACCCTGGTGATGAGTAACTGGCGCCTGATTCTGCTCTTTCAGCTTCCTTTGGGTGTCGCCATCATTTCGCAGGTCACTCTTGGTGCCCACCAGGAGGATGGGGACCCCGGGACAGTGGTGGGACACCTGAACGGTGAGACAATGTCAGAAAATGTCCAAGGTTCACCTAGAGCTTTGGAATTCTCACCTCAGGGTGCCATTTGTGTTTGACGTTCTCATAGGAAGCCGGGCTTGAGATGGAGAAACAGATGATAAAGACGTTGGTCTGCGGGTAGGACAGCGTCCTTAGGCGGTCGTACTCCTCCTGGCCTGCTGTGTCCCACAGGTTAAGGCTGATGATCCTGCTGTCCACTGTCACCTGCATCCACCATGGACACATAGTAAGTACAGCAGTGCTTTGAAATACTTTACCTAAAGTATACTACTTTAGTATAGTATTATAATACTTTTGTCTAGTACACCACTAAAAATTGCCATGTTTGTTATTGCGCTGTTCCATGCCATTCTTAGTCACTAAGATGCAGTATAATACAGCCATGCGGGCACAAATAAAAAAAATATTGCTTCTACTACAACATTTTGTCACTCAGTTATAGGAAATGATGCAATGTTAGCAATTTATTTAAAGGGATAAAGTATATATGCATGTGTATGATTGCATTCCCTGTCTACGTGTGTTGCCCCAATGTTTGTGTTCAAATGCTGAAAGTACTCTAAAACTGTGACTCTCATTGTCAATTGTTAGCATGTCTGTTTTGTCTTCCATTATGTTAGCATTAAGCTATCAGATTACACTTGAGCTGATGTTATTTGGTTGTTTTAAAAACACAACATAGCAGGTGTTTACTAAATGGCTGTGATAGTTAAGCACCTGGCTGCTGTAGTTGTCAAAAACTGTGGGGATGTACTCTTTGGGAAAAGCCCCAGTGGTGTAGGAGATAAGGAGGCAGGTCTTCCCCACGGCGCCATCGCCCACCACCACACATTTGATAGTCTGCATGATCGCACCAACCTGCAAAACACACATTCACATACTCTCCTCCTTGCTTCCATTCCTCTACTTTCTATATGTATATGGACATTTTAAAATTAAACAGCTATTGTTTTTTTTTAACAGTTCAGAACTGTTAACACTATGTTTACCTTTCAGCCTGATGAGATCCAATTAATTGTTCACAGACTCTTTATCTCCCATCGTCGGGCTCCTGAGAAGAAAAAGCAGTCTGTTTATACGATACATCTAAAAGTGCTAACATTCTTCGCATTAGGCTAAAAGCGCCATTCTCATCTGGGGTCTTATTTTATTCATGCTGTAAATTGTTACCAAAAAAGTCATGATGTTTGAAGACACGATGCCAAAATTCTAATATTGTGTATTTAGGGATCTAGAGAGATCCTACTTATTTGCTAATCCCTAATTAGAAACACAGTACAAATTGAACCCACACCTGGACTATGAACTCAATTCGAGCCCAGCACAGCTGCGGAAACAGTATTGAGATCCCCACCGTTAGTTATGCGCATAGTTGACTTGCAGAAAAAGTGATCATATTATTCCAGCGGACGTGGTGCCAAAGAATGAAATGCAAACTGTCAGAATGCAGCTCAGCCCAGACTCTTGGGATGTGACCCCACCCTCATCCCACTCTGGGCGGAGGTTTGCTGAGCTCACTCTTTCTATAAGCCTTTTTCTCCTTTTGCGCTTTGTTTTTAATATCAACATTTCTTCTGTCATTATTTGACAAGACTTTTCATCTCGCTTGATCGCATCTTACCAAATCCCATTAACCACACAAAATTCAGCCTCATCAGCCGATTGAGAGAGAAGATACTGGAAGGTCCCGCTGGCCTCCACCCAGCTGGAGCAACCTCATTCATGAGTTTGCCAGGATGTCCTCCCATCCACTCTCTAAGTCATACGCTTACTCACCCCGGAGAATGATGTGCACAAAGGAACATGTCTTGCGAGAATTAGCCTGTTTTGATGGTCCTGCAGACCGCTGTTCACCCTGCCCCGTCTTCTAGGGGTCCAAACCTTTTTTTTAATTCTACTATGATTTTCTGTAGCCCTTGAGTTGTGTGATGTCAAGCATAACCAAGCAGATTTTGATTGAGATATGGATCAAACCTCAGACTGGTCACTAGCCAATCACATATCAGACTCAGATAAATAAGCAGTTCACAAGCACATTCCCACCAATGGATAACTTGCTGTCAAGACACGTAGAGGACTGTGAAAGAAATGTTTTGAAATAGTGTAATGTCAAAACGTAAACGTTAAACTAAAAAAAGGAAGCTTTTCTGAAGCAAAAAGGTCTTGCGGTCTCATGTTGAAATGAAGATGACACGTTTCAAATGAAACCATTGTCCCGAACAGAATAAAAGGTTTTATTCCTATTACAGTCAAATTGTGCTAATGTTATTTTCTAACCCAATAAGTTGTGTACATCGTAGTAGCTAATTGTAAAAACAGCAAGCTGTCAAAGCCTGATACAAGAAATGATTGAGCATAAAGGAAGCATTGTGAGCAGGGTAAAAAAAGAGGAAGACGAATGAATATCAGTCAAGTGCAGCAGCAAGAAGTGACTGATGAACAAGTTCATTGCGTCAAAACGCTACTGCAAAGTCATGTTAAATGATGATCGTGATGTATTAGGATGCTGACAACTCAGCTCTCGGCTTTTACATTGTATTATTACATTGAAAGGTAGTGAAATGTATCAACCCAAAATGTGTATGAAACAAAGTAATAACATTCAGTGATTCCTAATAATTGTATTGGGTTTTGGCACCAATTTGTTCATTGATTTATATGAGCATTGTGAGGAAGTAACAAAAAATGCTACACTTCCTGCTGGTCAGCTGAGCTCACTATTTTTACTTAATCTCACAGCTCGTGAGTCTGCTGACCTGTGGAGGAACAACGTTTGACGGGAAAATTCTAATATTAGCGCAACATTGCCATTTCTGCATCTACGTCATCTAATTTTGGTTTTTTTTGCAAAGAAGCAGAAATTACGCATTTTGTTGGGTGAGAAATTCCCACTTGACAAAATGCCCACACACTTTTTGTGTCAATTGTGTGTTGCGAAGTGTTGACAACAAACATTTCCAGTATGATACCGGTACACATTTTAAATGGCCCGAACACTACTATGTTAAATTATGGCTTTTGATGACCATTTTAAACAGAAAAGCCAACATAGCTCGATTCACCGACGGATATGAAAACCACCTTGCCGAAATATATCAGTTAAATAACAAGCAAATATAGCAATATTCATTGTACCAAATCTGTAAGGAAACCTGCCTATTAAAATAAATTAACTAAGCAGCTAGACAGCCAATTGTAACAAAGTTTAAGATCAAATTAATAACATGAGTGAGCTAGTTTTCATGAATCGACAAATAGCTTGTCGGCATAGATTTGACATTTGACATTTGACAAATAGCCAAATACTAGCTATATTGGGAAACTTCCTTCCTATATAGATAAACCAATAGGCTTGTTAGGATAGATCGGCTACTTATGAATGACAAAGTGAGGCTTAACCATTTTGTTATTTGTTGATATGATGCGTTATGAAGCATATTGTATAGTATAGTGGTGTACCCCTATCAATAGATGGACATAGTACAATCCTGATGAACATGTTTTCCAACTGATTTCACATTCCAACTGAGGTTCGTGCCAGTATGCCCAACACACCAAAGTTTACAGCATGTCATCTCACTAACAATCGTGCCTCTCATAGACGCTCTGACAATAGAGGAACTAATGTGTACTGTGTAAAATGAAGCAGGAAGGGCTTGTCCACGGCTACTTCTCATCCACCACTAGAAACAAGCAGCATCCACAATGAAATATAACCAACTACTGTATTTGTTGACCAAGTATTGAAAAGAAATTGAGCAAGTATCACCTTGCTAAAATCAGTCGACCGTCGAAATAACATGGAATAAAATAATACTAGTCAAGATAAAATATTCTAATTAAAGTGATTATAGTACTGTACTGTTTTCACCATCAGTATTACTGCAGGACTTCATTGTCAGTTTGTTCCAATGAAACCATTTTTTGTTTAGTTGAATTGTACTTTACTTTAACATTTTACGGTTTTTTACTATCCATTTATATTCTGTAGCTAAATCACCAGGGCGAACAATGAAATAGTGTACTAGTATTTCAATGTTATGTCATAATACCCACTATTTCCATTGTTACTACTGATGTTAGTATGTTATTTTAGTTTTAAAGTTCATAGATGTGATGGTAACTTTTCTATCACTCCTTTCCTCAAATTGGTTTTTCTGTTTGGTATTTTGAGAAAAAAATATTCAGACCCACACACACAATCACTCTGAATGAAAAAGTCACTCACCGGTCATCAGTCCTGTTTGATCACACCCGCCTCGTTCAGTTCTGCTCAGTATTTCTCTGCATGTTTGTGTGAGTGTGGATGGGTGGAGCATGAAAGCAGCGGCAGGAGGAGGAAGAGGAAGTTTACTGCCCTCCGCACTGTGTCGTGTATGCCTGCGTGAGTGTCTTCTGGTATTCATATCTTTTGTGAGGAGCTTTAGCGGTCCGTTGCTGGCCTTGGGACTCTTGTCCGTTGTCATTTGGTGTTGGAAAGCAAATAATTTGATGATAATGCAAAATGATTGCATGAAAAAGTTAAATACAACTGAACTGTATTTTGGCAGTGATGATTTTGTGGGACACTAAAGGGTGTCATTAGTGGCACATGTACTACATTAGCAATCAGTGGACTACTATATTTTCCAGACTATAAGGCATTATTCGTTGAAGGCGCCTTCAACGAATAACATATTTTAAAACCTTTTCCATATATAAGGCGCCCTGGATTATAAGGTTCATAGTCCGCTTTTTTAATGAAGACTTTTAGGTGCACCTTATAGTGCGGACAATATGATATATATCGTGTCATGTTGTTATTGTCCTTATCTGGGACTCCTTGTAAGCGTGTAATTACATTTGTTAGAATTAGCTGAACTGCTTTTAAATGATCACAAAACTAAAAGGTTCTTTCTAAAGTTCGTTTCTATTTGAAAAAAAGTAGAATGGTATTGTTTATTTATTTATTACTGTTGTTCATTTCCCCACACACTGCTGGGTTCGTATGTCCCGTCTTTGACAGCTAGAGGGCAAATGTTGGCTGGTAAAGTATTTGTATGATGCCTTCCTGTCCCAGTAGCTGTCGGAAATGAGAAAACTCTGTAACAAATCGGGAAGGGATGTGGGGGTAAAATAAACAACAACAAAAAACATACATTTGAGTTTTTTGAAGGTTGGATTTTGCTGTTTGGACAAAAAGTCATAGTTTTGTCTACGTAAAAGGAAAAAACGGTGTTTTTGCTAACAATGTGCACCAGTAATCCTGTGAAATTCAATTACAACGTTAATAATTAAAACGAAACTAATAAACAAATAAACACTAATAAACAAACTTGTAATGAGCATGACTCAAATTTACCTTAAAACATTTTTTTCAGAGGGTACTTGAAGGCAGCACAGGCTCTGTTCTCAGCTTTTTTTTCCTCCTCACAAGCTGTTTCAGTTTGACTCTGCCCAAGAAGCCAGTGTGTGATCATCACCAGTGCTTTTTTTGTTGATGATTTCCCTTTGTCGTCCACTCATTCAGACCTGATCTGACGGCCCCCTCGATGGATTAGCGAGGAGGCCACGCTGCACATGTGAGTGCTTACTTGAGTTTGAAGGCATTTGTGGGCCCATTTCATAAGGAATGTTCATGTGAAGCTGTACAGATTGCTGATGTTTGACCTGCAGTGCAAACTCTTTATGAGGAAATGGAAGATGTTGTTGTTTGGGGAGGGGGTCTCTTCCTCCAAATCAGTTTATATGAGTCTGTTGATACGTATGTCTTATGGTTTTGTGAAAATTCATCCAGTTTTTAAATAGTTCCGCTTTGTATACTTTAGTTCGTTTTGAACCACCGCGCAATTGTATGTATGTTGTGATATTTCTTTTCATCCAAGCAAATGTTCTAACCACGAAACTGTCCTTTCTGTCATCCCCAGACATGGCACGTGTGTGTTTGTGGCTGCTGTGTGTCCTCAGTGTCTGGGTGGGCAAGGGTGACCATTCTCACCTGGACCAGAAACATCACCATTCAGGAACAGTCTCGGGTAGGGAACAAAGCACCGTATGTGTGTATAATGTGTGTACGTATCTGCGCATTAACATAAGATCCCACTATAAGTGCCCCAAGATCCGTGGTGTGCAAAGTATGGCTCAGTTCTTTAATCTTGCTCACCCAAGCGTCAAGGTTTAGAGTCCTGCAATGTCAACATACCATAACAACATAAATAATTTCAAAGTATAGAATGAAAAACGTTTTACTTCACTTTGATTGGACATTGCGCAACTCCTTCTCGTATGAGTCCCTTGGCGACCTAGGGATAGTGTAATACAGACATGTAGGTAGGCTGCGGCACATCTGTGATCCTGGTGAGGATAATCAGTCTCTGATAGAGGAGGAAGGACCTGGTCAAAACTCCTCAGTAACTCACGGTAATCATATCAAAAGATAAAGAATACATGGCCTTTGATATTGTTCTTGGGTTTCCCCTTATGTGTTCGTAATAAGTCAGTGGGACAGAGTGGCAATGGCAGTCATGTTGATATTTGCCAGACTGCTGATTTATTGTGAGTTGAGATGAGCTCATTTGCATTGTACGGTTTTCATATATAAAAATTTTGCTGGCAAAGAAAAAAAGGGAGTTATCAATTGGTAACTAGAACTACAAGGACCTTCTGAACACGCCTTTGCCGGCAGTTAAACCCTCAAGTCAATCGGAATGTACTGCCACAACTTTTGGGACATTTGTCCTTTGTACACTTTTGAACATTTTTCTGCTAAAATAAGTGGTGTTGCACATACTCCCTGAGGGGCTCCACATAAAAAGTCAGATCGCGTTCTGAAAGGAAATCATTTACATATGACGATGGCGTGACATGAATGTGTAGAAGCGATAGGTAGCGGTTAGCAGCTCACCAGTTTCCGGACAGCGTCACAGGAAGCAAATGTGACAGAAATAGATTCTTCCTTTAGTCTTATTTGTGTCTTTGATCGCTCTTGTACATTTTGTACTTAGCTGTCCCAATGATGCTATTGAGTGAATGTCATTTGATAGGTGCTAGGTCTTGAGTGCCCATTTAAAAATTACAAAATATGCCTAGCAGAATCCGTTGTTTTCATTCTTGATAAATTTGAATTTGTCCCTATTCAGTACACACATTTCCTTACTTGTAACAGCGGCACTCCGTTTCTTTCTTGACAGTTGTGTCAAGTTGTTTATTGTTCAACTTGGTTTCATCATTTGCAGTTGTGCCGTGTGTTTTTATTCGCAATTGTGCGGTTCAGTGGCTTTCGCCTGTGGTACTCTTGGGTACTATTAAAAAAAATGGTTGGATGGAAATGTGCAACATTCTAAAGAAAAACTGAAGCTGAGCCAAATCTTAATTTTGCAGGTAAAATGTCAAATATGTCGTTAGTGTTAGACAGAAACCGACTTTGATTTGACCTTCCCGCTGCTTCTTTATTTTTATCCTCCCAGCTGTTGACGTTAATCCTCTAACGCAACGCCGGCGTCACTTCACCTCTGTGTCTCATTTTATCTTGGGGCACCCCCATTTTTTTCTTCTTTTTTTGTGGATTATAAAGGGGTTCCAGTTGACTCAGGGTTAATTTAATAGACAGTGTTGATCGCCACTGTGACCTTTTCCAGTGCCCCAAACAAAACAACATCCACTCGGTTTACACTTAGGCCTTGATCTCTCGCTTTCTATGTGACTCGTGTTGGTCCTTTTAACTCATCCACTGCCAGACATGTGCTAACTTGTGTCCAGTGCAGTATCAGGATTTCTGTCATTGTCACTTGAATTCCAGGACCTCTTCTTTCATCAGGAAAAAAAAGAGTTACTTCCTAAATCTGGAGTTAATGAGCTTGAAATGAGGGTGGTTGTCCAAAATACAATGCAATAATACATATGTATGTATTTGGCTTATACATATAGCGCTTTCACACAGCTGAAACTGGAACAAAGCGCTAACATGGAAAAGGGGGAAATGCTGCCCCCTTGTGGAAGGGGAAAAAACGCTTTATCAGCACTCCAACAAGAAAAGCCAAAGCCCGAAGAGATTCGAGAATGACGCTGTACATCATATTTTCCATTCCCGAATAAATTCGTGAACAGCAGTGAATGAGTTAATAGACTCATCTACTCGACGGTTTCCCCCAATTAGATGCCGATCCGCTTTTGACCAATAAATGCCTCCCTCAAAGAGACACATCACTTTTCTTCAAGCCACCTGAGGACTCCATTGTTCAGAAACGAACATCAACCCTGTCGCTAACCAAAACAGCAGCACATATAGTCCTTCGGTTGGGTTAAAATATGTCATCTGACACAATGTCACTACATAGTATAAAGATAAAGTTTAATATTGGCATAACCATAAACAGATTTAACCACATTTTTGCTTTGTTTACTTCAGCAAGAAAATATCTAAAGTAAATTGGGGCGGTCATAAGTTAAGACACAGATGTGCTTATTTGACACCAATCACAAGTATGCTACTAACAAGGGGTTTAAGGGCCATCTTCTGGATAGGTTTCACAAAAAACAACAACACAAATAGCTGAATTTATGCATAGAGAACCATGAATAGGCAGGGACTCCGTGTACTTATTCATTTCACTTGTCCAAGAATCCATGTAATTCCCCAGTGAGGCACAAAAGTCATTTATATGCTGTATAAATAAATGAACTCTCGCAAGATTGGCTGGTGTGCGTGTCTGCGCTTAACTAAAAAAGGTACCTGATGATTTACAGTCTGTATAAGTTATTCGTCCCCAGCTTCCCAGATGAATCCGAATGACTTCAGATCTGAACAAAGTGTGTTTGCGTTGTAATTTCTATTATGGATTGTGAGCTCATGCAACCACACACACACATCCAGACATGCGTACGCACAGCCAAGTGATCATCCAGATACTCTCTCAAGAGGCTCAAATGACCAAATCTAGGCATAAAGTTTCTGGCGCAATGTGTCCAACTCAATGTAGTTGTCGTGGCGACCAAGCCGATGTTAGGCATGAGGTTGTCTGGAGGCTAACGGCTAACAGTTAACTGTTAACGGCTACAACCAAAAATCTAATCTAACCGTTTTGTTTGGTTTTTATTTGCCAGCAACTTTATTAGGTACTACGAAGTAATGTAAGAAATTGTAACGGGTTCAGGGAAGATATAGCCAAAACAAAACCATTCAGGCCCATATTTTTTATGACTCCAAACATCCTGCTGTGGCAAATTTATGAGCTTCTTGTTCGTGTAAATTTAAATGTTCAAAACAACTCCTGTTTTGGCTGTCATTGTTGTGTTTACTAAATATTACAACGACATTTTTTTCAGATTTTAATCTTTCAAATGTACGAAACAAGGTCAAGGCCGCAACACATCATTGATTATGCTTTATGACGTGAAACCAAAAATGTATACAAAAAAAGTCTACTGAATTTTCTGACCTCTAGTGGGGCTATTCAGAGGCACTTCAAATGTTTGTAAATGTGTGCCTCGTCACATTTAAATTAAAATGAGTTTGGACATGATTGTTTAGTTGTGAACGCATAACATCGCCAATCCGGCCTCAGACTGGAGCAATTTTCACAAGGCGCTATAAACATGATATGCTGTACTATAGATCTGTGTGCAATGGATCAGCAGCTGTGCGAGGATGAAAATGCCCTGTTGAGTTTCGAGGCCATCTGCAGCATCCACAAACAAATGGACGATGACGCTGACGGCACGGTGGACGCAGCCGAAACTGACGGGGTGACCAATCAAAGCAAAAAAACACAAAAAAAACACTTGATGCATCTTGTCTTAAGTTTTTAACTCTTGTTTCAATTTTTTTCCACAGTTCCTGCGAGAAGATCTCAAATATCACGACCCAAAAGCCAAGCACAGCAGCTTCCATCGTATAGACTTGCACATTAGCGTCGAGGACATGTGGGATGCCTGGAAGAAATCAGAGGGTGAGTCCATTTAAAGGGGAGAGGAAAAGGAAAGCAAACATTTCATGAGGAGATGGTTACAACGGTTAGCCTGCAAGTTGAAGTTGAAATTCAATTTTGGGTCAAAAAGTCTACTAGTCTATTCCATAAACTTCAGCGATGCCGTTGACGCAGTGTAGCCGTAGCATAAACATTCCACTGAGTCTCATACATTTGTAAAGAAATGCATTGCTGTCTGTGTTCAGTGTATAACTGGACAGCTGAGCAGGTGGAGGAGTGGCTGCAGCTCAGCGTGGAGCTCCCCCAGTATACTGAAACCTTCCGAAAACATGAACTGGACGGCAAGGCCTTACCAAGGTACCGCTAACCTGTACGTGTCACGCTCAGCCCGTGAGGGCACGTTGATCAAACTTGAAGGCTCGATGTTGCCTTTGTGATCTCATCCTTTTTTTCTCCATCAGGCTGGCGGTGAAGAACACGACCCTGACCGGATTGGTGTTGAAAATTTTAGAGCGTAGTCACGCACAGAAGCTTCAGCTCAAGGCACTGGATACGGTGTTGTTTGGACCGCCGCCAGGTATGCTTAACACTTTCTGTTTAGCCAAACATCACATTACAATGGCACGTGCTGGAGCGCAGACCTCAGCCGAGGCCAGGCAATTGTTAACATGACTTAGACTCCAAATCTGTGAGTAACTGTCTTTTGTATAAAGTTATAAAAAGCCTTCTACATCAGTGGTCTCCAAGCAGGGACTGATTCTTGCGAGTTTCATTTTTTTCTTGGACATGGTCGCTGACGTGTAAACCAAACTGGTGGTTGGGGATCATTTGTCAACAGTAACCCCATCCCTCAAAAATGGAATATTTTCAAACGACACACTGTGGACAGAGTTAAGACAATGCTGGTAAATAATGGCGGTCACACAAAATATTGACACTTGGGAGTATGCTCACCTTTTTTTGGACAATAATTTAAAAATGCTTGTGATGAGTTAATTTGAGGGCACAGTAGTTTTTTTAGCGTGATGCAAACTGCAAAACACTATTTTACTTACCATATTTTCCGCTGTATAAGGCGCACGGAGTATAAGGCACCCCCCCCCCCCCCCCCCCCCCCGATGAATGGTGTATTTTCAAACCTTTTCCATATATAAGGCGCACTGGACTTCAATGAATAAAAAACAGATTTCCAAATATAATATAGAAATATATAAAAGTTTTCAAAATATATGGCAGGCCACATTATATGGCGCTACAGCAGAGGTTGGGGTTACGCACTACTTCTACTACAGGGGGAAATGAAGTGAGTCGGTGGCTGCCGACTGTAGTTGCGAGACCTGTTGTCTACGTCTCAATAAAAATCAGGCGGACATGCGTATAAGGTGCAAGGTCGTATTTTGAAGAAAATCAAGGCTTTTTGGTGTGCCTTATAAACTGGAAAATACGGTATGTTTTTTTGTCTCATGTAAATGATATGATAATATATTGGCAAAATGTGTGTGTGTCGCGTATCGAGGGTGCAAAAGTCACTACACTTTTTTTTCTATATCTGCTATTACCACAACTGATAAAAACACTCAATTTTGTGTACATTCATGCAAAGCTAGTAAATGTTGGACTGAAAATCAGCCTCGACAACAGCTTGATTTATCGACCCCTTCCGACCGCGACGGCACTAGTGAGAGATGGAACTCGACATAACTAGCGGAACCATTCTGTTTAGTTCTTAAAAAAAACACTCTCAGGGCTTCATATAAAATTAAAGTACATGTTTATGGTGCATTTGGGGTTCAAACTGATGAAGAAATTCTCTTTTGAGTCGACAGTCTATCACTCCATGACATACCCCCCATCTATTAATGTCTATTTTTATAACCATGTGTGTATTTCTTTTTTTTATTGTTTTTGTGTGTGTGTGAAAGTAGGCCGTCAGAACCGGTGGAAGGACCTTGTTCTGGGCGTGTCCATCCTCGCGGCGCTGGGAGGCTGCTGGTTTGCTTATGTCCAGACGAGGCGGTCCAGGGATGACCTGGGCAAGTTGATGAAGGACTTGGAGGGTCTTCAGAGGGCTGAGCAAAGCCTGTTGGACATGCAGGGGAAGTGAGTTTAAAAACAAATCAACCAAGGGTACTGACTTAAGGTTGCTCCCAAAATGTGAATGTGTGTGAGTGTGGAGACGAGCAGTGAAGACGATTCCAGTTTAAACTCCTTTTAAGGACAAAGAGAGGCGAAGGGCTCCCTTGACAGTCTCCTCTATGCCCACATGCACAAACGTACACACTTAGACGCACACACACATATGTGCACACACAATGGGATTAATGCTACAGACTCCTTCTAATTGTTCCGTCACAATGACGTTCCATTGTCATGTAGATTCAGCTGCTCGACTGATCCAATGTCAGTCAATTCGACTCAAACAGGTGGTTATGCGGCTGTGACACGGTTTACTCGTGTGTGTGTGTGTGTGTGTGTGTGCGTGCGTGTATGTGTGTGTGTGTGTGTGTGTGTGTGTGTGTGTGTGTGTGATTGCGCGCGTGTGTGGGTGTGCGTAAGTGTTGTGATCTCACATCACTACACTTCCAACTTACATACACACACTCACGTGTCATTACACACATGCACACGTTTGATTTTCTTCATGTCACAGTGCGGCCACAGCACCACCTGGGATATGTAAATATAGTACATAATAATAATACATTTCATTTAGCGCCTTTCAAAACTCTCAATGTCACTTTACAGTCACATGATAAGTTTTTCTGTGGGTGAGCAGTGGCAGCCAGCGTTCACTCAACCCGGAAGTAACTCAAATAGCTAGAAAGCTAGCTAGATAGCTTGTAGATAGCTAATACATTTCATTTCTAAGCACCTTTCAAAACTCTCAAGTACACTTTACAGTGTACAGAGCTTTACGTGTTACTATATGTATTGTTTAAATGTTAAATACATATATGTGTCCAGTATATGTTTTTATATGTATTGCTTCTATGTATATGTTCACAATTTACAGATTCACCTAGTCTTTTTTGGCTCCTCAACGTCATTAGCTCACTCATGTTTTATTTTTCTATCATACTTCACGATATGTGCATTTATAATTTCATATGTACTGCACCCGTGGTGAGGAAGTAAAGCGTGAAGAGTCTCTGAAACGTACAGGTGCAGTCACAAAATAGGATCGTTGCCAACAACCTCTCAAAATATTCACATTTATTGTTGTCCATTTCCTGTTTGTCAAACTCTGTCTTCATTGACAATGTGACTAACAGAACTGATAATTGTTGTTGTGAGGCTCCAAAAGGCCCAGGAGGATCAGCGCTGTGTTCAGGTGGAGAAAGTGAGGGTGGAAGAGGAGCTGAGGAATGAGATCAGCACGGCCAAACAGGAAGCCCAGCGCCTCCGAGATCTCCGCCAGGGAACCGAGAACGAGAGAAGTCGCCAGAAGTATGCCGAGGAAGAGCTGGAACAGGTCGAGGACAGTGAACGTAGTACTGCTCAATATTTGCGAGGAAAATGTTCATTTCTGAAGCTCCGGCGGTGCTCGTAGGTGCGGATGGCGCTGAAAAACGCAGAGAGAGAGCTGGAATCGCGGACTCACTGGTCAGCGCCAGACGCGCTGCAGACGTGGTTGCAGCTGACACACGAGATCGAAGTTCAGTACTATAACATCAAGAAGCAGAGTGCAGAAAGGCAGCTGATGCAAGCCAGAGAGGGGGTGAGTATGACCGCTCGAGAGCAGTGGTCCCCAACCAGCCATTGGTACTGGACCTCACAAATGTATTGAACTCATTCACTGCCATTCCCGAATTTATTCGGGAATTGAAAAGCATGACGTGGAGCGCCATTCCTGAATTTGTTTGGGTTTTGGTTTTTCTTGCAGGAGGACCTCTGGGAATATTTTTCCCTCCCAGCATTTGCCTTTTGTACAGCCACCCCCATTTTAAGCTCAGATAACACCAGACCCATATAACTTAGGAATTAACTGTTTTACTTTTACTTTTATTATATTACTTTTTTTCTAATGAAAGAAGAGAGCCTAACGCTGCATTGAATGTTCATGTAGTCCTAAAACTCAATATTCTGGGGGTCCTGCATTTTGAGTGAAAATGACAAAAACGCTTGCACTGGAGTGGACACATTTTTGCTCATCGTCCGGCAGTGAATAATAAGTTAAAAAAAGTATTGCACAGCATATGTAATATGTCCCAAACGTATGTATGAGATGACCCCCAACGTGACCCGAATGACGGGAATTTTGTGATTGCTTCAGGCAGAGAAGATCAAAAAGAAGAGGAGTTCTCTATTTGGGACGTTTCACGTGGCTCACAGCTCATCGTTAGATGACGTCGACCATAAAATACTTTCGGCCAAGTGAGCGCCATTTCACCGACGAAACACACCGTTGTCTAAATATCATGAGGAAAAACGTCTGTAAAAATGTTCTCCAGACAAGCCCTGGCCGATGTGACGGCTGCACTGCGAGAGAAGCTCCACCGCTGGCAAAATATCGAGTCCCTGACTGGTTTCTGTCTGGTCACAAATCCGGGCCTGGGGTCACTGGCGGCCGCCCTTAATTTGGACCCATCCTTCCTGGGCTTGCGACCGGCAACGCCGCAGCACCTCCTCCTGTCCGATGACCTGGATGACATGGACGAGGATATCTTGTCTCCCGGGACGCTCAAATGTGAATTGAATTCTTATAAGCTTCTTTTCACGAATGGGAAAGTAGCACACGGTTTCCCAGCCCGCATTCTCCTATTGACTGTCTGCATTTAGCATCTTTCTCCCGATTGGCTCCCCTCCAGATGCAGCCTGGCAGATGGACCGACGAGTGAGCGACCTTTGGCCACTGAGCACCATAGCGGACAACCAATCACAGTGGAAGCTCTCTGGTTTGCCCCTCCCCCTTATCCCCCATTAACACATTCTTTTCGCTTATAAAAAAAGTTTGAGATACTAGGCTGTGGGGTTGAACCGAGAATAATAATTTCATTTGACCTCCCTTCCTTTTTGTGAGTAATATAAATGTATTTCACAGCTCAGAGTCTGATGCCCCCGCAGCAAAGGATGGCCGACTCCACGATGATGTTCAGCTCTCAGAGGTTGGTAGACGGAAATGTCCCCCGTCAACAAGAAGGGTGCGGCCCAATTAACAGCCCTCCCAAGGGCCCCGCGCGGCGGAAACGCAGCCACTCCATTGGCCAGCTGGAATTCCTCCGCGGGCCGGCGCCGCCTCTCTCTTCCTCCCTCTCGCACCCTTCCGTCAAGCCGGTCTCGTTTCCTCACTCCACTCTTTTCTCCCTCTGTCGTCATCCTCTTCCTCCTTCTCCGCTGACCAAACGATCCAATTCCTCCATTGAGGGAACGGCTCGCTTTTCTTCTCTGCTCATCCACTCTACTTCGTTGATGGCAAACCGAAGGCGGCGCTGTCGCTCCGGCAGCTCAGGGTACCTGCCTTTGCAAGGCCCTTTTTTGCCAAATTTTGTACTGTAATGTCCTGTTTTTGTGTAATACCAAAGTAGCAATTCTAACTGTGTAATCACCCGTCACGGTCAGGTCAAAGTATCACGGAACTTCCTGTTTTTTTCCCTCTGATGCATTAGGTTTAGAAGGACAACCGACACCATTTTTTGGTTTCCTAACTGACAGCAGAAAAACGTTTTATAGCATCTAAAATACCCAAAACATGCAGGATGATATTTTTTGTAAAATGCAAAACACCCATAAAAATGACTTAAAGTTGCTAAAACTGCAACAAATTGAGCTGCGAATTGGGGATTTTCAGAAAGTCCCGCCCCCAGTTCATGACGTTCCAAGACGTCTTGCCTTGCTCGAGAATCAAAACAATGGATTCAGATTTGGTGATGATGCTTTCTTGTTACTCATCCAGTTATGAATATGATTGAAATAGTTCTGAAGAGGAAAGCATACATGTTTGCAATCGATTAAAGGAGTCCTCCCATATTAATTCAAGCCGTCAATGACAGCAATGTAGCACCCAGAAAATGCAGAAGATGGCGCCCAAGCTCCGTTGGAAATGGACTGATTTGTCTGCTGGGAATTTGTGTCAGCGAATATCAAATAGTTGTCTTGGTGCAACACACAAAGATTCACCATCGCTTTATTTATGTGTTTTCCTTCTAATTTCGCCATCAACACGGATCAACACGAAGTTTTCAGACCAAACAAAGTTCCGCAAAATGCATTGTGTGTCGCTTTCTCGGTCCAGGGCGTTCCAAACGTGACGTCATGTCGGGATCGTCACCAACTCAAAAACAACACTTCCTGAATATTCAGCACAAGTCTGAAAACGTAAAATATAGCTATATGCGGTGGAATCTTTGTAAAATACGCACAGTAGAAGTCATTTGAAGTGATTTTACAAATTATGGACACAACTTGTGTTGTGTCCGTAGGCGTCGGTTGTGCTTTAAATGAAACAAGATGACGAACAGTTGCATAACAAATAGCATCACAGAAGGCCTTGTGAAGTTCCACTGTACTTTGTCTCCAGGCGACGATGAGCTTCAAGATTGATTATGTGATACACGCTCAAAGATTAATGATCTCTAATATCCAATATGTTAAAGCATGTGAGCTATAGGTGATTTGTTTAATCCAGCCTGTATTTAACTCATTTACTGCCAGACGATGTGCAAAAATGTGTCCGCTCCAGTGCCAGGTTTTTTGTCATTGTCACTCGGATTGCAGAACCCACAAAATATTGAGTTTTAGGAACACATAAACATTCAATACAACATAAAGAACATAAGACTCTCTTCATTCTTCAGAAAAGAGTTATTTCCTAAATTATGTTGGTCTGGAGTTATATGAGCTTAAAATGAGGGTGGCTGTCCAAAATACAATTCAATACATACATATTAGTTTGTATAGCGCTTGAGCAACAGATGAAACTGGAACAAAGCGCTAACATGGAAAAACGGCAAATGTTGCCCCCTCGTGGTGCCGCTTTATCGGCACCCAAGCATGAAAAGGCAAAACCCAAACAAATTGGGGAATGGCGCTCTACGTCATATTTTCCATTCCCGAATAAATTTGTGAATGGCAGTGAATGAGTTAAACATCAACATGCTTTTGTGTCATTATTTGTCTGGAATGAGGTTCGGCTTCTCATTGCAGTGCAGGCCCAAAAGTCCAATTCCAATTTAATACCAATATCCAATTTTGGGGATGACACATATTCCAATAGTCCCACTTGAGAGCAAAGAAAATCGGAATTGTATCTTTTCAAGCGTGCAATGTAAATATGCGACTAAAAGGAGGTGTTAGTGATGTCTTCCACTTATTTTCATTTCCTCAGGGATATTTTGGATCGTTCAGATTCTGACTCCCCCCTGCCACACTGTCACGGTGAATCACGAAGCCCGTACAGCTCCAAGACCCTCCACTTGTCCAATAAGCTTCAACCCCTGCAAGGTTCGAGTCCCAGGATGAGAGGAGGAGTTGTAGGAGGAGGCCTGGAGAAGAGCTCGAGCCTCGGTGAGCTGAGGGGCAACTCCGCCGCCGTCATGGCCTCCTCCTGCTCCACTCGATCGCTGTGCATCTCGGCCGACGCCACCGACAACCCCGTCCTCTTCTCGGCCGTCCACACGCCCCCGAGGTGGAGCCCCGTGGAAGACGGACGTGAGGAGGGCGAGGCCTCGGGGGGCGGCCGTCGCAGAAACGCCTTCAATAAAATCTTCAAGAAGAAGAAATGATGTCACTGAAGGCGGTCTAGTTCACAAACTCTCACTCTCTACTAGTTGGTGACAAAACTGTACCTTCACAAAAACGCACACACAAAAAAAAAAACAAATATCATTAACAAAATTGCTTTTCTGGTTTTAGGATATGCTTTACACAAGAACTTGAAAGAAGACATGTTAAGTCAGCAGCGTAAGGAGACTAGTGAGCTAAATCGTCCCGCTCCGGTTTTCACACACGTGTGTGTGTGTGTGTGTGTTGACACCCAAAGGCAGCATGCAGAGGTACACGCGCACACACAAACTTAAGTCATCAATCAGGTCGTGCGGGATAGGATATGAAGTCAACTTGATTTACTCCGATCAACGTGAAAAGTATTTATGTTAAGAAAACTGTTTGTTAAACGATCCAGTACTCGCATTGTAAACTTTTCAAAAATAGTGTTATTTCCCATGAAATGTTATGTATGAATAAATAAATAATGTAGCTGCACTAATGATGACAACTTTTGTGTTTTTGAGTCTCGGTCAATCCCAGTCAGCAGTTGTTTTTTTCCTCTCACACTTACTTTGCAATATCGCACCTAAAATAATATTTAACCTATTCACTGCCATTCACAAATTCACATTTGAAAATATGTAAAGCGCCACTTCCCAATTTGTTCGGGTTTTGTTTTTTCTTGCTTGGGTGCCGATAAAGCACTCGGCAGTCCTTTTGGCAATGTTTTCCCTACCACCAAGGGGCAGTATTTCCCTTTTTCCCATGTTAGCGTTTTGTTCCAGCTTCAGCTATATTTCAAACAAATGCTATATAAACAATTATGTATGTATTGCATTGTATTTTGGACAGCCGCCCTAATTTCAAGCTCATATAACTCCAGACAAATGTAATTTAGGAATTAACTCTTTTTCTGATGAAAGAAGAGAATGTAAGGTTTCTTACGCTTCATTGCATATTTTTGTCATCCTAAAACTCAATATTGTGTGGGTCCTGGAATTCCAGTGACAATGACAAAAACCCTGGCACTGATGTGGACACATTTTATCAAATGTCTGGCAGTGAATGCAAAATTGTTGAAACAGGTTGACAACAAACCCACTTTGTGTGTGACATTGCGCTTAATTTAAGTATTCAATTAAACCCTATTTGAAGAATCATTGTGTTATTTGATAAGTGGAAGTTAAAGAATGCAAAAGGAGAACTGAAAGAAAACGTTTGCTCTGCTCTTGTGACTCAATTTCCTTGAAAGGTGGAGCCATCTTTCATAGCTGCGATGTTCCTCTTTGAACATTGTATGTGAACGTTTGGAAGTAAATTTGGTGCCTCAAATTCAATCTACAAAGTAGTTCAAGCAGGCTAAAGCACAGACGATAAATACGGTAAAGTGGAAAAGCTGAAAGGCTTGTGAATAAAGTTGATTAAAGTGAGGCAAATTCTTTAAAAAGTGCTTCAAAATACTTTGGGTGAACATGAATTTTCTGCATAGTTACATAGTACTTAGCAAAGGACAAAATCAAAGTCCTGTACTGTATCTCACAATGAGTAGTGATATTAATGACATTCACCATTGTGATTGTATTTTTTTCATGAATGAACGCGGAAGGAACTCGGTCCGCATCTGAGAAATGATAAACATGTGACTGAACATGAGCTGCTGTGTATCTGTAGTGTTCTATATTTAACCCGGCCGGCCTGCTCAGTCTCTCTCGCACATACTCGACTTAAAGCAGCCGACCGAGCCACCAGCGGAATGGAGGTAAAACTCTTCTAATATTACATCTGTCTGCTTTTGAGGCTTTTGTTTGGGCAAAGTTTGGATTTGAGTGACATGCACTCAATGAACTACTGCAACTGAATTACATTTGGATGCCTGATTGTCTCATTTATTTTGGACTTGATAATGTGAAAGGCTCCTATTTGATTTATTTTCTTGGGTGATCATTTTGAGCCTGTATTTTTTAAACGAACTTCCAAAAAAGTAATGCATCCACGTAAAAAAAAAAAAAAAAAATACAGAATAAGGCCTGTATCAGAATCTGAAAATCTTTAATCGTCCCACAATGGGGAAATGTGCAATTCATACATGTAACATCACGCTAGCAACTGTTGACACATCAATTTGACTATTTTTTTTTTTTTTGCATGCATGGAAAATGTAACACTGCAAAGCCCTATAATGCGGACTGTTTCAATTTCATTGATTGGTAAAGGGCTTCAATCGATTGATATCAGTGATCGGGCAGAGACCATCTAGCGTCGTTAGATGCTTAAATGCGGACTACTTTGATTTCAGTGATTGAATTTGAATTTGAGCTCAGTGTTTGAGCATTCCAGATTACCGCATCCACTGTAATGGAGTGCTTTAATATGAAGTCTTTCAATCCCCGTCATCTGGAAAAGATCTTCCAGTGACGACTCTTTCCATTCCAATGATGGAGAAGACAGAATTCAATGTCCTGAAGAATTTTCATGTGGGATCTTTCCCTTCTAGCAACCATAAAAATGGACTATTTGAATTTGAGTGATTGCGAAAAGCCAATTTCAAGTGATTTGAAGTGGTTTAATCAAGAACTTCCAATTGCAAAAAGACCACGCAGCATCGTGAAGACCCTAAAACTGGACGCCGTTCTACTGAAATCCTAAAAAAAACACTTTGTATTTCAATCCTCTTCGAAATAGGATTAATTCTCAGTTGTAATAAACAACTTGAAGTGTTAGACTTGAATTCTTATGTTGATTGGTCGCACAGGAGAGAAGTCAAAGTGAACCAAATTCCCCACTGTGGATGAATCAATCAGAGCCACAGAAGATTTCTGCTAAGCTCGTCAGTCATTTGTGTATTGAACTGAGGTTATTGCGAGCCTTTCTCTTCTGCGATGTGATGAAATAGTGAGCTGCAGAGCTGAGGGACTTCCTGCAAGCCCTACGTGGGAGACAGAGTCGTGTTGGCCACGGCGATAGAAAAAGATCCGCTTTGAAATTATAGTAGTTGCTCAAGTGTTAGTTTTTCTGCAACTTATTTTCTTTTTCCTTCCCAAAACAGACCATACGACGGCAAACAAATCAGTGATCGGGTGAGGCGGCTGCTGAAGTTGCAAGTTTTGCACAGCGGGGGGGAAAATGCAGGAAGGACATGAACAAGAAAATGAGGTAAAGCTTTTTACAAATGTATTTTTCAGATTTTGTTTCTTTGTTAACTATTATAAGAGTGAAATGACACTTGTTTGTTTTTTTGCTGTGATCATTTTGCTGTTGGGACTATGTGATTGTTTACATAGAAAATTCTTTTTTTAGTTGTCACACTAACCTCTCACCTCTGGTTTTCTTGCTGTGATATCGCTACTCCCCATTAGGGGGCGCAAAGTAGTCGCTTTCAGGGCACTTTGGACTCCCAACACTTGAAATAATCCGAATTTATTGAAATGGGACGTAGGAAAGCATCAGAAAAATTTGGGAACTAGATGTCAGGAATCATTCCGAGTCGCTTGAACATGCACCAACACACAGAATGAGGAAGTAGTTGAGCAGTTTAGTTTTTTTTCCACTTAAAAAAAACTAATTGGCTCCATGCCCAGTAGTTATTTAAAGGACAACCGACGCCTCCCGACAAGTTGTGTCCATAATTTGTAAAATCACTTCAAATGACTTCTACTGAGCGTATTTCACAAAGATTCCATGGCATATAGCCATATTTTACGTTTTAAGACTCGCGTTGAATATTCAGGAAGTCTTGTTTTTGAGTTGATGACGATTCCTGACGTGACGTCACATCTGAAACGCCCCTGACCGAGAAAGCGACACACAATGCATTTTGGGTACTTTGTTTGGTCTGAAAACATCCTGTTGACCCGTGTTAATGGCGAAATTAGAAGGAAAACACATAAATAATGCAATGGTGAATCGTTGTGTGTTGCGCCAAAACTACTATTTGATACTAGTTGACACAAATTCCCAGCAGACAAATCAGCCCATTTCCAACAGAGCTTGGGCGCCATCTTGTGCATTTTCTGGGACGCTGCATTGGAGTCCAGACGCCTCAAAATGATCCGGAAGGACTTCTTTAATCGATTGCAAACATGTATGCTTTCCTCTTCAGAACTATTTGAATCATATTCATAACTGGATGCCATTGTTTTGATTCTCGAGCAAGGCAAGACGTCTTGGTGTGACATCACGAACAAGGGGGCGGGACCTTCTGAAATTCGCCCTCCCCAGGTCATTTTGAAGTAGCTTTGGGTCACTTTAACTCATTTTTATTGGTGTTTTGCATTTGACTAAAAATATCAGCCTGCGTGTTTTGGGTATTTTAGTTGCTATAAAATGTTTTTCTGGTGTCAGTTAGGAAACCAAAAAATGGTGTCGGTTGTCCTTTAAATGTGTACAAGTGGCTCAATGTGACCTGACAAAAATAGAGAATGTCCATCCGTGTCAGTATATGCGCCCTGTGTGATGATTTCATTATCCGTTGAATGTGAACAATGTGAGACCTTGGACTGGAATTGACAGGGATCAACCGCATGTTAACAGCTGTGCGTGCGTGTGCGTACATGCATACACATTTCTAAAATGTTGCGTAAAAGAGCTATCTCCTAACAACTCTCCCTTCCGTCAGGAGCAGACGGTGTCACGGCCCTCTGTGGCTGAGCTTGCCGGAAGGTTCAAAAGTTCCTCTCCTCCCCCAGCCAGCGAGACGGTGAGTTTGGGAAACATCAGAGTGCAACACCACGAAACACCATTGTTGTGAAATGCATTCCACACTTTCCGAGCAACATCGACAGTTTAGAATTATTGGATGACATTTCAGATTGTTGCCATGCATACACCCTTGTTACACTTTTTAAAAATCCATTCTGGTTCTTTTTTTTTTAAATAACAGTTAAATTCTATTTAGCCTTGAAGTACAGTGCTATACTGTATAATTGTATTTGCTCTCAAATGTTTACAATATTACATTACAATTTTAATGTAACTAATGTGCAAAACGTTTTAATGGAAGAACCATTCTTCCAACAATTAAGCACCTTTTACAAAAAACACATTTTAAATGATACCAAAAATATATATTTTTTAGCCTTTTGATCAACACTCGGGAACAGTCGCTCCTCTATTTTACTCAGTGGCATGTCACTCCTAGGCCTTCAGTAGTGCTACGTCCGAATCACTCCACAGCTGCAAGTGTGGTGTGATTTACTACGCGACCACTAGAGGGTGCCATTGGCCCGAAAATAACTTGTGACTTGAAGAAACTTAAGAAATACCATCATTCAACTGTTAGAATGTTTTACTATGAACGTGTGGGTTCATGATAACCTCATAAAAGTGCAATATGATTTGCCATTTTTGCTAGCTTCAGAGTTGTCCAACCTTAATTATGACCATCTTGAAAATGGCTTTAACAGTATATCTGCAACCATATCCATTTCTTCTCCTCCTTCAGCCATTGTGGGTTGACAAAACCACTATTAAATCAACACAATATATTTGCTTATGCATCTCGTTATAGATACGGTGTGCTAGCCCTGGCCAGTATCCTCTTCACGAGCGGCTAGTGATACTATGATTGGCTAGTGACTTGCCAATCATGTGACTAGCTAATCATAGTTTCCAACGCCTTCCAGCAGGCCTTGGGTTGCCAACTCGAAATCTAATTGGTTAAAGCAACATTTTTATCGACATTTGATTGTTGTGCTCCAGGGCCTGCAGAACAGATTTTGAAGGTAGATTTGTGACCCTGGTAACAAATGATGGCTGAAATGTGATTGGTTAGATGCTTAAACACGAAAACGCACATTTGGAAGCAGCGCAATAGGGGAAAAGCTACGAAAGAAAGCTGAAAAACAACTTGGAATTATTTAATAAGAATTCATGGAAAAAATATAATTCACATTCATCTGTGATTCAGATATTTTTAGGCCAGCAGAGAAGGCCAGAGAACTTGGCCACTGTTGGTCATTATTGTGTTGCTTGGGGGGCTTTGTATTTTATCACGTGGTCGTTACGTGATTTGAAATTGTTTGAGAAGTGACGTCACACTGGAAACATCTTTCAGGAAAAGCCGGTCAGACGCCGACCTCCTCGCTCCTTACAACTGCCCAAAACTCACGGGGACGAGCATGAGGTGAGAAGATTGTTCACACGTGTGAATTCTTAAAGTTGCAATTCATGTTATGTGACATTGTGTAAATGCCCACAAACAAGTGGGCCCCCCCAAAAAAACAAAGTAATTTTGTGCCCATTTTCAGCGAGTTAAATAAAGCATCTTATTGGCTGGTATATTTCATACCTCAAATTATAATACACGCGACTAATAAAATGAATATTTGTTTGTCAGAGACCTTCTGGTGTGACCTCTCCTGTCAAAGCCAAAAGGAACTCGGCCCTGATTGAAAAGCTTCAGGTGGGTCCACGCCTCTCATCCTGCACTCCGTCACGCTGATGACATCATCACACTTCCTCTCCCAGGCTAACCTGGCTTTGTCGCCCGCCAATCTGCTGCCCTCGCCCAAAAGCCCCGCCTTCAGGCTGCTGCCACCCTTCAGTCCGCCGTCTTCGCCCAGCCCCACTGCGGGGAGCCCCTCACCCACGATGACGTCCCCAAGTTCCATTTTAACGTCTTTGGTGACCGAGGAGGAGGGGCCTGTGTCATTTGAAGCCCCTCCCACAACGGCGGAGGGATCCCTCTTGATGAACGTGAATAAGGTCGCCTGTTTTTTTTTCTCCTTTATTTAATCGACAAGAATCCTGCTGATTGCAATAATTCACCCGTTGTTAATGATCGAGATGATTGAAAAGTTTCTGATGGTTCTTCCTCTAGAGCCGAGCTCGCCACTCTCTTAGGCGACGCCCACCGTCCCGCCGCCACAGGAAGTCCAGCAATGGAGAGGAAGGTTCCGTGTCCACGGAGGAAACAGGCGCAGCCACCAGCCAACCGGATCAGAAAACAACACAAGGAGCGGGCGGGGATGCCGTCGGCGATGAGAATAAAAAACATTTGAAGGAGGACAAATCGAAGGAAATGCCGAAAGAAGGCCAGCCCAATTGTGACATTCATCTCAGCGGAGAAGAAGAAAATAAGAAGCAGGATGACGGAGAGGAGAAGGACATTCAAGATGGAGTCAGGGTGGAGGGAGAGAACCAAGAGACAACCTCAGGAGTATCTCCAAATAACAACCAAGAAGACAAAAGTCACGTGAGTTGCGTAAAATCTTTTCAAGGTATGTTCCTTTTTTTTCTCGTAAAAAGAAATGTTGTGTGTCCTACAGGGTTCCACGCCGCAAAGTTGATCAAAACTTGAACAAGGTCCTGGTTTCTGAGCCACTCCAAGAGGTTTTGGTTTGGGAAGCTTTGGGGGAGCACAAAGCTCCAAAAGTGGACCAAAAAAAAAAAAAAAAAGGATTTTCCGATGAATAAGGCGCACCCAAACGCCTTGATTTTCTTCAAAAGATGACCCTGCGCCGAAAATAATAATAATACATTTTCTTCATAAGTGCCATTCAAAACTCTCAAGGTCACTTTACAGTCAGAGCATAGGTTTTTCTGTGGGTGAGCAGCAGCAGCCACACGCGGCAGCGTTCACTCAACCCGGAAGTAACTTAAATAGATAAAAAGCTAGCTAGCTAAATAGCTAATATATAGCTAATACATGTTCATGTGAGTTAGTTTCATGTGAGACACTTTGCTACGCTTCGCCATGATGTTGACGCTGGAAGGAGTGATGGGAATTGCGGCTCCGGTACTTTTGGCTCTCTTACTAAAAAGATCCAGCTCTTTTGGCTCCCAAATGACTCCTCAGTTTTTGTTTTTGTTTTTGCTTAAATTAACGACCAAAAATCATGTAAAATGTGTTTGCTTTCAACATGTAGCTTGTAGTAGACGTGCACATTCCACCATGATCCACTGCTGAAAAAGACACTTTGACCATCTCCTCTTTCATCTAGAACTGCTTCATGTCACAAAGAGGGTACAGAAAGTGCTGAAGAATGACTCTGTCATTATCTTGTTGTCATATTATTTGTTATTTTCTTTTCTTTTTTTTTACTTTACTTCTGGGTTGAGATATCCTGTGACTAAAGTGTCCTTGAGAGTTTTGAAAGGCGCTTACAAATGAAACTTATTATTATAATAGTCAGGCAGATAGCAAATAGCTAGCTAGCTAGCAAGCAAGCTAGATAGATAGCTAAATAAATAAAAAAAGAAGTGAAGAGAGGAAAAAAGAAAAGTATAAAGTCATGAGAAAAGACAAAAAAGTTAAATGGTGTGCTTTATGTGCAAAGTCATATACAGGTCTGGCAAATACTGTCAGCAGCCACCGACTCCATTTCCCCTCCACTGTAAAAGTAGTGCAACTCCTGTAGTGTACTCCAGCGCCTTATAATGTAGTGTGCCTTACATTTGCAAAACATATATCTTTATATATCATATTTGGAAAACCTTTTTCATTCATTGAAGGTGTGCCTTATAGTCCGGTGCGCCTTACATATGGAACAACTTTGAAAGTACTCCATTCATTAGGGGTGCGTCTTATACACCGGAAAATACAGTACCCATCGAACTCGGCATTGGGAAGCCTTTGTTTTTAAAGACGTCATTGAGACAGAGACTCTTTCAGCCGGCAGGAGGCGCAGTTTTCATGAAGCCACTCTGTGTGCTTCTTGACTGACACCTGCAAAGGTTTTTTTTGATAGTACATCCAAATTAAAGGACAACCGACACTGTTTTTTTTGTTTCCTAACTGACATCAGAAAAACGTTTTATAGCATCTAAAATACCCAAAACACGCAGGCTGATATTTCTAGTCAAATTAAAAACACCAATGAAAATGAGTTAAAGTGTCCCAAAACTACTTCAAAATGATCCCGGAAATTGCGAGTTTGAGAAGGTCCCGCCCCCTTGTTCGTGACGTCACGCCAGGACGTCTTGTCTTGCTCTAGAATCAAAACAATGGCTTCAGATTCGGAGAAGATGTTTTCTTGTTACTCATCCAGTTATGAATATCATTCAAATAGTTCTGAAGAGGAAAGCATAAATGTTTGCAATCGATTAAAGAAGTCCTTCCGTCTCATTTTGAGGCGTCTGGACTCCAATGTAGCACCCAGAAAATGCACAAGATGGCGCCCAAGGTCCGTTAGAAATGGGCTGATTTGTCTGCTGGGAATTTGTGTCAACTCGTATCAAATAATAGTCTTGGTGCAACACACAACGATTCACCATCGCGTTATTTGTTTTTTCCTTCTAATTTCGCCATCAACACGGATCAACACAAAGTTTTCAGACCAAACAAAGTATTGCAAAATGCATTGAGGTGATGCAAGGTATGTCCTTTCTCACTGAGGGGTGTTCCTTCAGTGACGTCACGTACGGACTCGTCACCAGCTCAAAAACAAGACTTCCTGAATATTCAGCGCGAGTCTTAAAATGTAAAATATAGCTATATGCGGTGGAATCTTTGTAAAATACGCTCAGTAGAAGTCATTTCAAGTGATTTTACAAATTATGGACACAACTTGTCCGGAGGCGTCGGTTGTCCTTTAAGTGATACATTAGTAAAACACAACCTTCGTTATTTGAATACCATCCCTCCAAGTTGTCCTGTGGTACAAGCACCAACATCCATAAACCAACAGAACGTAGACATTTTAATGAGTGGCCTTTCCATTTCTTACCCGAGGATGATGGTTTAACATCCTGGGTCTGTTCACACCAAAGTGAGCCCAGATGCTCTGTGCTCCATTACGTACTGGCCTTGTGGTCACACCTGTTGGCCAACCAAGCATACAGCAAATGAAACTTTTAAAACATGATAGCATTGTGTTAGCTTATTCTCTAACCTCAACCCCCCATCCCCCTTTTTCCTTATTTTGTCAGATTTGTTGACAGAACGGTGCTCTTTCACTCTTTAAGTCAGTTCTAATGACCTTGAACATCTTGAGGATGAGAAGAAAAAGGATTCCTCCGCACCCCTCGCTCAGCCTTAATCCTCGTGAAAATTAATTTAAAGAGAGGAGCAGAAGGGAAACCTCGTCCTTTCAACTGTGGCTTTAATCTCATTTTGAGAAGCGCTCAGATCAAATGTTCTGTCACAAATCAACTCACTGGCGTGCCACTGCATTGACGATTCAAACAATAAATCCCGCCTCCCGCCAATGCTCAGTGATGTCTTTTTTGGGGAGCTGTTGAAAAGAGTCATCTATATCTCTAGCTGGGGTGTCCACCATATGTCTTCTATGTCATGTCACCATTCGGATTAAAGGTGAAAAGGTGGTGACACCAAGCTCCACTTACCTTGGATCAACCTTGTTGATGTCCCAACTAAATCTTTGCTGACTCACGAGGGTTTCCAGTGGGGGCGGTGCGCTAGGGGATGGGGGAGGACCTCTCCGTCTGACCCAGGTGAGGGTGTTATGTAATCAGGACTGGAACAGGTAAAAGATCAAAGGTCATCGCAGCATGGCGACCTGATCCCATTAGAGGTTTTATTTCGTGAGCTTTCTTTAGTCTCGTTCCAAGACCTAAGAGGGTTACAGACTCCTGAAGTTTGCTCTCTGCCTGCAACATCACTCATGTGGGGCCGTTGCAGCATCTTGGATCTTCCTGGCCCCGCCGCCATGGACTCTTTTTTTTTTTTTTTGTGCATTTTCCCCTAAAAAGCAGCAGTTAGATTTGTAGCTAGACTGTTTAATATCTTCACCGGTGGCAGAAGATACTCTTCTTTTGGTTTGGATGATGGGCAATCACGGCTCCAACCTGGATGACATCCTCGCCGAGGACATGCACCACTGGTACAACAAATTCATGCGAGATTCGCCGTCGGGTCTCATCACGTTATTCGAACTGAAGACCATCTTGGGACTGAAGGGTATGACGGAGAACGCCAACAGCTACGTGGACCAGGTTTTCTTCACCTTCGACATGGACGGGGTGAGCCAATCCTGCTTTAACTCTGACTGAGCCGCGGAAGGCCGCGTGAAATCGGGCAGTTGGTTGTTGGTGGCCGGCGGTTGCAAATATCGTGCTAAATATACTGTCTCCATTTGCTGTCATGTCAAATACTTTTGCCATTACGTACGAAGCTTTCTGTTTGCTGGTTGGCTAATTGGCTTTAAAAGTGATAGCGTGCACAGCCATTATCCTGGCAATGAGTCTATTGGATTCAGGGTCAAGACAAGGGTGATTAAGGGCCTTCCGGGTGCAGTGAGTACAAAGAAAGGGCCAGCAATTTTTGTTCAAGCTCAAGTCTTTTTTGGGAACTGACACCTTTTCATCCAACAGGATGGTTATATCGACTTTGTGGAATACATCGCTGCCATCAGTTTGATGCTGAAGGGGGAAATCAACCAGAAGCTGAAATGGTACTTCAAACTCTTTGACCAGGATGGAAATGGAAAAATTGACAAGGAGGAGTTGGAGACTATTTTTTCGGTAACTAAGGTGCACAATACCATGTCGAAACTTTACCCTTAGTGTGCTTTTTTAGAAAATAACTCGACATAACAAAAACCTTATTTCCGCCTCACTTTCAGATTCATAGAAATATCTTAAAACAGACTTTTTTGGCTTAACTACGCTGTCAAAAGAACTCCGTTCAAATTTATTTTTGGGGCGTTTTGTCGGATTAAGTGTGAAGAAGGCCCGTGCTAATCTGCTGAATCAGAGCAATGCGTCAGGATGTGGCACAAACCGGGTCCACTGACCCTGACCTAGTTTTGACATTCCAGCGTAAACTCTCCTAACTCTGCGATGAAGATTCAAGTCGCCGATGAAACATTTAAGCACTTACTTATAAATCTATACAGCCACCAGAAACATTATTTTTGATGATAAATTACTTTAAAATGATGATGTGAGTAGCAATAATAATCATAATTATCATCTTTGCGACAATCGTTGTCAATATTATTATTATTAATCATTATTTATTTATGTATTACTATTATTCATATTAAAACGTAATGGCTTGTGTTCACCATATCTCTGTCTCTCCCTACAGGCAATCCAGGATATCACACGCAACAGAGACATTGACCCCGAGGAGATCGTCACTCTAATATTTGAGAGAATCGACGTGAAGGGGGAAGGTAAAGTATATGAAAAAAAACAAAAAACAAAGTGATCCTTTTCCTGCTACTATGCTAAGCTATACCTACCGAACACATTTGCGCAGGTGAGTTGACCCTGGAGGAGTTCATCGAGGGAGCCAAAGATCACCCAGACATTATGGACATGCTGAAGAACTTGATGGACTTAACGCCGGTGTTGCTCATCATTGTTCAGGGTATCAGGTCGTGAGCGGCAGACAATGACCCGCGAAGGCTTGTCTGTGATGGAACATATTTGCAGGTGGACAACAACTACAACAACAACAAATTGCAGTCCTGACATCTCATTTTGACAAATACCGTGATACCTTGGCTTATGAACTTAATTGGTTCCCAGACAGAGTGTGTAAGGTGAAAAGTGCGTATCCTAAAAATTAATTTCCCATAGGAAACCATTAAAATGAGAATAATCCATTCCCAGGTCCCCATAAAACATAATTTTCTACTTTCTAATTTTCCAAGCCTTAAAACTACACAAAACATACCTTATTTTATCTATGTATGTATTTTATGTATAATAAATGTGCTATGGTATTATAATTGAAGAAATAAACTGTACTTTATAATAAAGTCTTTTTATTTACCATTGTGATGGTCGTTGATGGCTTGATGGAATGGAGTCAGCATTAAACACTTGATGAGGAACGTAACCTTCTTTCACCATCTTGAGGAATGATTCCTTGTATGTGCTTTCTCTCCGATAATTGTATCTAGTTTTTCATCAATTGTGTTCTGTTAGCTGGGTTGATAGCTTTTTGCATCAAGTGTACAGATGGCTTGTGCGGGTTGTTTGTGGAGCCTGATTGATGGGATATTTTAACCTTGCAGTCTACACTCTGCCTTTCAACTATCAAAGTTGAAACTCTCGTCTGCCTGTCTCTTTAATGTTTAAACCACCTCCCCTCACTGCTGCGTTCTTGACCAATCACGTGGCTTTAACTGAAGACTGGGGGTGGGGAATAGAGGAATAAAAGCAGTTGGCTGTCATGTTGTTGTTAGAAGAACGGGCTCGTTCACAAACGACACATCAGTCATTGAGGCAGCTGCGTGTGTATCACGAAAAAAGTTTGTATGCCAAGGTAAAATTTTCATAAATTTAACGTTCGTAAGCCAAGGTATCACTGTATACACAATTGCGACCTTCCCCCCAAAAAATATTGCAGTGAATTCTCTGCCCATACAGTAAAATTAATATCTGAATTAACTTTACATAGTCACGTCAGTGATTTAGTGCCTCGTAGTCTGAAATCTGTTCTCATCTCATCTCATTTTCCGTACCGCTTATTCCTCATTAGGGTCGCGGGGGTTGCTGGAGCCTATCTCAGCTGTCTTCGGGCACGAGGCGGGGGACACCCTGAATTGGTTGCCAGCCAATCGCAGGGCACACAAAGACATACAACAGTCACTCTCACACTCACACCTAGGGACAATTTGGAGTGGTCAATCTGCCTGCTATGCATGTTTTTGGAGTGTGGGAGGAAACCGGAGGACCCGGAGAAAACCCACGCGGGTCCGGGGAGAACATGCAAACTCCACACAGAGGCCGGACCGGGACGCGAACCGGCGACCTCTGCACTGTGAAGCCGTTGTGCTAACCACTCGACTACCGGGCCGCCCCTGAAATCTGTTATTCAGAAGAAAAAAATCCAAACTAGCATTTTACTTTCTTAATCACTTTAATACTCCAGAGCCACAATCAAAGCTTCTTTGAAAAGAATCAACTCTATAAATATTTGATTACAATGATTATCACTTTGTTTTATATTGTGTTAAAATTGTGCCTAACACCAATAACTGAATAATTGAATAAACATTAGATCAATAATTGAATAAACATTATATCTAATCTATAAAATAAAAATTCAGATTCCTGCTGGTGGACATTTTTTATGTCAGTCTCTTAAACATAATTGGTGTCAACATTTTGCAGTGCATGCTGGGAGTTGTTTCCTTCCAACAAGTAGTCTGATCAATTTGAATTCATTTTTCACGAAAATAAAGACAAAAAGGTATCTTAGACATTAGATGTGAATAAACATCTGAATTTATTGTCATCCATGGCCATCTAATTGGGATTCTCTTGGAGAAATAGCTACACACCCTGTTAACATAAGCTAAAAAACTTACAAATTAAGTGCATGAAATAGGTAGAAATGACATCATAAGATTTGTTGAACTGGTTAAAATCACAGTGCACTTCAAATTCAACTTGGCGGCGCTAACATGTTTAATAGTCACTTGAATTGGTTAGAATCATTGCTATTGCTAAGCTAACTGACAACTTGTAAAAAATCTGCTGTTCTTTTAGCATCAATATTAAGTTGTTTTAATTGGTTGAAATCAGTGCTAACCGAGTATAACCGGTTGCCTAATCTCGGGCACATTCATAGGAGAAATTGTGTAAAATTGATCGATTGGGTAGGAAAGCAAAAACGCAGTCGTTCCTCTTCCAGCTCAAACAACCGCGATCTCAGTCAACGAGACGAAAACGCCACGAATTGACAGAGTTGCTGGCTACCTAGCTAGCTAGCTGGCTAACCAGCAAGCTATATATGTTCTATCTATAAGCTAGCTAGCTATTAGTTATCTATAAGCTATCTAGCTAGCTATTTATTAGTTATCGAGCTAACTTTCTATCTATTTGAGTTATTCCGGGTTGAGTGAATGCTCGCGCATATGGCTGCCGCTGCTCACCCACAGAAAAACTGATCTTGTGACTGTAAAGTGACCTTGAGAGTTTTGAAAGGCGCTTAGAAATTAAATGTATTATGATTATTACCCATCCATCCATCCATTTTTCCGTACCGCTTATTCCTCATTAGGGTCGCGGGGGTTGCTGGAGCCTATCTCAGCTGTCTTCGGGCACGAGGCGGGGGACACCCCGAATTGGTTGCCAGCCAATCGCAGGGCACACAAAGCCGTACAACAGTCACTCTCACACTCACACCTAGGGACAATTTGGAGTGGTCAATCTGCCTGCCATGCATGTTTTTGGAGTGTGGGAGGGAACCGGAGGACCCGGAGAAAACCCACGCGGGTCCAGGGAGAACATGCAAACTCCACACAGGGAGGCCGGACCGGGACGCGAACTGGCGACCTCTGCACTGTGAAGCTGGTGTGCTAACCACTCGACTACCGGGCCGCCCTATTATTATTATTATTATTATTTTTGTTGTTATTATTATAAAATGAGAACGAACCGTGCTAAGCTGCTAGCCTGCTGAGTTACAGGCTAGCGTCTGTACAAAATGCTGATTTGTGCAATTGCTTTCTTACAGTGAAAGTCCTGATAATGAGATCATTGGAACTTATGAGTTTGTGTTGCCTTACCATATAAAAGAAAAAAAAAACCTCTGAATGTCTCTGTTGTTTTACTCACCGTGACTGAAAGTTGTTTCGCTGTTTATCCGCGTCCTTAAAACCGCTTGAAGCTGAAGTTAGTGGCCGTCGTCAGCACCAATTCTCTTTGCGTCCCGATGCCAGAAAAAAACAGCCTAACACATACTGAATCAATGTTAGCATCACTGCAGCAACTTTATTGCTCCCTTCAGGGAAACAATTCCTGCAGTCCTGCTTTGTTACCCAACAAACTTCACATTTCAGCATAGGAATCGAACCCTCGACCCAGTCTCTCACAGCTGTTTGGACTTTCCGCTGTCTTGCCGCAGCAGCGTGACATAGAGACGCAAGAAGGAGTAGCAGACGCCCAGCGCTGTGTACACGGACGTGGCCAACAACGGGAGGAAGGGAAGCCTTTGTTGCCACGGCGACAGAGGAAAGACAAGCTCGCAGGCGACAGCCACTACGGCAAGACCTGACAGGTAGACCACCTCCAGGGGGTGAAGCAAAGACCCCTGCCCGCTGAAATGAGACAACAGTACACAGTCAGCAATATTCTACATGAAGTATTTTTTGTGCTATTTGCAGTTTAGCTTGTGCAGATAATTAAAAATTCCATGAATAATATAATCATTATTTTTTTAAGAAACACGTGGGACATTGTGAGAAAAAGTTGTAAAACTATACAGTGATACCTCGGTTTACGAACCCCTTGGCTTACGAACTTTTCGGTTTACGAACGTTACAGTTATGAAAAATTTACTTTGACATACGAACATTACCTTGGCATACAAACTTTTTTATGTATCGTTAGCGAAAGCCCATTCTTCTAACAACAAAATGGCACCCGACTGTTTTTGTCCTCTATTCCCCGCCCCCAGTCTTCGGTTAAAGCCACGTGATTGGTCAAGAACACAGCAGTGAGGGGCGGGAGTGGTTTAAACATTAAAGAAACCGGCAGCCGACAGTGAGAGTTTCAACTTTGATAGTTCAACGGCAGAGTGTAGACTGCAAGGTTAAAATATCCCATCAATCAGGCTCCACAAACAACCTGCACAAGCCATCTGTACACTTGATGCAAAAAGCTATCAACCCAGCTAAACAGATCACAATTGATGAAGAACTAGATACAATTATCACAGAGAAAGCACCTACAAGGGGTCATTCCTCAAGATGGTGAAAGAAGAAGGTTACGTTCCTCATCAAATGTTTAATGCTGATGAAGCCGGCCACTCCATTCCATCAAGCCATCAACGACCATCACAAAGGTAAATAAAATGACTTTATTATACAGTATGGTTTATTTTTTTAATTATAATACCATAGCACATTTATTATACATAAAATAAAGTATATTTTGTGTAGTTTTAAGGCTTAGAAAATTAGAAAGTAGAAAATTAAGTTTTATGGGGACCTGAGAACGGATTATTCTCATTTTAATGGTTTCCTATGGGAAATTAATTTTTGTGATACACACTTTTCATCTTACACACTCTGTCTGGGAGCCAATTAAGTTCGTAAACCAAGGTATCACTGCAATTAAAAAAAAAACCTCCAGAATAAACTTGTAATATTCCAAGAAAGGTTGACAAAAATAACGGATTGAGCAGAGAAGCGCAATGAGAGGCGAGTAAAGTTTATTTATATATTAATTCGTTTATTTATATATTGTTTGTTTGTTTGCTTGTTTGTCTCACCTGTAGAGTTTTCCAAGAGCAGCGAAAGAGAAGATGGTGAACATCAGCATCAGTGCACATTTGATGGGCAACTCTGGAAAAAAAACAACGGCCATTAACTCATCCACTGCCATTCACAAATTTATTCAGGATTTGAAAATAGGACGTAGCGCGCCATTCCCGAATTAGTTCGGGTTTTGTTTTTTCTTGCTTGGGTGCCGATAAAGCGCTGGCGACCTCCTGTTGTCTTCTATCACCTCTGCCAATTTTTTTTCCTCTTCTACAAGGGGGCAGCATTTCCCGTTTTTTCATGTTAGTGCTTTGTTCCAGTTTCAGCTGTTTAAATAAAGCGCTATATAAACCAATGTAGATGTATTGTATTGTATTTGGTACAGCCACCCCCATTTCAAGCTCAGATAACACCAGACCCATATAAATTAGGAATTAACTTTTTTTTCTGATTAAAAAAGAAAGTCTAAGATTACTTGCGCTGCATTGAATGTTTATGTCGTCCTAAAACTCAATATTCTGTGGGTCCTGGAATTTGAGTGACAATGACAAAAACCCTGGCACTAGAGTGGACACATTTTTGACACATTGTCTGGCAGTAAATGACTTCATCTGTTCATTTGTTTTTTTTTTAAGAAAAATAACACTGGTCTTATTCTGCATGAAATTTTGGCTGACAATGTACCTGCCGTGGTGAATATTAGTGGGAACAGCGAGTAATGACCCGCTGTGCTTAGAATTAAGAAGATCCTCGCATCCTCTCTGCTCTCGACTGCCAACAGACTGCATTGGAGACAAAAAAAAGTGCAAACTTAATCTCTAAATGGCAATTTAGATTTAAAAATAAGAGTCAATGAAGCACCTGAGTGGCAGGATGGCGATAAGGATGGCTTTTTCGTGAACGTGCCAGCCGAACGTGAAGGAGGCGAGCGCACAGAGCAGCAGGCAACGCAGGAATCCTCGAGCTCCACGAGGACGCCTCCAGATGGACGCCAAAGCTGGCTTAACAGTCACGCACAAACGGACAAGTGCGTCAAGTAGAGCTCAAAAAAACAAAAACAAAAAAGTTTTTTTATGATATTTTTTTAATAGAAAAAAATGTCAATTTTGACGAAGGCAAGCTGAAAATAAAGACATTTTTGAGTCCTTATTTAAATAAAGACAACAACGTTGCCACGGTGGTTGACTGGATCCTGTGTTGGCTTGTAATGGGGAGGAGAAGGGTTCAAATCCAGGTCTCAGCCATCTACTCTGCAGAGTTTGTTTCAAACTTTATTGAACGACCAGGTAAGGAAAGGCCTTTTTGGTGTTTTCAGCCCCAAAAAAACACCATGTATAGGAAGCCGTTTTAGCATGAAAAAAAAAAGAACAACCAGAGAGGCGTTTTTAGCATGAAAAAAATAAATAAATAAATAAAAAACGACCATGTAGACCAAGGCTTTTTAGTCAGAAAAAAACGACCATGTATAGTAAGGCGTTTTTGGCTGCCAAAAAAAAAGACCATGAATGATAAGGCGTTTTTAGCAGAAAAAAAAACGACCATGTATATAGTAAGGCGTTTTTAACCGAAAAAAACCCCGACCATGTATAGTCAGTATTTTCCGTTGAAAAAAAAAACGACCATGTATAGGAAGGCGTTTTTAGCATGAAAAAAAACGACCATGTATAATAAAGCGTTTTTGGTCCCAAAAAAAGACCATGTATAGGAAGGCGTTTTTAGCATGAAAAAAAACGACCATGTATAATAAAGCGTTTTTGGTCCCTAAAAAAGACCATGTATAGTAAGGCATTTTTCGAAAGCAAATCAAACTTGTTAAATTCCATGATGATTGCTAAAATCTGAGCCAAAATTTCATATTTTTGGATGTCAACCACAATAAAAGTCATTATTCTTGACTTCAGATTTGAAAACGAGTTATTCATTAATTTGCTGTGTGCTCTATATGTAATATTTGAAGGGATTTAAACATTCTAATGGGTTCCCCAAATTCATAACGGCCCTCGAGAGGAAACCATAACTACAATGTGGCCCGCGGCAAAAAATGACTTTGACACCTCTGATGTACAGTAATGCGTTTTGGGATGAAAAAAACGGCCATGTATAATAAGGCATTTTTGAGCTGAAAAAACGACCATGTATAAAAAGGCGTTTTTAGCATAAAAAAAACGACCATATATAGTAAGGCATTTTGGGCGGTTTGAGCATGAAAAAAAACCGACCAGGCGTTTTTGACCTGAAAAAAAAAAATATGTATAGTAAGGCGTTTTTTCCAGAAAAAAAACAATCATGTATGGTAAGGCGTTTTTAAGCAGAAAAAAAACCACCATGTATAGTAAGGCGTTTTTGGCTGAAAAAACGACCATGTATAGTAAGGCGTTTTTAGCCGAAAAAACGACCATGTATAGTAAAGCGTTTTTGGCTGAAAAAAAAAACGACCATGTATTGTAAGGCTTTTTTTAGCCGGAAAAAAAAACAACCATGTATAGTCAGGTATTTTTCGTTGAAAAAAAAAAAAACGGCCATGTATACTAAGGCTTTTTAGCCTGAAAAAAACGACCATGTATAATAAGGCGTTTTTGGTCCCCAAAAAAGACCATGTATAGTAAGCCGTTTTTAGCCCGAAAAAAACAACCATGTATAATAAGGCGTTTTTGACCTGAAAAAAAAATCATGTATAGTAAGGCATTTTTGGCTGAAAAAAAAAACTATCATGTATAGTAAGCCGTTTTTAGCCCGAAAAAAACGACCATGTATAATAAGGTGTTTTAGCATGGAAAAAGAACACCATGTATAGAAGACGTTTTTAGCCTGAAAAAAAAAACTACCATGTATAATAAGGTGTTTTTAGCCTGAAAAAAAACACCATGTATAGTAAGGTGTTTTAGCCCCAAAAACAAACGACCATGTATAATAAGGCGTTTTTAGCATGAAAAAAACGACCATATATAGTAAGGCATTTTTGGCGGTTTTAGTGTGAAAAAAACCTACCATGTATAGTAAGGCGTTTTTAGCCCGAATAAAAACGGCCATGTATAACAAGGCGTTTTAGCATGAAAAAAGAACACCATGTATAGTAAGACGTTTTTGGGCCGAAAAAACAACCATGTATAGCAAGACGTTTTTAGCCTGAAAAAAAAAAAAACGACCATGTACAATAAGGCGTTTTTAGCATGAAAAAAGAACACCATGTATATATAGTAAGACGTTTTTGGGCCGAAAAAAACAACCATGTATAGCAAGACGTTTTTAGCCTGAAAAAAAAAAAAAAAAACGACCATGTACAATAAGGCGTTTTTAGCATGAAAAAAAACCACCATGTATAGTAAAATGTTTTTGGGCCAAAAAAACGACCATGTATAGTAAGGCATTTTTGGCTGAAAAAGAAAACAATCATGTATAGTAAGGCATTTTTAGCCCCCCGAAAAACTGCCCATGTATAGTAAGGCGTTTTTAGCTGAAAAAAAAAACGCCCATGTATAGTAAGGCGTTTTCAGCTGAAACAAAACGACCATGTATAGTAAGGCGTTTTTGCATTTTTAGCCCGAAAAAAACGACCATGTATAATAAGGCGTTTTTGACCTGAAAAAAAATGACCATGTATAGATAGTAAGGTGTTTTTGACCTGGAAAAAAACATGTATAGTAAGGTGTTTTAGCATGAAAAAAATGACCATGTATAGGAATTTTTAGCCCGAAAAAAACTCCACCATGTATAGTATGGTGTTTTTAGACGAAAAAAAAAACACCATGGAAGGCATTTTCCGCCTGAAAAGAAACATGTAAAGTGAGCCGTTCATAGAGTAAAAAAAACGACCATGTACGGCATTTTTGCCAAAAATAAACGACAATGCTGAGTAAGAAAAAAAAATCACATGTTTGGTAAGGCTTTTCGAGCCTTAAAGGACAACCAACATCACTTTTTTGTTTCCTAACTGACATCAGAAAAATGTTTTATAGCATTTAAAATACCCAAAACACGCAGTATTATATTTTTAGTCAAATGCAAAACACCAACAAAAATGACTTAAAGTGACTAAAAAGTACTTCAATTTGAAACCGGAAGTGGCCAGTTTCAGAAGCTCGAGCCCCCATGTTCGTGGTGTCACGGCAAGCCGTCTTGCCTTGCTGGAGAATCAAAACAATGGCTTCAGATTCGGAGAATATGCTTTCTTGTTACTCATCCAGTTATGAATATGATTCAAATCGTTCTGAAGAAGAAAGCATACATGTTTGCAATCGATTAAAGAATTCATTCCATGTCATTTTGAGGCATCAGGGATGGGAAATGTTGCACCCAAAAAAGGCAGAAAATGGCGACAAAGCCGTGTAAGGAATTAATCAGCCCGTTTCCACAGGCTGATTAATTCCTTACATGGAGCTTTGTCGGCCTCTTCTGCCTCTTTTTGGTCTTACATGAGGTTTTCAGACCAAAGTACAGCAAAATACATTGACGTGATGGAAGGAATGCTACAATGTGTCCTTTTTTCGGTCAGGGGCGTTCCTTCAGTGACGTAACGTACAGACTCATCACCAACTCAAAAACAAGACTTCCGGAATATTCAGCGCGAGTTTTAAAACGTAAAATATAGCTATATGCGGTGGAATCTTTGTAAAATACGCTCAGTAAAAGTCATTTGAAGACATTTTACAAATTATGGACACAACTTGTCCGTAGACGTCGGTTGTCCTTTAACAATCATTCGCATGTTTTTTGCCGTCACCGCCATTGTGACAACAAAAGTAGAGTCTGACTTTTTAATTCATCTATGATTCTGTAATGCCAAAAATACTTATTTTCAAAATTCCATATTTTCTTTCTGGGTCGTCAAAAGACACATTTTGTAGTCCAGGGCATTAGAATGAAGATGAAATTGAAAAGTAAAAGTAAGACTGACCATTATGGACAACAGAGTGCAGACCACTGTGATGGACGGAGTCACAGAGGGAAGGACAGAGTGCTGGAACTCTTGAACCAACCCACCCGTCATGGAGGCACGTGGCAGCGTCGTCTCGTTCAGAAGCTTCAAGCAAACACCTGCAAATAAGATTAATAATTATACAGGCTTTACTTTGGATTTCCACTAAACTGGCGTAACAAACTGGAACTTACGGAGACAAAACGCATAAGCGGGCCATTGTGCATTTACACAGCAGCTGGACAATCAGAACCAAAATTGATTTGATTGCCTTTGTCAGGGAAATGTATATTCACAACTTGCATTTTTTATTTTGTTCTTGTTTTTTTAGAGGATGCACAATGTTTACATTCGTACCCAGAGTGGCCAGGCTTTTATCTACGACATTGTAGAGGGCCCATATGTTTGGCGCCCAGTAAGCGTGACAGAGGCCTCGCTTGAAGGGGAAGAGGCGGGACAGCACTTGTGGAAGCTGACCCTTCAAAATGTACAAAACATAGTGATTTTTTAGTCGGGATAATATATTTTTCTGTAGTGCTTGTTCTCATTCGGGTCTACTCACCATGGCAATAAACGGGCCAAAGGAAAGAGCGCACACGGCCGCCACGATGCTGCCGAGGGCGAGGAGGCGAAGCGGGCTGAAGCTCCTCCATCTTATGGAGCCATCTGCAGACAAAAACACAGGATTTTCAGAATCTGGGCCAAATTCAGTTTTCATGTAACAGCATGTGTGCGTTGAATGTTTTTTTATGCCAGACCATGATCATCTTGTGTGAAGCAGTAGCTCCTAAGCAGGAAGATGCCGTATGCCGGAGCCACGTACAGGTAGATGTGCTTCAGATTGAGGAGGATGGCAAAAAGCAGTGCTCCCTGCAGGTGCTGAGACTATTCAAGGCAGGAGAATTAGGTTCACGAATGGACTTTATACAGAGTAAGTAGGCTATTTTGAGTGCTTTACCTGCAAGTGTTTGGCGACAGACAGCAGCAGGAAACCAAAGAGGAAACCGTTGTACTGAAAATGAATATCTGAGAAATGGCATGAAGGAACCACAGTGAGCATCTAAACTGCTTTCATGGTTGAAAACGGATAAGACCGCATCATAGACATCAGTTCAGCGACTTCCTCATTTTGCTCTCGTATTCGGTTAAGCACCTTATATGCATCTAGTCTCTCACTTTGTTTCACTTTTGACAACCGAATATGCTGCCACTTCTCTTCGGTTCTCTACCCCTCTTCTCATGAGCAGGAATGTGTCAAGTTCAAGGCTGAGATATTGTGGTTGAAGGATACGATCAACAATGAGAAGGCCAAAGTTCCAGAGCAGCAGCACCGCCAAGACAAAAGACGGATTCATAAAGATGTCTCGGGTACCTTTCCGGTCACAAACACACCTGCAGCACCTACACACAAGACACCACGTTATCAGGTTCACCATCTACTAAATACACAAATATATGCAGATATTCTTACTCTCTGACGGCATAGAAAAAAAGCAAGTCAGTAAAGATGACCGAAAGTCTCTGGAAGAGGATGGTAGCTGGACTGGCATAGTTCAGATTGGTCACTACCAACATCTTGTTGTCAAAGTGCCGAGCAATGTGGGAAAGGCTGAATTCAAACCAGGCGAAAAGTGGCGGGTAGTCCAGAGTCCACTCTGATGTGTTCTACAAGGAAGAGGCCAAAAACAAATGCAATACATTGTACAAATTACATCCCAGGACCAACGTTTAAAAGGACAAAGAATTAAAAAAGTTTTAAACTCACCTCATGATACCACCTGGACAATGGCAAGTTATGTGTGATGGCCAACCAGTTCCTGTGCACCTCGAAGTCTGTGGAGTGACTATACACACAAATAAACAGTCAGCAAAATAAAATCACATGACATATTACAATTTTTTTCTGCAATATCCCATGAAGGTCTAAATAAAATAATCTAAAAGTACACTAATGTTACATTTATATATGGTACTGTTAAGAAATGGACAAACATGATGACATTGTCAAGGGTATAATGCTGTGATATATAACACACCCCATCGATTTGGCCCTTAGAATGGGACCAACATATGATGTGTTAAAGGTACAAGCAGGTGTTATTGTGTTCAACATTCATGTCCAAGGGGTTCCCGTTTAAATATTTACTTAGATTTCAAGATTCAAGTGAAAATCAACGATGCATTCCGATTTATGTCCACTTATTAACTAAAATTAAGCTGAAAGAGCGACATCTTTTTGTTGTCTCTTTGTTTGCAGTAACATACTATTCGCGTGACAATATTTAATTTAAAAAACCTACACTCGACTTACATATTTCACATTCGAGAACGAACTAAACCATATGGGTGTCCGAATGTAAAATCAAGTCAGTCAGTCTGTGCTAGCCGGATGCTAACAGACTACCCTGGTGGTGTTTAAACCAAACGTATGGCTCAAATGAACTACCCCCACAACCGCCCCACACACACAGACACTCGTTTCCCCGTTTCCCGTTAAACGATAGTCGACTCACTAGGCGTTCGTGAACAGAGCTTTGAGCAGGGAAACCCCCAGAGCTAACGATGGAAACCAGCTCTGTCTTTCCACCGAGGTGGCTGCCATGACGGCTCCAAAGATTTGAATAAAGAAACTTTATTTAAAGTAAATATAAGCGATTACGTTCTCTTTGGGACGGTCCTGCTTAAACGCATTTAAATAAATATATGCTAGATTTTAAATAAAAATCCATCGGCATTGAAATAGTGACCAATTGTGTATTCAGCGAAGCAGGTAAAATGTACGCACAAAATATAAATAAAAACAGTAATATATTGGACAGTTGAATGGGAAAAATTACGCGCACCTTGCATACACGAAGGGAGAAGACAGTACTGTATTAATTTCCAATAAATGTGCCCTCCATTTAGTACGGATTAAATTACACGACGATGCACAACGCCGGTATTTAAAAAAAATATATATATTTTGAGTCCACAAACTGTCTGATACTTTGGAGTGTTCTGCTTTAATTAATAAGTGTTTTGTAATAATTAATTGCATTAGAAGTCAAATATTTCCAGACTCATAATATCAGCACTTCCGCTCTTTACATCCGGGTTTTATCAAAACAAGGAATTGTAACTTTTAATGTCCATACTTTTTATTTTTTTTTTTCATCTTACGTTGGAACTCACAACGCGGTCGAATGAACACTTTGTTGCGGCGCTGGACGCTGCGGCGGGTCCAAAAGTGGAGAGGTAACTCGATGAGGGACAATTAAAAACGATGTGCATACAGTATCTCCATGTTGTCCTTGCACGTCTTCCCATCTGCTTAAATTGTATTTGTGTGACAGGGCTCCATGTCGGTACTCCGATGGCGACTTTTGACGTGAGAAAAGTTGAATTAACGCCCTTGGAACAGCGAAAACTCACATTCGACTCCCACGCCATGGTGATGGAGCTAGCGCGTAGTGGTGAGGGAACTTGTTGATGGGACAAGGAGACAGTCATAACAGTTAAACGCTTTTATGACCACTCTAGCGATCTGCCAAATAATAAAAACAATAAAAAAGGGACATCACTTTTTCATGGTGTTATTTGAGACTTCTGGATGCCACCTCCAGAAATGAATCGCATGTTCTCACACTCCAGGTTTGGACAAACGTCAGGCTGAGCTGATCGTATCCGCTCTGGTGACGTTGGCAACGGCCAACATGGACATTGTCTACAAAGATATGGTGACCAAGTCGCATCAGGTGGGGGGAAATGCCAATGCTCGGGCTTTGAGAAGCTGTGGCATTCACTATCCTGGATGACAAATGAATAAAATAAAATCTAATTGCAGGAAATTGCGCTGCAGCAGATCATGGCCCATCTGGATGCTATCAGGAAGGACATGGTGATTCTGGAGAAGAGTGACTTTGCTAACCTGCGCTCTGAGAATATAGTATGACTTAGCAGCAGATTAATTGATTCCATGTTGGACAGTGGTTGATTGAGTATAAAATACTCTTTATATTTGCCTCGCAGAAGATGAAGCGAGAACTGGAGCACCTGCTGAATCAACTAAAAGTGAGTGGTAACGCGTGTGTATGTGTGTGTGTGATACAGGTAATAAAAATGTATTTGTGTTTGTCTGTCCAGGAGGAGAGTGAAAAAGTTCGAGCGGAAACCAAGCTGGACATCAACCTGGAGAGAAGCCGTGTTTCTGACATGGTGAGCTTGCTTGGATGTGTGTATGCTTGTGTGCAACCGTGTGTGTACTTACTTGACCGTGTTCCCTCTCAGTTCACAGAACAAGATAGGAAACTAATGGAGGCCAACACAGAGTTTCATCAAAAGGTAAATGTAAATTAAGAACATGTAATGCACGGGGACCAAATCCGGCCCGCCACACCATTTTGTTTGGCCGGCGAAAGCAAATCTAACTAGTGAAATTTCATGATGCTTGCTAAAGTCACAACCAAAATTGTCCCATGTCAAACACATTAACAGTCATTATTTTTTACTTCAAATTTTAAACCCTTTTTAATAGCTTCTCCAAATTCATAACGGCCCCAGAGAGGAAACCGGAACTATAATGTGGCCCGCAGCAAAAAATGACTGACACCCCTGATGTAATGCCTCACTTGTGGGTATTTTGAATCTGGCCTCTCATGTGTGGAGCATCCCAGCCGTGTTGCCTACTTTTTGATGTTATGATATATTCTTTGTAGTTTAACATGTTTATTATGCTGATGTGGTTTAGAGAGCCGAGCTAGAACATGACAACATGGAGACGAGCAAGAAGATGGACCTGCGGGTGGCTTCACTAAAAACCATCCTGGAGTCGCTCAAGCTGCAGACCATTCGCTACCTCGCAGGTATCAGTTGTCTGTGTGATACCTTTTTAATTTTAAAAATTGTCCGAAATATTACCTGTGGTATTATGTTTAGTAATTGTATTAGTAGAAAGTATGTATTTTAATCCCTATGTTGTTTCTTTCCATAGCGACAGTGTTTTCCTGCCTAGCCATTTCTCTGGGGGTTTATCGGCTGTGGAGGTGACAAGCATGCCATATTAATTAGCCTAAAAATGGTACCAGTTGTAAAGACTTAATACTTTTTCCTCAAGTGGACGCTTCAGTTATCAGTTATTTTACCTCAGCATCATTGTGAAAATTAGTTGACAATTTTTTAATGGAAAGTATGACATTAATAAGTTGCAAAACATTTTTTTTAAAGTAAAATCCTAAACAAGTTTTGGAAGAAGTATATGAGAACATATTCACAATGATGAGACTGTTTAAATTCACCACACCTTTATTTTAATTTCAAAGTCAGAACAATTAAACCGAAGAACAATCACACAAAAAGTTTCCGAACCTTTATTGAAACTCAACACAAAAAAAATGGCGATAAGTGGCCTGCAACTTGTGATCTTCCACAGACGAAATGGAATCCTTACCTTCATCGTGGCCATAAACAACTGAACCCCTGCAACTGCCCATCGTCAACTTGTGCAAACGGGGAGTTATTCAAACTACAACTTAGACCAGTTGCTTCATTCAAATCACTGGTACGCCAGTCTCCAAAAATACTTTAATGTATAAATTAAATCATGTACACGTTAAGCCTGAAAATGAAAAATTTCACGTATCGAAGCAGCAGCAGTGTCAAGTGCTCGGCACAAATACCAAAATGTATTCAAGTTAAATCGCCGACCAACCGAAGACTTTTTCCTTCAAAACAAAGAAAAAGCGCAGCCGAGAAGCTGCTCACAGTTAGTTCTCATCTGATTTTAAGTCGCTTAAAAGCGGCTCCTCTTCTTTTTGCTCCTTAGCTGGATGCTCGCCTTCACCTTCCTGAGGATCAGCTTCTTGCTTGATTGATGCCTCAAAGGTGCAACACTGAGAATTGTCATCTTCCTCTGCTTTAATTAAAGTGCCCAGTGGGTGTTCACTGAGCACCTTGTTGGGCGATGGCATTGCATCCATGTACGAAGATGTCTGCGAGGAACGATCGTGGGTCAAATAACATTTTTTTTTGGGGGGGGGGGGGGGGGGGGGGGGTAACATTATCCTTGCTTTTAATACTCACATTTTTATAGTCCTCAAAACAGGAAGGATGAAAGTTCTGGGAACAAAGAGAAAAGTTGGCATAAAGTGAGGAATCAGTGAGTGGAATGTGTGTAAAACATTAGCCCTTACCTTTTCGTCCACTTTAATGGCATTCTTGAGGAACCAGTCCTCCTCTTCCTCCACCCAGTATGTCTCAAAAGGCTCCTGGCAGATTTCGCACAACTGTTGACAGACAAGATTTAGAACTCATTCGCTGCCAGACGATGTGCAAAAATGTGTCAACTCCAGTGCCAAGGTTTTTATCATTGTCACTCGAATTCCAGGACCCATGGGATATTGAGTTTTAGGACTTCATAAACATTCAATGCAGCGTAAGAAACCTTAGTCTCTCATCTTTGATTAAGTTAATTAAGTTAATTCCTAAATTATATGTATCAGGAGTTATATGATCTTGAAAAGAGAGTGGCTGTCCAAAATACAATGGAATACAAACATATTGGTTTATTATATAGCGCTTTAACAAGAGCTGAAGCTGGAACAAAGCGCTAACATGGAGAAAAGGGAAATGCTGCCCCTTGTGGAAAGGAAAAAAAACACTGCCAGAGACCATGACCAGTGCTTTATCGGCACCCAAATAAGAAAAAACAACCTGAACAAATTCGGGAATAATGCTTTTTGTCATATTTTCATTTCCCAAATAAATTCATAAATGGCAGTGAATGAGTTAAGCATGACAAAATACCGCAAAACTTTCTGATTTTAGACAATAAATTTCTTGATTTATCCCCACAAGAGGAAAGTTCACTAGTCTGTGCCTTGGTGCAAAGATGTTAAAAGGACCCTCAGTTACGGCAAACTTAGATTTTCTCGTTCCATATCAATGGCCAAGAAGTGCATTATGCAAATGACTTCATTTGAGTGTTAAGAGACGCTAGTCAGGGGACCCACCTCTGCAACTTGGTCTTTAGCGGCCTTGACGCTCTGAAACTCCTTCTCTTTGGCCGCCGCCTGGTTCTTCTGTACCTCCTCCTCATTCTCCTTCTCAAAGAACAAGCTCTTGGCTCGCTCCTCCAGGTCAGCTATCTCCTCAAACTCGATCCAGTCCTGCAGGTGGGGGGGGGTGGGGGTCAACGTCACACACCCATAACCAAACCAAAAGCCATAAAAGAGAGTGGTTGATTTCTTACCGTGAGGCCGTAATACCAGCGGCGGTGTGTGATCTTTTTGCCGACCACCTTGCCAGCATGGTTTTGCCTGAAGTGCCAGTCCAAGTGGTCCGCGTACAGATCAGTCTGTGCGGCGGTGAACCTCATACTGCACAAGCAGCACTGGTTCCCCGAGTACAGCCTGGTCACTACACTCTCGTAACGTCTGTCAATGCAGGAGTGATAGATTTAATCTACTGAAGGCCGGCTAGAGATGATGAATGTGTTTAGGACACTTTAAACCATTTTAAATGGAGCAAACTGTGTTGAAAAACAGTTCTCTGAGCAAACACCATTTTAGGAAAGTAGTAAATTGTGTTGTATAATTGTCAAAAAGCTCACTGCTTCATGTCATCCAGCTTGAAGTTGGTGAGGTCGGGGAAATCATCCTCCACCTCCTCGTCCTCTTCTTCCTCTACAGGAGGCACCTCTGGTGCTGCTAAAGGTAACTCTGGGGGAAGAAAAGAGAGAGGGTGGGGCTAAAATGAATAAAATGGCATTTCTTACCGTTTGTAGATAACAGAATGCACTTGAGAATGGAGGACTGACCACTGGTGGGGGCTGTCGTGTCGGGCTGAGACCCTTTGATGATGCCAGTGGAGATGAGTTTGGAAAGCAAGTCGTTGACGTCAACCTGACCGAAGTGGTTCTCTGTTGGGGGTATTTGGGGGGCTGCGGGGAAACAAAGACGAGCTTTTTGTTAGATGCACTATGAAATACTTGATGATGTTTTACCATTTCGGTAATAATAATACATTTTATTTCCAGCACCTTTCAAAGCTCTCAAGGACACTTTACAGTCCCAACGAATCGGTACAATGATTGTGACGAGCATCTTTGTGATCTCACCTGGCTGTGCAAAAGGCGCTGGGTTCTGGGGCAGGAAAGATTGGTTCATGTTCAACAGGTTCACCTAAGAGCAAAAACAAGCAACATGAGCACAGCAAAAGGCTAGAATTGTAATACTGATGTTTGGTTGTTGTTCTTTTTTGGGAGGGTCAAAGTAATATTGCACTCACCGGCGGCTGCATGTTGACTGAAGCTACGGCGGGGTTGAAGAAGGGGGCGGTGCCTGGCTGGCTGAACTGAGCCCCGGGCAGGATGTTGAAGTTCGCTGCGGGCGGCAGGTTCGGCTGTGCGGGGAATGCCATTGGGCCAGGGTGGAACTGAGGGTTGATGGGCTCCGGGAATGGCTGCGGGGCCATCGGGAAGTTTTGATGAGGAGGGATATTGTTATCGTACATGGGATGAAGCATCGGTCGCATCGGTATTCCGAGTGGAGTCTCGAACCTCCCAGGAACCTGCTGGCTGGGTGGGCCGTCAAAGTGCAGGCCCTGAGGAGGTAGGTCAAACCGCGGCCCCGGCTGCCCGGGAACCTCATAACATATTGGAACGGCAGAGCCTTCTAATCGCAACGCGGGGTTCTCAAAGGGCATTGGCTGCTGCTGCAAGCCCATTGGTACAGGACTGGGACCCAGCGGGTTGTCAAAGCACTGGACTACTTTTTCAAAGTGCCCAGGACCCGGTCCATCAAACCTCTGGGGAACCTGCGGGCCCAAAGGACCGTCAAAGTGGCCCATATTGTCCATGCTTCTCAATGGTCCCTGTGGAATGTGTGGTCCGTTAAACCTCTCGGGGATGTTGTGATGAATGGGCACGCTTGTATGAAGACCCTCAAAGTGCGATTGCTCATTGTACCAGCCAGGAGGGTTTGGTCTAGACAAGTCAAAACAGGCAGGTGGGAGGCCACCTTCGTGCGGAGGAGTATGTCCTGGGGAATTATGTGACTGATGAATATTAGACAACAGCGTGCCAAGCACAGGTCCCGGGATGATAGATTGAGGAGCGAGGAGAGGCTGAGGAGCGAGGAGAGGTTGAGGAGGGAGGAGAGGTTGAGGAGGGAGTGGCCCGTCATCTGAGTGTTCACTGTTGGGACTCGCGAAACGCGCAACGGGACTCATGTCCGCCATGTCCTGCTGATGGAGCGGTGAAAGGCGTTCACGCTCAAACACCGTCAGCGGGTTTTCCAGAGCACACGGGCTCGGACAGTTCCTGAGAAGCAGACCGCTAGGGTGGGAGGGTCCATCCAGACGCCGTGGGTCAGGGTGCCTGGACTCGGCTGATGGGGCGTACCGCCGCGGCGCGTTGTAGCCGCTCTTCTGTTCCTCGCGTTGACGCTCAGTCAAGGGAGAGTTCCACTCTCTTCCACCTGGGAGGAAAAAATATGAAGCAAGAGCAAAATGTTACATCACCTCATCGAATATGTGCCAAAAGCTTTGCCCTTGACCGATTCAAACCATTCAGAACAATATGACCCAATGCATGACATCCACTCACTTGACTCTCTGGGGTCAGCCCTTCTCCTGAAGCGGAGGCCTGGCAGAGATTTAAGCGCGGGGAACTCTTTGCCATGGTTGTACTCCTCTATCATGGGGGTGAGCGCAGGTCTGGGCTCCTCACGTTCTGTGCTTCTCCTCTCTTCTGTCAACAAACAACTTTAGAATGACACCTTGAAAACATCATGGCTGATGACTTTAACAAATCAATTGTTCACCTTGATCCCGTGGTCCCCGGCCTGGCCCTTCACATTCTGCAAAATCGTCCCAGCCTTCCCCGGCGGCGCGGTGCGCCACTTGCGTCTTCCTCAGCTTGGACTTGTGCTCAAAGTAAGTCAACTGAGCTTGGTCCAAGGTCTCAGGAGGCGTATCCATCAATGTGTTCCTGGGAGGAAAGTTTGCGGCAGCGTCCCAATTTTCTGGATGCTGTTGCTTCTCCTCCCGATACTGGAAGAAGTTCTTGATCTTATGGGCCATGTTCAGAAAGTCCTCCTGTGAAATCTCACCACTCTCCAAGCTCTTGCTTGCCTGCAGATATCAAAACGCAAGTCGTTATTTAAGTTGACAAAAAACTACAACTAGCCCTTTGTATGTTGGCACTATTTTTAGATAGGTAGACATACTCTTCTGAGCAAGTCTTTCTTGGACGCAGAGTTGAGGACTTCGGGTATCTGAAGGTTAGCATCCACACTGAGACGGTGTTTCGGGGTACGGGGGGTGGTCGGTCGGGTCGGAGTGTTGTAGATTTTGTGCCTCTGGGGACCCGGTTTTGTGTGAGATTCTCCAGGCTTCTGACTGAAAGTGCAAAGACAGTTTAATTCAGAAAAAGTAATTGTAAGCATCAGCCATCCAACTTTAACGGCAGATCGGACAATGGTCAAGATGATGGTCTGACTTACTGTTTGTTCTCATCCCAGCCACTCCTCCAGCGGGAAGGAGGATCTTTAGCCTGGTTATTGCTTCCGTCGTGGCTCCGTGGAGACTCTCTGGACTTGGAGCGACGGTCGTCCGCCGGCGTCTTGGAGCGACGCTCATCCGCCAGCGTCTTTGAGCGACGGTCGTCCGCCGGAGTCTTGGAGCGACGGTCGTCCGCCGGAGTCTTGGAGCGACGGTCGTCCGCCGGAGTCTTGGAGCGTTGCTCGTCCGCTGGCATCTTGGTGTGACACTCATCCGTTGTAGTCCTTCGCTCGTCTGTTGCAGTCTTGCGCTCGTCCGTTGCAGGCTTGCGCTCGTCCGTTGCAGGCTTGCGCTCATCCGTTGCAGGCTTGCGCTCGTCCACTGGCGTCTTTGAGCGGCTTCCCTCCGCCTGGTTTTTCATGGGTGCCGATCGATCATCTCGTGTATTCTTTCCATGCACTGGTTCATCACCCCTGACTCTACGGGGCTTTGCTGCCTTGTGCGATGGCGACGGTGATAAGGAGCTTCTCCTGGTTCTGCTTTTGGGGGACCTTCTGCCTTTTCTCTTCGGAGAGGTCGGAGAGCGGGACTTGGACCTAGAGCGCGTGCGCTTCCTGGCATGTGATCGGGCATTGCCGGCGACCTTCTGCAGAGACTCACTGTTTTCACGTTTGGTCACCAGGCCATTCTGCAGCCTTCCTCTATAGGCTTTTGGCAGCTCTGTATCCCGCGGCGACTCATCTCGCTTGTCGCTGCATCTTTTCTTCTCCTTTTGCTCATCATCTTTGTTATCTCCGGCCTTGTCCAGTCCACGTTTCTTCAACCGGGGGTCTTTCTTTAAGGTGTCTGTAGATTTGTGGCTCTCAACCTCGTGATGCTTGTTTTTAATCTGAACATTTTTAGTCATTGGAGGAGACTTGGTGTTGAGATTCTCATCCTTTCTTGGGATGTGTGCCTTTTCTAAATGAAATGTTTTTTCAGCTGCTCGTTTCTCGGGCATTACAACAGGAGTTACTATTGTAGTAGGGGATTCCTTCCTCTCAGTAGGATGATCTATGTTTTTCAAAGGTCCTGGGGGTCCTATACGGTTCAGACGCGGGTCTCTAGTGGGTAACTTCGGGTCACTAGGAGGCTGAGGTGCAATCAAGGGCCGAACCACAGGGGTAGGTTGCCCAACTGGCTTTGGTGATGTGACGAGTGGTACTGGGGTTGGTGATAATAATGAAAACCCTCCCACCTGCAACATGATAACATTCCATTGCAACTAACTCACACTGACATAAAGGAAACACTACTTGAAAATATGGTGGTTCGAATACTGAACCTAACACTGTAAATCGATGGTAGGGTAATAACACCCAGCCCGCAGTTCTTTTTGCTCTTAAATAAATGTAAGCGTAAAAAAATACCCCGATGTTTAGGTAGCCTGTAACACATTTGATATAAATAAGTACATACTTTTAGCAATGCACGCTTGCTTGCTTTAGAGCTTGATGTCTACCATAACATGTATTTTCTTCTCAGGTCAACATACCACAAAGAAAAATAAAATATTAAGCACAGAAATATCAAAATACGCCTTTTCGGATTCTTAATGGTTTGCCTACCAACTGCGCTTTGGTCTGCTCCAGTTCCAGTTCAATCTTCTTCTGCTGAAGCTCAAGAAGCTGCTTCTGCTTGGCCAACAGCTGCTGTCTGATCATCTGCTCTTGAGTCAAACTGGACTGAATTACTGGCGGAGGCGGTTGTGTGGGGGGAGGCCGAGATGGTGTCTCCTCGGACTAGAGTACAGGAACCGGACGTATAGGGGACAGAAATGACACGTTTAGCTGAAGAACAAAGTCCACTCCATCCAAGTACGCCGAAATGGAATTTTCCCAATGGGCGATGAACTTTTCTGTGCACACACCTGTTTTAAAAACTTTGGGTTGACATGGATGCTGGCATTGACTGTAGGCGGCAGAGGCTTGATGGGCCACGCCGGATCCACAGAGTTGACACGTACGTCTAGCGCGTACAATTTCTTCAGAGGGAAAATCTCGTCCCATGTTGATCGCAACTTGAACAAACTCTTTCTAGTGTTCTCATCCACCTATGAACATAGTACACTGCTTTGTACACAGCTACTTGGAACTCATAAGCTCAATACAAAATGCAGCAATTGCCAGACAAAATGTTTAAAATCCTAACACATCATTCTTACTGCTAACAAAGCACTACATAGCAGCAAGCTAAAAACTAAAGAAAGCAACGATTGTGGCCACTACAAGTGATTCAGTTTTCATAAATGCAATGAGGCATCAAGAAGAACTGTACCTTTTCAAAGACACATATAAATGAAGTGATTAGGTTTTTAGCAAACACCGCGAGGTATTCTCCTCCAACATTCTTCACTATGGAATCCACTAAGTACAAAACTGGAAGCTTCTCAGCTGCTGGGGCCTAGAGTGATAGAAAACTCAACAAGTTTAGAACACAACAGGGGTTAGAAGTAACATTTCAGAACAAATGCAAAATGCTCAATAGGGGGGTGCAATAATCAAGTCCATATGTGGGTGTGGAAAAGGTGAAGATCCACATTGCACCATCCTCAAAAAGATAAAATCTTCCTCTGAAAACCACATCAAGTGGAAGTTGATTGACCAGAGTCAAGGAGGAAAAATGTCTGCAGGGGCAGGGGGAAAAAAAGATGTTGCATCCATGAGCCAGTTTACCTCCAGAGAGTGCATTCCCATAAACCAAGCACTCTCTGTACTTTACCCTGGTGGCATCAGTCTTCAGCTCCACACCCAATGACTTGTCACTTTGCGGTCATCCCAAAAATATTCAATAAAAATAAAAATGATGACTCTAAAAAAATTTATTTCGGGAGGTGTTTTAAAGCAGCTGTGACTCAAATCTATGACTTAACCCCGCTGCATCTTTGGAATGTTGTTCAACACCATAAGTAAAAAGGAACCGGACTCGTAGCAATAAATTACACTGGGAAATAAAAAATGACAAAAAGCACATTTCATATTTTTTATTATTAAACATTTTAGCCAGTCAAGAACAGTTTAAAAAAATCACTCCCAGATAAAAGCAGGGGAAACGCGAGTGAAATGAGACTTGTTACGTCATGCATCAAGAATGAGCACTAAGGCAAGCCACTGACTAACATTTACTTAAGTAAAAGCCGAAAATTGTTGTCCAACTAATTTTTTAAAATCCCCATTTATCACATTAATAAGGGGGGGTGGTGGAAAAAAAACATCACTGTGGTCTCATGGAGCATGTTTTATTTCCGGACTGCGAGAACACAGTGAACGTTCAATTACACAACCATGGAGGCAGAAATCCACCATAAAAAAAAAAAACAATGACAATATTGACTTTGCGGAATTGGGTAATCATTACTTGTGCTGTCCTCAAGGTGAAAGCTGTTTATTACACCTTGTTTATGCACATTTCACAATGACCTATCTGATCCACTGATGAAAAGGAGGCTCTCTTTCACCTAGAACGGCTTCATGTAATAAAGTGTTTGTCTCAAACAACATGGAGTGCATGGGGAAAGTCGTTAAGATTGCACAACTGCCCATGTTTCATGTTCATGTGAAGCGTTTTGTTACAACTGCACTGTTGTGTAAGAGCTATATAAATTAGGATGTATTGTATTGTCTGTCTATATACTCACTCACATTAGTGGTGTGAGTTTGTGTTACTTCCGGGTTGAGTGAACGCTGGCGCGAATAGCTGCTGTTGCTCACCCGGAGGGAAAAAAACGTTCTTATTCCGTGACTAAAGTGTCCTTGAGAGTTTTGAAAGGCGCTTAGAAATAAAATGTATTATTATTACTCCATATAGAGGACACTTGCTAGACTACACGAACAATGTTAGCAAAAACTCGGCCCATACCAATTCTAAAAAATATAACTCCATGTAGTAAGTGTTATTTTAACATATTTATGGTTACTGTGCAGGCATGCACTGGCTTGTTGTTTGACAACTTTAATAGAGGCTTCTTAACTTTAGACATTGCATCTGAAATTAAATGCCACGACTATTGTGTTTTCGAAATATTAGTTAAATGGCAACATTCAACAGTTTTAATCACCTGAAGTAGCGGCCATTTTGACACTGTCAACTCACAAAGTTGCTTAGGTTAGAGGAAACATACAGGGCTCACCTGATGTCCGAGGCCGAGCAATGATTGGCTGTTATACAAGCAAAAGCAGTGTCGTTTTCGGTTGATTTCAATGTTACTGGTTTAATTGTATTCCACAAACCTAGCATGAATTAGAATGGGAAATTTAGCGTATTGTAAATACAATTTTTGGCTGGACTTCTCACCTTAAAAAAATCCCGTTTACTCCCTATATTGCTATGTCGCGAAAGACTTAACATACAAATAACCGCTTAAATCGGCCACAATCAAAAGCCAGTGCTAAATCCTGCTATGTAATTATTTTTGATCGCATTAAATTAATCATAGCACATGATTTATGGTTAAATCTACTGAAAATCACAACTTCCTGCTCGATGGCGATAGCCGTGGAAGGCCTATAAACAGCGACGGTTAAGCCTTTGTGTAAATTGACACGCGAAACAAGAGAGCGGCGTTAAAGGTCACCGAGAACATTAGTTGATAAAATTATCGTCGAAAACTCACGTTTTTCTTTTTATGGTGGAATTTGCTTAACGTTTGGAGCACGAGGGATTCCCGAGTGAACAACCTTCGATTAACTTAAGTAACAGCGCATAGCTATAACTTCACTTTTAAATGGAGACGATTTTTAACGTGTTGCTAACAGGAAAGTAAGCTGACACATGCTCAGGCGACATGTTGCGGGTAACTAACGCCCGACGCCATGTTAAGCTAGCAAACGGGTACCGTCGACACAAACAGGCGACAATCAATTTAAACAAAAATAATATTTTTATCATAAAAACCTTGCTTATTTGTGCTTCAATTATCGCGACGATATCCTTGGCGAAGTTGACGTTTTCCTCAGCCAGAATGGTCAGCATGTTGATGTGCGGCTTGCTGTTGAACGTGAGGTCTTCCAGCGAGGACTGATACTCTTGGCAGGCATCTTCCCTCGCCGTGTTGTCGTCCATCTTCGACCGGGGGGAAACTACACCAACTTTGTCGCGAGGGTACGCATTGAGCAGCAGGCAGTCCATTCACTCATGCAGCGAGGTGGGTTCCTCGTGTAATATCACGACGAAACAGCAAGTTTCAAATCTTGTCGTTGAGTAGCGGCCTTATTCGAGCCTTTTTTTCCTCGCTGACGCCAACAAGAAAATGGCGTATGTGACTAAGGACCTTTTTACGTCAACAAAACGAACCGTGTCAGCGCGTTGCAATTGGCTCGTTTCATTTAAACGGAAGCAAGTATTTAATTCTCATTCGCTCCTTCTCCGGAAGAAGTTAAAAGGACTCACCAATCAGAGTGGGGATAGTGACGCGTGGTTAATAGTTACGCAAAAGACGGTAGTGCGGACACCATATGGATGAACATTATTTTACTAAATGAAAAAGAACAAATGTTTGAGCATTTGAAAAATACTCATAATAGTTAGACGTTCTCTGTCTTTTTAGATAAGAAGATGCATGTTGAGATAGTTTTGTAATGCATGATGACGACCATATTCGAACGCTAACGACCGTTTTCTCGGTTTGATCCTTTGAAGTTTATTTCCATATCTATTTGGATACCACAAAATTCGTTTTTAATAACATATTTCCCCCTATTGACTTCGTCAAACATGCTGTTACAGGACACAAGCCAATAGTTATCGACACTTTTTATTGTACAAATGTGGCGACTTTGCCGCCTTGAGAATGAAATGTAATCTATTTCCAACTCATAAATGATTAATAAGAAAATAAAAATAAAATCCTACCAAGCTTTTTGGTCTATCTTGTAACATACACACAGCGCAATCATTGGGTTAATATAAATCCCTACCATGAGTTCAATTGTAAGTGAGCCTCCGATTTTATGTACCGCAAAACAAACCCCCAATTTTTTTTTTTTAATTCAATGTAATGCATAGTGGTTATTTTTGATCCAGTCGTGTTTATTCCGTGTAGAATCTCTGTTGTTGCTGTCCGGGCCTTCACCTCAGTCGTTTTGCAAGCTACTTGAACATATTTGAATTTTTCAGAGTATTCATCATTGTAATCGGTCCATTACTAAGAAATATTTCCTTAATTGCCATTGTGATTTGTAAAAATGAAAGAAAAAACATAAGGTTTATGCTGATGCATAGTGATGCCAAACTGTCCTTGCAGGGGTTAGGCATTTGGGGCGTTTTGGAACAAATTCTCTGTGGTTTTACAACATACAGTATACACACACACACACACACACACACACACACACACACACACACACACACACACACACACACACACACACACACACACACACACACACACACACACACACACACACACACACACACACACACACACACACATATATATATATATATATATTTGCATGTCTAGCCTCTCAGGTATATTGGACAGGTTGACACCTAGGCCTGTTGCTGTCCTCTACACAAAATGACATTTTAATGATTCTAAAATAAATCATTCGGTCCCATTTGATAACCTTCACGCGACATTAAAATGATTAAGGGTTTGTCGAGTCAAAGTCGTTTGAGCAACATCATGGGCAAATGGTCCTGTCTTAACTCATTCACTGCCATTCCCAAATTTATTTGGGAATTGGAAAGCATGACGTGAACCGCCATTCCCGAATTTGTTCGGTTTTGTTTTTTTGTTCGGGGGTGGGTTCAAGCTTAGGTCAGAGCGCTGGCAATGTTTTTCCGTTCCACAAGGGGGCAGCATTTACCTGTTGTACAGCCACCCCCGACTTTCAATGCAGACAACTATACAACCAAGATAGCTCGAAATAAACGTTTTTTTTTCGATGAAATAAGAGAGTCCAAGGTTTCTTACACTTCATTGAATGTTTATGTCGTCCTAAAACTCAATATTCTGTTGTTAGTGCAATTTGAGTGAAAATGACAAAAACCCTGGCATTCAAGTGGACACATTTGCTAATCGTCTGGCAGTGAATGAGTTAAAAGAGCGTTGTTCCATGTTACCTGTACATGCTCTTCAACAACAAAATGTAATTCAAAATATAAAAGTAAAGTTGAATGTCATCCAAAGCAACCTTTGGATGTTTTGTATTAACAGAAAGGATGTGATACAGGAGAGCCAAGTGGGGCAGTTGCAAAGTCCAAAGCATGTGCCAAGTAGATCTTCTCCATGATCCATCCATGAACACGATTGATTGTGTCAAAAATTTAATTCCATCGATTGTTAAAAAGTACATTTGTCTCAAACATCCGAGTCCTCACTGCTGTCTCGGCTGATCTCGATCTGTAGCGACGGTAGATTGTCCAGCCGGCTCTTCTTCATCTTGTGGCTGAGACGCTCCTGTTTCTGCTTAATCATGGCTCCCCACACCTTCTGCAGTGCAGAGTCATCCTCTTGCTCTACCTCTTCCTCGCTCTCTGCCGCTGTCTTCCCTCTGCGTCTCCCCCTGCGCCGTGAGGACGAGAACAGTCCAGACGACCCGCCGCTCATCTCGCGCTCGCGACTTCCCGTCTTTTCCTCTTTGTCTCCCAGTCGGCTCCAGAGGTTGCCTGCACACAGGAGTCGGAATTAAAAACAATGTCCATCGAGTCATCGAAAGTCATTGGTTCGAATCGGTGCCCAATGTGAAGTTTGCGTGTTCTCCCTTGGGCCTGCGTGTGTTTCCTCTAAGTACACTCTGGTTTCCTCCCACATTGCAAAAAACATGTATGTTAGGTTCACCAAATACTCTGAATTGTCCTTCACTCATTTACTGCTAGACAGTTTGCAAAAATGTGTCCACTCCAGTGCCATAGACTCTCTTCTTTCATCAGAAAAAAAGGTTAATTCCTAAATTATATGGGCCTGGAGTCATCTGAGCTTGAAATGGGGGCAGCTGTACAAAATACAATACAATACATACATATTGATTTATATCGCGCTTTAATAACAGCTAGAGCTGTAACAAAGCGCTAACATGGACAAAATGCAAATGATGCCCGCTTGTGGGAGGGAAAAAAATTGCCAGAGGTCTGACCAGCGCTTTATCGGCACTCCCTGCAAGAAAAACTATAACCCGAACAAATTTGGGAATTGTGCACCACGTCATGCTTTCCAATTCCCGAATAAATTTGGGAATGGCAGTGAATGCGTTAATTTGTCTCTTGTGTGTCCTGCAATTGTGGGGAAACGTATCCGTTCTCTTGTCCACAAAGTTATCCGGAACGGGCACAAGCTCACCCATGACCTGGATGAGTGCTACATAAAATTGATTGATGGATTGAAATATAGAATGCACTCACTTGTCTTTCTATCTTTGGATGACTTTGATGAGCTTCCTCTGTCTCGACTGACAACGCCCAGTCGACGGTGGACGTCGCTGATTGGTTCTCTGGCGGGTGTAGGGGTGTCTCCTGGGGAGACAGGCGAGTGAGAGCGTCCCCTTTCGGCTGAGTAGCGTCTCTTCCCAAGCCGCTGTCGGACATCTGTAAAGACATCAACTGTCAAATGTCTCTGTTAGTGTTTGTTTCTCACCGAGGATAATTCCCAGAAGGCTGCGGAAATTTCTGTTTGCCCGTGTAAGGATGAAGACAGTAACCAATACAGACTATCTTTGAAAAGAAAACATTTGTTTCACTTTGATGACTTGTTTCAAAGCATTAACATGAATTATTGTTCAATGATAGCATTAGCAAATTCATTTATTCCCTTTTTTAAACGACTGTTAATTTCTGTAATGAAGGAAAAAAAACACAAGAGCTTTCTTGGAACCAAATAACTATGTTGAGTTGATGGGAGGAGTTTCATTGAGACAAAACAAATGCTTAGCTGCTATTTTGTGGCATGGACAACCTAATTGCAATGTGCCAATCGTCATGGATTTTGGCGATTGGCAGCAGGGTTTGATCCCTATTGGAGTGTAAACCAGCTATGGGGACTCACCTGTCTTCCCGCTGTTGACTACCTGGGGTTGTTGCCTGTGATGAGACATCCCCTGTCTTTTCTCCTCGAGTAACTGCCGCACGTCCATCACTTTGCTGGGTGATGGTGACTTGGCTCGGCTTTGCGATGCAGACTCTCCCACTCTGCTTCGGCTTTGCGATGCAGACTCTCCCACTCTGCTTCGGCTTTGCGATGCAGACTCTCCCACTCTGTTTCTGCTCCAGGCGAAACACAGGATCAGCAAAATGAGTGTTTGTGCATGGTGTGAATGTTGATTTTTTTTTGGGCCGGGTTTGTTCAATGTCGATAACAGGCACAAAGACGTTTCCCAATAATAATCTGTTTTGTCAATGGCCGCTACTACTTTGTGTTTGATTTCAACATTTAGCATGTAGCAGACATGCACTTTCCACCATTACGTCTGATTCACCGTCACATTATTTTTATTTTTTTGTTCTTGTGACTTCAAGATGGCACCGCGAGAGTGCCAGCAGCTCCTGTATTTTGTTTTTCTACTTCTTCCTTCCATACTTTGCTGCCGTGAGATGTATTTTTTTTTCCTTTGAGAGACTAATAAAGGCAAATCCAATCTAATCCAATCCAATAGTTTCAGTGGTCACAAACAGCGTGTAGCTATTTAACAATCAAGTAATCCCAAAATAAATTACATCTAGATGACTAATCGTTAATCAGATTAGTTTGTCAAATTAACTGTGGCAACATTTGAGTGTAATTCACCTAACAGCAAAACATGATGCTGCAGTTCAGACCTGATGCTCTTCAGCTCCGCCTCCAGCTCATCCGCGTACATTGTCATCTTCTTGCTCTTCTTTGGCGATGGCGTGGAGATCATCTTCAGCTCCAGATCATAGTCCATCTCGTCCGATTCGGACCATGGCGATGGGGAGCGTTCAAGCCTCCTATGGGGCCCCGTCAGTGGAGGCCGTGACGATGAGGTGCCCTTGTCTCCTTTTTCTTTGAATTCCACCACGCGGTCATCCGAGTCCATATCTTCATCGCCGTTGTCCTCGTCGTCTTCTTCCTCCTCCTCCTCTTTGATGGGCTCCTCGGGCAGGTTGACCAGGTCAGCTGGAGTAGTGAAAGGTTTGTCAGTTGTAATATCTTTCTGGGTTGTATTCTTTATATAGATGAGTCCTGACCTAACACTTGTTTGTATGAAAGTTTTTTTTTCATGAGTTTTTTTACCAGAGTGTCGGTGTGTGTATGGTGGAGTGTGTCCCATGCTGTCTCCAATCAGAGGCTTCTTGCTCTTTATGACGTCCCTCTGCATCCGTCGGTGATGAAACCTCCTCTTCCTGAGTAAACCCACAAAAAAAAAAAAAAAAAAATGAAAAAAAAAAAAAAATCACACTATTAGTATTACAAATCTCTAATAATCCACTTTGTAACACATGGTCCTCCATTTATTGGTGATAGCTGCTGTGTATTATTATTAATTTAAATAAATTATTTAAGTTATTTAATTGTATTATTTTTTTTTTTAATAATATCTAATAATCCACTGTGTAACACGTGGTCTTCCATTTGTTGGTGTGGTACCTGCTGTTATTGTTATTATTCTTATTTGTCTAAATACATTATTTCATTTATTTAATTGTATTATTTTTTTTACAAATCTCTAATAATCCACTTTGTAACACATGGTCCTCCATTTATTGGTCTGGTAGCAACTATTTATTGTTATTATTCATATTACTATTATATATTTAAATTAATTAATTAAAATAAATACATTTATTTATTCAATTGTATTTTTCAGAATCAGAAAACCTTTAATGGTCCCACAATGGGGAAATTTGCAATTTTCCCCCTGGAGAGTAAATACAGTTACATATATCATATATGCTTTATCAAGTATTTTTATACTTTGCACTATGTACAAAGAAACAACTTTGCATTATGTACAAAGAAACTTTGTGCAGTTGTGCAGTTCAGTCTTCTGTCAATGCAATACTGTATTTTGCATTTTACCCTAACCCCTTTCAATTTTGCTGATGTATCTTACCAATTTCCCCACTGTGGGACTATTAAAGGCTTTCTGATTCTATTGTAAATTTTGAAAGGCAATTGAAGTTCTGAGAATCATTGTCGTGTGTTCACACGCACTTCAAGTGGAGTGTCCTTCAAATGTTTTTGGAAAATATTTTTTAAAGTATTTTTCGGGATAGTTACATTCCTAACTGTTTTGGAATGCTACTCTGTGGTCAGTTTCAACCATTAATTTAGGCAAGTTTAAACTTTGAGCAAGCGGTCAATTAAGCAAGTCTTTTCGCCAGTTGTGGCAGTCATGAAATTTCAAAGGGGGTAACTTTTGACGCACCAGGAGTTGCTGAGAATCCCCTTCATGCCTCCGTAGTTGGGGTTTCCGTACTTCATATAGTACCGACTGCGCCTGCCGACACCCATCTCCTTCTTGTCGTCTGAATTTGGAACATAAAAAAGGTCTTATGAAGTTTAGGAGCTCATTCTTGCGCATGTGGTAGTGTAGATGTAGTTGTAAGGGAGACCTTCGGTGGCAAAGCGAAGAAGGAGCTTGTTTCCTTTGAAAGCTTTGATGGCAGGACGTGGCTCGTTCCTCAGCAGAGACTCTCTCTCGGCCCGCGAAAGGTCGTCCCCCTGACATCAAATCAACAAAAATATTCATGGACGCCATTAGTCAGTCCTCCTCATTTAAATTCTGTTGAACAACATTCAGGAGCATTTTTGTCTTTGCTGTAAAAGTAATTTCACCTTTGTCGTGTGCTCCTCTTCCCCATCGCTGTGTTTTGCACTCTCCTCACTGGTCTTCTTCAGCTCCTCATCCACCTCACCCTCATTTTCATCATCATCATCATCACCTGACCCCTGATTCTGACGACCTGCGATTAAACCTCTGTGTCAAGACATTTACCCTGTTTCTATTTGGGACTCATTGGTTTGTTTCACTGACTTTTTCTGTGGGTGCCCAGCTGGGTGGTGCTCTCCGTATTTGTGGCAACAGTGTGTGGATCGGGCATTCGGCTGGTGTTGATGAAGGCTCTGATGGCTGTGTTGTCGTCCAGCCAAACCACATTGCCTGGGGAAACCAACAGGGTTTTTATTCAAAGGAAAATTAGATTTTTTTTTCCATCAAAATACTTGATTCTTGTCATGACTAATTAACTATTGCAACGGGGAAAAATGCACGGGAGGAACAACAATGGGTAAGAAAAGGGAGCATGCTCACAGGAAGTGTCGTCAATCCACTCAATATGCGCGGGGGGATATTCCTTAAAGTGGCCAAAGACATCCTGAGTGCTCATGTCATCAACACCCATGATGTGGACAGCTTCCAGGCGCACCTTGGGGATAGCTGAAGATATATTCAGAATACACAATAGTCATTACAACCACAAAAATTATCCTTTTTTGCAGGCGATGTCTTCTCTTGCCTTTCTTTACTGCATCTTTATCCAGGAAGATGTTGCGCTGAGTGGTGTTCACCTCCCCATGAAAGTGGAAACGCCTCGCTCGTTTCTCTTTCCTCTCGATGGCCTCCTGGTGGAAACATGATCGGTGTTTCAATCAACACTTAACTGCACGGGATGTGCATGGAGTATGTTTTTTTATTACTCTCACCTTTGAATTGACATCAATCCCAGTAATGAATGCTCCAGCTTTGTTCTCATATCGCCTGCTTGTATCCTGCAAACAAAGCAAATCATCACTTGTATCAAAGAGGGAAACGTTATGGATGAGAATTAAATTCTAATCAGCTGCTGACTCAATGAGTATACAACTAAAATCTAACATTGCGGCTCTAATTAGAGGCATAAAAGTAAATACAGTAAAGTCTCGTTATATCGATATTCTCGGGAGTCCGAAAAATATCGATATAACCGGGACTATCGATATATCCGACCCTGCGCGCATGTAATTTTCTCCTTGCGTGCATAGAAATAGTATCGTAATAAGCGGGACGATATAACCGATATCGATATAACGAGACTTTACTGTACCACTAATACTTGTCCAAAGTGCCACCTGAATTTATTGTAAAGGATGTGAAAGTGACATTGTATGATGACACAAGTGTGGACATGTGAATTTAAGGGAGTCTCTTTAGAAAACCTCTGTCATTTAAAAGAAAACCAGTGCTCATCCTTATGTGCACACAAACCAATCAACTCAGAGTACCAATGAAAATGGATCAACACACAAATCAAACGATCAGATTTTTGGTCACTAAGTGCACATCTGATGTAGACAAATTTAGTTGTCTCATCCAATGGGCAAAATACGAGAAAAGCAACGACTCAAAATAATCTTTAAAACCCGTGAAATGGAAAACAAATGCTTATTGTGAATAAGCCGAACGAATTAACGTTAGACGATACAACGAAATTGTCAAACGTTGTTAGTTAAAATCATGTTTGAGGTGCATTTTCCCGATGTGAATTTAGAGGCAACGCTACAGCATAATGCTAACAGGCAACAAGTGTCAAAAATGCGTTACTTTATTCAACCAGCCCCGTCTGAAAATGTCGTAAAATCTCACTATGGAGGCACTGAAATGATGTTAACAACTGCCATCAAGTGTTCCTCGGGTCGAGAGTGGGTTTGTGTTATCACATGGCGGCTATCCTTCCACAGTTCTCCAGGACGCAGAAGACGGCAGCGCCGTTTCTGGAGAGGCCCAACGCGGGACAACCTACCGGCAGCAAATCATTCAGGGACCGGTTGTTGGAGATGTCTTCAGTCTGCAACTCCCCTTCTTCGACCTCCATAGGTTCAGCCTCACGGGCACCTCTGTCAGACTCGGAGTCCGACTCGGAGTCGGAGTGGTCAGAGCCACTGTCTGATTTCACCGATACCCGCAAGCTACGCGTCGCCGCCATGACACCGCTGTGAACAAACGACGAGCTGCTACCGAGGCTGGCTATTTTTCTTCTAGTTGCTGTCTTTGAGGTTTTCAAACAGATCATTGCTGCTATACTGCCACCGTCTGGTATGGAGTGTAAATGATGATTTGATTTTTATTTTTTTCCACAACACACATACGCGCACAAATATACTGTATACTGTATGTATAGTGTATACCGTGCATATAAATATATATGACCTCCAACGTGTGAATATTACATGATATTATCATTAATAATCCATTGCATTAATTGTATTGGATTCGTATTTATTAGTATCACAGTGGAGAAATTTACTTTTCACAGAACTGCGACAGTCTCTTTTCGCCAATGGATGCTATGGCTTCGTGTTTGCTTTCAACATTTTGCTTGTAGCAGACGTTTTACTGTGACGTCACTAATCCGCTGATGGAAAGGACGCTTTGATCCTCTCTTTCATCTCGAACTGTTTTATACGACAGAGGATGGATTGGATTGGATTGGATTTGCCTTTATTAGTCTCGCAGTGGAGAAATTTACATTTCACAGCAGCAAAGTGATGAAAGAAATGAAAGCAGAAATGGATGCAGAATGGATGGAGAATGGATGCAGAAAGTGCTTAATATTGAATGACTGTCTGTGTCATTTGTGTTGTCACATTATTTGTTATTTAGGATTTTTATGTCTTGACATCAAAATGGCGCCGCTGTATTTTGTTTTGCTGCTTGTTTCTTTCCTCTTACTTTAATCACTTTTACATTTGCTTTCATTAATTGACACTAAACATCACAATAAAACACATTTCCATGGAACTTTATTGACATTTGTTTGCCTTAAACTGTAGCTATTTTACATTTTAGGTATTTACAGTGATTTTCGTATCCATGGAAACAAAAATTAACTTTTTTTATTGAAAGAAACAAATTATAACAATCTCAAGACAGATGAAGGGACACGAGACAAACAAACATGCTACATTTGCATTAATACACAGAAATGCTTGGGAGAGAATGCAGGAACATAATGCATGAGGAATGTTGTGCTTTCAGTGCAAATACAGTGTGTATATTTTTGGATGTATAAATGAAATACATTTTTGATGTCTAGACCAGTGGTTATCAAACTAGGGTCACACAAAATATTTTGTAATATATAATTGTTAATGCTGTTTTATTTTAAAAGGCGCATATGAGCCCAAGAAACCAGCATTCCAGTAAAATATTGTGGTAAGCCAATGAACCCCCTTTCCCCATTCCTTTGGGCCAATTAAACACTCCAGCATTATTCTGACCACTGTATGTGTACAGATTTTCTAGCTCCTTCACACCCTAGACAGAAAAAGTTTGAGAACCCCTGCTTTATACACCTGCAAGGAAGAGGAAGCACTTGTTATTTTAGCGCAAAATTATTATCTATTACCTTTTATTTTTTTGTGTGAAATGGCAAATCCACCTGTCGTTTTTTTCCTGCACATTACAGCATGGTGTCAAACAAGTTGATTTAAAATAAAGGGTCAATTTTCAATGCAACTGTAGGTAGATGTAGAAATGTTCGAAATTCTGATTACAAATCTTCTTCCAGGAGACACATTTAATTTCTGAGCACAAAAAATATGTACGGTAATTATATTGCAAGGGAAAGTGCAGCATGTAATTTTTAGTAACTTCTATTGCACATAAATATAAATGTTTCAGTATACCCTCTCATTTGGTTCTATCCCTGATGATTCCCTTGACTGCAACTATCTATGGCAGTGTTTCTTCTTCTGTCAATTAAAGTGTAACAACAGATTTTCACTTCAACTGATCAAATCAGATTTTAAGGTGCAGTGTTTGGGCATTGTCATGCCATAACAAACAGTTAAGAGTTTCAAAGAAGAGCAGAATGATGAAATTAGCTCGTCTTGATATTTAATTCTCCTAGATTTCCCCGGACTCAGGTGAACAGCGTCCTCGCGTGAGCCTGGTCCTTTTGTAAACAATTACTCACCTCCAAGTCAATGGTGGTGCAGTGACATCATTAGTGTTATTTCAACGAAACCACTGCATTCATTCGCCATTCTCATTGGGATGAATCACAATGTGCAAACCGATCATAAAGTGATGAAGAGACCAGTTGGGAAGAATTGAGGCCACGTAGCAAAAGTCTTAATGCCATTTCGTCGCCCTCTTCGATGACAGTAGTTGCTGTTGTAGCTGATGAACCCAGTCAACGTTCTAGTATTTAAATAAACAAAATTACAAATATGACAAAAAAATGGCAAAACTTTTTTTAAATGCATGTAGATGTGTCAGGGGAATTGCAGGGGATTAGCATGGCAAGTTATGGCATATACAGTAGCACATATGACATCATACATGAAGTATTGGACATGCAATATATGTATAGCATCACATGATGGATAGTGAGAAATACTGTGGATGTATATAGGCGACTTGCAGATTGGTGTGAAGAATGAATATCGAGTGTGACATGTGCATAATAAGTGAAGAGGATGTCAGTGATATTTGGAAGCATATTGGGCAAAACTCTTATAGTTACATTCAACACATACCTTTTCCTTGTTTTTGCAGTCTAGTGTCCCTGCTAACAACGCAGAAAATGACGTGATAGCATTAACAAAATAAAAAACAAGCAAATGACAAATGACCACAAAAATTAGACTTACTGCAGCAGAGTGGCTCAGCTTGTCAAAACGAAACTTGAGGTTGGATCGCGGTGAGTTTTTGTTTTTTATATCTGAAAGGTGGCAAACATACAAAATAAGAGCATAGTCGCAAGTAAACAGAAAAAACATTAAGTAGCTGTAAAAAATAAAATGCAAGGTTGTGCAGTAAATGGGATAAAAAGCTAAACATCTTGTTAGTTTGTCAAGCTGTCAACCTGTGGGGCTTCGACAGACGGTGAGCGGACTTGATCCTTGACCCTCTACCGTCACAGCATGGACGACCTGCAGACAACAAAAAGAGAGGAAGGTCTTTTATTAATTGCATGCTTCTTTTTTATATTCAAAGGCAATGTCTTCAATTCCAGACGGTAGCGGATAGCAATAGAAAATTAATCGGTTTTATTATTTAAGAAGCCCAGACAGTGAAATGGCAATTGTTTTTGTGTCAATACTCTAATTCAATCTATTCATCCTGCTGGCTGCTACACTGTGAAATACACAAGAATAAAGCATGTGTTGAAAGGAACTGCTTAAAAAAGTGGGACCGGTGATTATGCTTTGTGTGTGTGTGTGTGTGTGTGTGTGTGTGTGTGTGTGTGTGTGTGTGTGTGTGTGTGTTGTGTGTGCACCTCTTACCAGTTGAGTATCATTTGCCGGGAGGCTGAAGCTGCACGTGCTAGAAGTCGATCTGGAAATTTTACTGCTATCCTTCTTCATGCAATTTCTGCAAATTAAGGTGAAAAAACCCATCAGCAAAAGCAATCACGTAAACAGGAAACAGACAACTGGCACATTATGGAGAACTGCCTTCTTAATGGAGTTTTGTGAGTGTTTAAAATGAGGATTGTCTGAATTCTGAGATAAAAGTGAGAACCCTGCCATCTTTATTTTCTTTTCTTTTTCATTTGGCCTAACTGTATTCCATACAAGTATCCTTGAGAGTTTTGAAAGGCACTTATAAATGAAATGTATTATTATCTCATCTCATCTCATTTTCCGTACCGCTTATTCCTCATTAGGGTCGCGGGGGTTGCTGGAGCCTATCTCAGCTGTCTTCGGGCACGAGGCGGGGGACACCCTGAATTGGTTGCCAGCCAATCGCAGGGCACACAAAGACATACAACAGTCACTCTCACACTCACACCGAGGGACAATTTGGAGTGGTCAATCTGCCTGCCATGCATGTTTTTGGAGTGTGGGAGGAAACCGGAGGACCCGGAGAAAACCCACGCGGGTCCGGGGAGAACATGCAAACTCCACACAGGGAGGCCGGACCGGGACGCGAACCGGCGACCTCTGCACTGTGAAGCCGGTGTGCTAACCACTCGACTACCGGGCCGCTGTATTATATTATTATTATTATTATTATTATTATTATTATTATTATTATTATTATTATTATTATTATTATTATTATTATTATTATTATTATTATTATTATTATTGACCCCATCATATCCATGGGAGAAAGCCTCATTGCTTCATAATGCCTCATTTTGCTATCAGTAGTGTACACACACCTGTCTCGTTGCCCCGCCTCTGGAGAGCTGGGATTGGACGGCAGCTCTGACTTTACCTCCAACATCGGCTGGCAACCATCGAAGCTCTTCTGGTCACTCAGGAAACTTATTCAATCAAAGTATGTAAAGGTAAGACATGGGGGACATTTTTCATCGGCTTATGCATGGAAACATGTTCACACTTGGTGGGTACCTTCTCTGGTTATGCTTTTCTGTTTGACTGTCAATACTTAATAACCGAGGGAACAGGCCCGATCGTCGTTTCACCGGTGATTTTACATTACACTGGAGAAAACATATATTAAACACATAATTGCTGAGGTATACTTAATACAACAAGCAGCAATTCACACAAAAAATACAACCTGTGCTCACCTCAGCGCTGATATGTGCCAAACCTCCGCCACTCAAACTGGTGGGGAGCCCCCCACCACCCCTTGACATTGTCTCCATGGAGACGCTTCGCCCTCGCATAGCCCTCTGAGATAGACAGATGTGGAAGTTGAAAGACAAGTAACCTCGATAGACCTCACAAGCAACTTTGCCTCGTGACGTTTGACATTTGATAGTATGCTGCAAGATTTTTTTTTCGAATGAAAAACATCTTTGCCTCAATGAAGCTGCTGACTGTAACGAGAATGTTGGCTACTACTGAAGCATATACAGTATTGCGTTATAAATTGAGCGTCATGTTAAGTCATTCACTGCCAGACGTGCAAAAATGTGTGCACTCCAGTGCCAGGGTTTTTGTCATTGTCACTTGAATTCCAGGGCCTGCAGAATATTGAGTTTTAGGACTACATAAACATTGAATAGGGCTAAATAAAACTTAGACTCTCTTTTTTCATCAGAAAAAAATTGTTAATTCCTAAATTATATGGGTCTGGAGTTATATGAGCTTGAAATTAGGGCAGATGTCCAAAATACAATGCAATACATACATATTGGGTTATATTGGGTTTTAACAATAGCTGAAGCTGGAACAAAGCGCTAACATGGAAAAAAGGGAAATGCTGCCCCCTTGTAGAAAAGAAAAAAAAACAGCCAGAGGCCATGGCCATCGCTTTATCGGCACCCAAGCATGAAAAAAAACCTGAACAAATTCATGAATGGCGCTGTACGTCATATTTTCAATTCCCGAATAAATTCATGAATGGCAGTGAATGAGTTTAAAAAGGAACAGGTAACAAATCCAATATTTCGAGCTACCTTGATGGATTCCAGCAAACCTCCATGGGAATGTCCATTTTCAGCCCTTGCCTCCTCATCAAGATTGGACGTCAACCCCAGCATTCTCTGAGAGCGCCTCTGTAGCTCGTCGTGGAGGGTGTCCAGCAGTGCAGCCCTGGTCCGCTCCTAAGACAACAAAACATTGAATACATTACAATCAGGTGATGATTTTAAACCTTGTGGTACACCACGGTTGCAAGAAACAGACCATGGTGCTTTATTTATTGATGTTGTCATATTGCAAAGACGGAATCACCTCCAGTCGGGCAAATCGGATGCTTTTGTAACAGGCTAGTTCGGCATTGATGAGCTTTGTGAGGAGAAACTCCCGAAACTCTGGGCCCTAATTGACAGCCAACATTAGAACAGTCAAATGTATTTAGACATAGAACAAGATGCATGCTTGTAGAATGTGGTGTAAAATGATCATATTCACACCTTCTTAAAAACCGACGGATTTGGTAGAGGTGGGCCAAATGGCGGTACATCCTCTCGTGCTGTAACAGACACCTGTCAATCACATATTGTCAACGAATAAATTCCATTTTATATGCTGGAATAAATTGGACACAAGCACCTATGATGTGTTGTACCTTGTAGCAAGTGTTCTCCGAACAGGGCTCCTCCACCTGCACGAGGACGAAGGCGTGTAAAAAGTTGGAAGCGATCATGTCCGGCACAAAGGGAGTTGCCTCTTCCTGGAAAACCACGGCTACGATGTCGTTCCCGATGTGACGTTTCCTCTGGAGCTGAAGGTCGATCAAACACGGTCAACTAACTACTGCATTGGGCTGCACAAGTGGGGGACTTGAGTTACAAGAGTAGACTTGACAAAATTCACCAATTTGAGGACTTGCTTGGCTAAGACTTATTCAGACTTCAACCCAGACTTTGACTTGAAAGGCATAACTTGATAAGGCCTGTGAGCTCTTAACTGGATGAGTAACAACAAAGCATCTTCTCCGAATTTGAACTCTCTGAAGCCATTGTTTTGACTCTGGAGCAAGGCAGTGTGTGACCAATAGTGACGTCTCGAACAAGGGGGCGGGACTTTCTGAATCTGCCCAGTTCCGAGCTCATTTCTGGCAATTTTGGGACACTTTGTCATTTTTATTGGTGTTTTGCATTTGACTAAAAATATCAGCCTGCGTGTTTTGGGTATTTTAGATGCTATAAAACATCTTTCTGATGTCAGGTAGGAAACAAAAGAATGTTGTTGGTTGTCCTTCAAGTCATGGTGGCTAATAAGTGATCATATGTTGTGACTGATGTAGAATAATGCTGTCCTCATCATTTGATTTGACTTGTTGTAAACTTGAAGCTTAAGATTTAAGACATACTCAAGACCTGCACATACAACATGACTTACACCACCTCGATGAAGCCAGTTTGATTTATTGCTGACAAGACTGAATTTTCATGATATAACCTCATGTAGCTCTGATTATAAATCAATTGTATGGGAATTCTACCTGCTGGGTGTCTCCCTCAGTGAAGGGCAGCTTAGTCGAGACGTGGAACATGACCTCCTGCTGTCTATAGACTGTGTACACTGACTGAGAACCGGTCTGGCCGTGGGACACATCCAGACCTCCCCGAAACCTGTGACAGGACCAGTCTGTCAGAGCCTTCCTCTTAACTTAAAAGGGTACATATTTGCCTTTTGGAATGCTTGGAATGCTAAGTGTTATCACATATTAATTAGCTAACATGAGTGTGGAGAAATTAAACCGTCAAAGATGAGGTTAACGGACCCTTTAAAGTCCTGCAGGTCCACAGTGTCACCAAGCAGCTGCAAGAACTCTCGGAACGCCGGCGTTTCCTCATTATTCCTGAACAGCTCCTCCTCAGAAACCTAACCGACATACAAACAAGCAATTCAAGTATTTTTTTTTTAGCTATCTATCAACAGTGTTGCTATAATGATTGATTATTTTGTCAAGCAGTCTCTGAAAATCAAGCCAAAGGTCGCGGGCAGTCAGACTGTGCAGGGAAACAGAACTTAATGAGAAACTCAAGTCAAAGTGCGAGGATTAATGTTTGTCGACTGAGTGACCAGAAAGTAATTTATTAACTCATTCACTGCCATTCACGAATGTATTCGGGAATTGAAAATATGACGTTGAGCGCCATTCCCGAATTTGTTTGGGTTTTGTTTTTTCTTGTTTGGGTGCCGACAAAGCGCTGTCCATGGCCTATGGCAATGTTTTTTCCCTTCCACAAGGGGGCAGCATTTTTCCATGTTAGCGCTTTGTTCCAGCTTTAGCTGTTGTTAAAGTGCTATATAAAACAATATGTATGTATTGCATTGTATTTTGGACAGCCACCCTCATTTCAAGCTCATATAACTCCAGACCCATATAGTTTAGGAATTAACTACAGTAAAGTCTCGTTATATCGATAGTACTGCTTATTACGATACTATTTCTATGAACTCAAGGAGAAAATTACATGCCCGCAGGATCGGATATATCGATAGTCCGGTGATATCGATATTTTTTCCGACTCCCGAGAATATCGATATAACGAGACTTTACTGTATTTTTTTTCTTATGCTGAATTGAATGTTTATCTCGTCCTAAAACTCAATATTCTGTGGGTCCTGAAATTCGAGTGACAATGACAAAAACCCTGGCACTAGAGTGGACACATTTTTACACATCTGGCAGGGAATGAGTTAATTTAAGTAAGTCTTGTATCTACCTGTATAAATATATATATTTTTACCTGTCCAAAGCATTGGAAAATGACTCCAAACTTGAACGTGTTGTTGACCTCATGTTCGTCATAGTTGACAATTAGCTGAGACGCCTTGAGAGATGCACACAATACAAAAAAAGAATAAACTCCCCAGACCTGTCAATCAATAATCAAGAGCATTGGCCAATCTTCACCTTCGGGTAGAGGACGGGACTGAAACGGAGACCAGCTGCGTCGTCACACAGCAGCTGGAGGATAAAGAAAAAAAAAGTCATGGTGACATGGGTGACAAAGGAAAGCATCTGAAGGGCTGTTTGTATCCGTGTGTGTGTCTGAACCTTCGCCAACTCTTGTACACTTGGAATATCAGGCAACTCCGTCACTGACACTCGCTGATAGATTGTTTTCACTCGGGATCTGAAGGTGCATAAAAACGAATTAATGCGCTCACTAGTCACCATTAGGGACCATCTGATTAGCTCCTATACATTCTAGGATAAAAATACTTTTAATGAATTAATGAATTTTCCTTTAACAAGTTAACAGCTTAACCTCAGGCCCATTAAACACCTCTGGGATGAAGTTGAGCTCCATACGTTTGAATATAAAATGTTCAGTACACCCACGATAGGACCGCTGATTGCTTGCTGGATGTACCTGACGATGACATGAAGGTGTTCCTGTTGATTCTCTTCTTCATGCCTGACAGACAATAGCACATTTCCTATACTGCTGGATGGACACGAGAAGTTTAAATGCTCCTGAAAAAAAGAGAGAAAGACAATAAATGTAAAAGAAATATGGTTTTGGTGGGGCTTCTCAGGGTTTAAAGTTTGTGGTTGAAAGTGATTTCATATCATTTTAACTCGAGATTCAATGAAAACATCTTAACTTATTCACTGCAAAAATGTGTCCACTCCAGTGCCAGGGTTTTTGTCATTGTCACTCAAATTCCAGGATCCACAGAATACTGAGTTTTAGGACTACATAAATATTCAATGAAGCGTAAGAAACCTTAGATTAGACTGTCTTCTTTCATCAGAAAAAAAGAGTTAATTCCTAAATTATATGGGTCTGGAGTTATATGAGCTTGAAATGAGGGCGGCTGTCCAAAATGCAATCCAATACATACATATTGGTTTATATAGCGCTAGAACAACAGCTGAAGCTGGAGCAAAGCGCTAACATGGAAAAAAAGGGAAATGCTACCCCATTGTGAAAGGTAAAAACATTGCTAGAGGTCTGGCCAGTGCTTTATTGGCCCCCAAGCAAGAAAAAAAACCAAAACCCAAACTAATTCTGGAATGGCCCTCGACGTCGTATTTTCAATTCCCGAATAAATTTGTGAATGGCAGTGAATGAGTTAATTTTACAACTGAACCTGTCAACTGCAATAAAGTCACTTAAGGAAGTGTGCTGCAGCATACTTTTATGTATTTTTATTGATTTGTAACATTGTCAATACATACTGTATGCAAACAGTACATATCACTTCCTGGAGCCCAAACTCTGCATGGCATACACCTCATTCTGCAGCTCACCTTGCCCAAGAAGTACTTCCTGTACGCCCGTGCGGCCTCGTTGGTTTCCTCCAGGCGATATCCGCAGTCGGAATTAGTTTGGGCCACTCTTTCTCCTCTTCCCCCTTCTTGCTCGTCTTCCGCGATGATCGCTTGGGTGGCAGGGGGAGGTGCAGGTGGGGGAGGTTCCTCAGGTTCCTCGATCCAGTAACCTCCAAACTGGGGGAGGATGACCTGTGGGTATGGCCCGCCCTTCTCCAACACCTACGCATAGTCCCCCACACCCCACATCAGTGAGCTACAGATACATTTGTGTGTAATAGGCGATGTACGGCACAGGGCCACACATGGGCGGCTAACTTAATGAATCCATCATATTATCAAGTATCCTAAAACACTGAAATTTTGATACTGTTGGTAGTTCTGTGTTCATCAGAGCAGGTCTTACCTCCTCAATCCTTGGATAAGGGATGTAGTCATCCTGTTTGAAGAGAAAGTTATCACATTTAATCTTTCATACAAACGAGCCACTCAGAACTACGGAGGGCCAATTTGTTTTTTTGTCATTTAGCAAGAGAACGTCAAATGGCGCTTATAAAATCCGAGGAATTTATGCGATGATTTTAATGGCAAAGACTAGTTCTGGATATGTTGTTTGTTTTTTAAAATATGTTTGCCTCGCAGATTTAAGTTTATTCCAAACATCCATCAATATTTCTTCAGAGATGATAAAAATAACATGCACTTATAACATTTGGATGCGTTGGCAGCCACGTAGTTTGGTATCAATCTGGGATGTTTTTGGATGGATGTGTTCAGCTATCTTCGTAATGTGCTGAGTGCAATAATACCTGTCAACCGGCCGTATTTTGCCGTATTCTGTAAATTTTTTGCACATTGTTAGATGTGTACAGCATACAAGAAAAATGTACGGGAAACGCAAAAAAATGTTACATATAATTTAGAGATATTTTCGTCATGAAATATTAGCAGTAATGTTAATTATAACAAATATTGCTACTCGTAAAAAGCGAAGTCGACCACCGAGAAAACAAGTCCGTGCGAAAAGTCTCGAGAAGAAACAAAAGTTCGGAGAAGACAAGTTCCTGTGAAGAGGAATTTTATTTTGAAATCAGTTAAATTAAACATTTTACCGTTTTTTTCGCCGTAATATCATTCATATTTTTATACACATTATACATTGTAAGAACACAAATTCAAATTACTTTTTTTGCTGTGGACAAGTTCAAATTGTCCACAGTTAAAAAAAGGCAGTGCTCTACAACAAAGAACATACTTGATTATTGCTAGAAATGTGATATAACTTCTTAAAAGTATTTATGTTTACATGTGAAATTTGGTTAATAAAATTGTGCAATGAAATATTACACAGGTGTATGGCTTTTTCTCAGTAAGTAAGGAAAAATTGAGCCATTAGTAAGGTCACAGTGTCTAGCAGGTTGACAGGTATGATTTAATACACTTCCGATTGTGGCAGAATTAGACTGAAACATTACTCTCCAGAAAGATATGCTTCTTTGCTTCCTTCAAAATGACAAAAAATGTCTACTCTAGTTCTTAGTGGCTCAAACAATAGCTGAATTCTTCAATGTTACGTGAAGAGATGAGACGAGACAGAATGAAACACATAGATCCACTGCATTTGTCCTAAAAACAAACAGTATTCCTAATACTGTATTGTTGATGACACTTTAGACAAATTTGGCGACGAATGGGCAAATGAAAAGATGGCGACAGACTTCGGGACACAGCGACTGACAAACATGCCTTCTGCCTCGGATGGACGGCCTTCATCTCAGCAGCTTCCGGAACCTGCTGCATCACAGACAGCTTTTTTTTAGTCAAACCTCACAGCCATCTGTTTCTGACCGATCACAATGGCAAGCTAATGGAGTTTTCAAATTACAATTTGACAGTCACTTTCGACCTTATTCGACTCTAAATACTGAAAAATTCCTCTTCTTTTCTTTTGGACTTTTCCCGTCAAAGGGTGAACAACAACGTCCATTATTTGAACTGCTTTATCTTCACAGTTGACTATTATTTTATTCAGCAAAATGTGGTGCGGTGGCAACTCCAGACCACTACACGGTGCTCTCAATTTCACTCAAGGGTTTGGAAAAGCCCTTCTGCGAAAAGCAACAACACAGCAAGTAATTGACCAAATTATTGGAATTGACTGTATATGCCACAAGGTAAGTGCTACTTTTGTTTGAATTAAGCTAATTTATCTTCAACATAGACTCTTAGCAATTAAATGCCACAATAATTGCGAAAAATTCACCTGTTGCCTTTAATGCTTTAAATTGTAAATATACAACAATCTGTCCTTTCCACACAATTACATATCACTTTAATTCCATTTTATATTTTTAACCTTGAATTCAAATGGCTTAAATATTTGATTTCAGAAAAATGCAAATTCTGCTTAGCAAAAAAAGTCAGGCAATCGTGACATGTAGCCAAGATTACAGCACTTACCTCCATCTTGTCCATCATGTCAAAGAAATGGGCAGACTGAAACACAAAATGGAATCAATATCGGTGTCTTTATTTTATTTCAGTGTCAAAAGGTCATATTTGGCAGGTAACCATGGTAACTAATAAAGATGGTCCTCAGGCTGTTCAACTTTCAACCTGTGCCTGTTTTTATTTAGTGTACATTTGTAATTATGGGACATGAGGGAACCTTTTACCTTGGTGGTGGGGGGTGCCGTGCGGGGAGGTGAGGGCGGGCAATCTGAGTCAGCACCATTGGAGATGGCCTGGAGCTCCTGTTTGCTAGAACAGATATAAGCAGTTGAGTTAGGTTAGGTTATCCCATTAATTACATACTACACATTAAATACTTTAAGCAAATTTAAAAATCCAACAAAAAATGCACTGTAAATCAGAATCGGAAAACTTTTATTCATCCCACAATGGGGAAATTTGCAGTCCACAGCAGCAATTGAAAGGGGATGGGATGGGGTAAAAGGATAGAAAACAAGATATTCTAAGCATAACAAAATAAAAATGTCAACTGTATACTTTGCAAATGTAAATGTGCAAAACTGTTTCATAAAAAAACTGTACACAGTGCAAGTATCAAGAAATACATATTGATATATTGCGTCAACCCATATTTACAAGTATCCAGTTTTTTTTGGAATGAATTTAATTTATGTAAATGAATTTATACATTTGAATATAGAAAGAAAAGAGGATCGTTAGAATTGAAAGTACTGTGTAGCTTTTCATCAAACAAAAATTGGTGCATTTAGATTTAAACAGTCATCACATTTACAAGTGAGTCAAACTTGCACTAAGTATACCAAAGTCATCGGAACAAGTGCAAAAGTTGACTTTAATATAAGAGGCACACAATCCATATTTCCATTGTGTGCGAATGTATGTTGTGATTTAATCTGAGTTAGCCGAGAGTACCACAACATCGTTACGCTGGTCACAAAAGAGCGATGAGTGTGTCTCTAAAGATAGAGCTTCAATTTGCCCAAAGCCTCCAGAGAGTCCACAGTGGATGACTTCATAGGACACACACTCACACACACACACATATAGACGCGCGCGCACACACACACACACACACACACACACACACACACACACACACACACACACACACACACACGCACACATACACGCACACACACACGCACACACACACGCACACACACACACGCACACACACACGCACACACACGCACGCACACACACACACACACACACACACACACACACACACACACACACACACACACACACACACACACACAAAGCATAATCAACTAGTCCATCCAGCCAGAAGTACCATCCATTTCCTCAGGCTGTCAGGTCGGACCGCCTCCTTATTGCAGTTCTGATGAATATTTTTTTTGGTTGGGGTCATTCGTCTCGCTTGTATGATCAATCAAATTCGAAATTCAATCACAGTTCATTTTATTTAAACAGCGATCAATTTCTCTGTGGGTGTCACGGTTGTTGACGGTTAGCATGTCGGCCTGACAGGGTAGAAGTAAAAAGTTCAATTCCAGCTGGGCTTCCCTGTATGGAGTTCATATGTGCGGGCATATGTGCTGCATATGTGCGGGCTTTTGGAACTTTTCACAATTATTTGCCATTTATAAGAAAAACACTCCTTTGAAACCGGACTTGAAAAGCCTAATTTGAAGCCCTAATTACTCGGTGAACTTTTCTGACAGTTGAATATTTGTAACTCATTTTTTTAACAAATAAATTGGGATCCTACTTTAAAAGCCTCATCTGCTTGATAACCCTACTTTGAAATCCTGACGCTACATTGAAACCCTAATGGCATTTTCAAGGAAAAGTGGAGCAGCTGGTCGTCGGGCAAAGAGAGGTCAACAGCCTTGAGAGGGTTTAGACAAGGGACACAATTGCAAATGAAGTTCGATTAAGGGGAAAAAAACAACCACATTAACTCATTCACTGCCATTCACGAATTTATTTGGGAATTGAAAATATGACGTAGAGCGCCATTCCCGAATTTGTTCACGTTTTGGTTTTTCTTGCTGGAGTGCCGATGAAGTACTGGCCAGACCTTTTGGCTTTGTTTTTTTTCCCTTCCACAAGGGGGTAGCATTTCCCTTTTTCCATATTAGCACTTAGTTCCAGCTTAAGCTGTTGTTAAAGCGCTATATGAACCAATATGTATGTAGTATTGCATTGTATTTTGGACAGTCAACCTCATTTCAAGCTCAGATAACTCCAGACCCATATAATATAGGAATTAACTTTTTTTCTGACGAAAGAAGACACCCTAAGGTTTCTTACGCTTCATTGAATATTTATGTAGTCCTAAAACTCAATATTCTGTGGGTCCTGGAATTCGAGTGACAATGACAAAAACCCTGGCACTTGAGTGGACACCTTTTGACACATGTCCGGCAGTAAATGAGTTCAGGAACAGGGCACCTGAAAAAAGGCAATGTTCACCAAAAATCTGATGTTGTATATAATTTGTGGAATATAAATTATAACATGTAACACAATGCGACAGAAACCCATTAATTTTGATCATGCAGGTGGAAATGAGGTGATGAAGAAACAAAAAAAGGTCACCGCGATGCGACAACGGAGACATGAGACGTGCTGGGAGGGAAAAGGTCAAACATGGCAGTGAAGGTGTCTGTGAATTTGTGTGTGTGTGTGTGTGTGTGTGTGTGTGTGTGTGTGTGTGTGTCTGTGTGTGCCCGCCATAATAAAAAAAAAAGAGGACGGACAGGTTGATATTTGCCTAGAATGTTATTTTGACAGGATTGCCTGGCAAGGTGACAGTTGAGTTTTTGAAGGTCTTTGTGTATTTCAAACATTGCTCTATAATTAGACACACTACAATTTATGTCAACCCAGTATAAGCGCTGCATTAGCAATTGCACAGTTAAAAAGTATTGTTATCAACGCAGAATGTGGGTGATCATTAGAGCTCAGTTTCATCCATTGATATAAGCACTTTGAAAATGGGCAGGTTTTTTTTGTTTTTAGCAATTAATACATTAGAGCAATATAAAGAGAAAGATATCTGTAGATTTATGAGAATGATTTAAGAGAATGAGAATGGTTTCTTGATACTTGCAGTATGTACAGTTTTTTTATGAAACGGTTTTGCACATTTACAGTATACATCTCAGTCTGTTGACATTTTTATTTTACTATGCTTAGAATATCTTGTTTTTGTATCCTTTCACCCCCCCCCACCCCACCGCACCCCCTTTCAAATTGCTGCTGTGGACTGCAAATTTCCCCGTTGTGGGACTAATAAAGGTTTTTTGATTCTGATTCTGACAGACATCTCAATACCACAAGATGAAATTGGCAGAAAAAATAATAATCTGCAAATAGTCGACATTTTCCCACTTTCCTCTAAAGTTAAACACATTTTAACATTCCAAATATTGTAAAACAACCAAAGTTCAGACTACAATTGATATCTTTACTGCTGCAAGGGTCAACAGACCAGAAACAAGTTAACTCATTCACTGCCAGACAAGGTGCAAAAATGTGTCCACTCCAGTGCCACTGAAATTCCAGGACCCACAGAATATTGAGTTTTAGACATAAACATTCAATGCAGCGTAAGAAACCTTACACACTCTTCTTTCATCAGAAAAAAAATGGTTATTTTCTAAATTATATGGGTCTAGAGTTATGTGAGCTTGAAATGAGGGCAGTTGTCCAAAATACAATGCAACGCATACATATTGGTAAACATTCAATGCAGCGAAAGAGACTCTCTTCTTTCATCAGAAAAAATAGTTATTTTCTAAATTATATGGATCTAGAGTTATATGAGCTTGAAATGAGGGCAGCTGTCCTAAATAGAAATGCAACACATACATATTGGTTTATGCAGCTGAAGCTGGAACAAAGCGCTAAAATAGAAAAAAAAGGAAATGCTGCCTTCCTTCTGGAGGGGAAAAACATTGGACAACAGAGGTCTGGTGAGTGCTTTCGGGTTTAAAAACAAAACCCGAACTAATTCGGGAATGGCGCTCTATGTCATATTTTCAATTCCCGAATAAATTCATGAATGGAAGTTAATGAGTTAATTTATGAGGTGGTGTTTTTTTTAATTAATCAACCGATTGATTATTGAAATTTTGCTGTCAAATATCTGAACTGCTTTTTTTGAAGGAATTATCAACCAATCTCATCAGATGTGGTGTATACATATGACGTATGGATTTATGTTCAAGTCATCTCTCATTAATATTGAGAATGCCTGCATGTCACAGCTGATCCTGTCATGTCTTACCGAGTTAACACATGAACGTGATATCAAAATAGTCCCCGAGGCGACCTCACGTAGATGATGACCTTTTCCTCAAGATCATCAACAACAACATGCTCAGAACGGAACCCACAAGACCATTTATGTATAAAACCTTTTTATTGGATCTTACGGTCCAGGTGTACCCAACGATTCAAATGTCCGATTTTTACATGTCTCACTCTCATGTCAAGAGAATCAGTTCTAACACGGCAGGATGAATTGTTAACATTTTGACATGATATGACATTGAAGTATATACAGTACTGTATAATAGGCTATTAATCCAAAAATAGGTGCACATAGTGCTAAAATGCCCCACCTCCCATCCCATTCAATTTTACCAGCAAAAACAAAAAAAGGTTTTTTTTCTCCAATGTTGTTGCTCATTCAGATGCGGTTTGCTCCTCAAATTAGTCTGGCATCACATGTGCATACGCACGTGCACACAGACTTATGTCACTTTTGGAGCATAGCCACACACATACACACACACACACAAACACATAGTAAATCTGCTCCACCTGCAGAGGCGTCCTCTGCAGATATGCCTTTGGTCTTTTTTGTTCAGGATGATGAGTGTTCTCAACGGGTTTACTTTGGTCTTTCAAAATGGTTTGTTTTGGTCAAAAACGACATGAATGATAAGAATCGGAAAAACACATCAAATGCATAAAATCCAAAATAACAAAACCAGTAGGGAGAAAACACACTGCTTTGTAGTTGAGCAGGCGGTCTGCCCATTAGCAATAAGCACACTAAGACACACGCTCAAGTTTATATTATATTTTATCTTAAGAGTCTCATATATTGCCGTTGTAAGATAATGAAATTTTTATGCCCCGGGTGTTAAGATGATGCTAAGATGTGACTAATGAGTGCTTTAATGGTATTTTTTAATACACATACTTAAATACAGCACACGAATGCACACACACACATACACACACACACACACACACACACACAGAAACTGAAAGCATTCAATCATGAACTCATTTGTGTTGCACTTCTGTCAAATGTAAGAAAGAACACTCACACGCACAGATGGGAGATAAGGACAAATGCCAGACTCACCAGTGGTCATGCAGCATTGTTCCGTTGCCGTCGGTAACTGAGCATCCCACTCTGATGAGATGCAGCATCTTTCGCTCTCTCATGGTCTCTTTCTTGGACTCTCTCTCTCTCTCTCTCTCTCTCTCTCTCTCTCTCTCTCTCTCTCTCTCTCTCTCTCTGTCTCTCCCTCTGCCTCTCTCTCTCTCTCTCTCTCTCTCTCTCTCTTTGTCTCTCTCTCTCACTTGCTCGCTTCTACTCTGTCTATTGCTTCCTTTAAGTGACTGGTTACAATTTATGACATGACATTCATCATTTACTAGCTGATAGTGGTTTGAAAAAAAATTCAAAGTGCTTCCGCAAGAGCAAATAAATCTTGATACCCGCAGGGGCAATAGTAAATGTTGGGTAAAATATGAGGCTGTAATGTTTGGGTCTGACGGATTCATCAGATATACATTTGCTCTTTTAAAAACAGTCAAAAAAATAATCACCATTTGAACAAACAAAATAACATACACGGTACAACATAAGAGAAAAATAATCACAATCAACTATAAAAAAAGTGGGATATTTTTGTGGGACTGGATCAAAGGCTCTATGTACCAAATATAGCCCACAAGTCCCCCACCATTTCTTCATAATTATCATTAATGAGGTTATTTACGGTGGTCCACTGTATTCACCTTTTATCATCATTCCAACATGTTTTTGGGTAAATACACTTTTGTGGTTTCAAATATAAACCAAGATAATGCAAAATGAAATGAACTCATTCACTACTAGACATGAAGGGAAAAATCCGAAAGGAAAAGAAGAAGACTGCCAGACGATGTGCAAAAATGTGCCCATTCCAGTGCCAGGGTTTTTGTCATTGTCACTCGAATTCCATGACCCGCAGAATATTGAGTTAAAGAACTACATAAACATTCAATCCAGCGTAAGAAACCTTAGACTATCTTCTTTCGTCAGAAAAAAAGAATCCTGAATTATATGGGTCTGGAGTTATATGAGCTTGAAATGAGGGCGGCTGTCCAAAATACAATGCAATACATACATATTGGTTCATATAGCGCTTTAACAACAGCCGAAGCTGGAACAAAGCGCTAACAAGGAAGAGGAATATTGCCATAGGCCATGGCAAGCGCTTTATCGGCACCCAAATTCAAAATCGGGAATGACGTTCTACGTCATATTTTCATTTCCCGAATAAATTCGTGAATGGCAGTGAATGAGTTAAATGGGATGAAAAAACAAACTGCTCCCTGTGTTTGGAGACTGAATTGAAAGACCTCAAACAAATAAAAAGATAGGTTATACCCCACTGTGCATACAAATGTGTTTCATTGCTGCAAATGACATTTTATGGGTGCATAAACGGCAAAAGAAAAAGAAAAACTCACCGAGCTCTCAAGGCGCTGACGGAAGACTTATCAATCCTGCGTAGAGAAAGAGACGTGTAGATAAGTAGAATTGCACTCAAACACTCAGATCGAGCTGCGAGGCCGATGTGCATTAAAACATGGCCGAGGAGTGAAGGACAGATAAAGATACACACATTCTCGATTAACCTTAGCAGCAGAGTCGGCGAGAGGTGTGATTGCGGAGGAGAATGGCAATAAAAAGCACTATTTATTAAAGTGCTGCTCGCCTTTAAGTCACATCATGATGTAGAGGTTAAAAGCTAGAGGGGGAAAACAACAACAAGAAGAAGAACAAAGTGATATTATCCATCTAGCGCTGTAGAATATTTTAAACGTCACATGGACTGTTGCCTCAAATGGACTATTTCATGTGAGCAGTTTCCCCGAAGCCTCTCCTGAATTATTCAATAATGCAACTCTATTACCTCTGCCCAAGTTTCGGGGACGAGGTGCACTGAGAGGAAACTGCTTGGCATTTTTATAGTGGGTAGGGAAAAGAGCATATGCGGATAAACTGGTAGGATGGCATAATCAGAAAGAGGAATAGAAGGAAAGGTGGTCTGCTCGAAGGCTTGCATAACAATGTCCGCACTTTGCTGGTTATTCACTGAAATGTAGTCAAGCGACAATCTGGAATTTGCTTTGTTTCAGAAGTTTCTGGAGGTTTTTTTTTTGCAACTGTCAATTGCGCAAGATCAAATTTATTTATAAAGCACTTTAAAAACAATGGCCCTTGAACAAAGTGCCGGACAGCAAAATAAAAAGGTTATTCCAAAAAACAGAATGAGCCAAAGGAGCCAAAACAAGTAAGAATTTAAAATATAAAAGGAGAGATTTGATGATTCCTGACAGGACGGACACAACAGGTCAGACTGGGAAATATATCATCCACAACACGAACCACGAGCACTGTAGCCCCGCAGGGATGCGTCCTCTCTCCATTGCTCTTCTCTCTCTACACGAACGACTGCACCTCAACGCACCCAGCTGTCAAATTCATAAAGTTCGCAGACGACACCACGGTCATCGGTCTCATCAAAGACGGCGACGAGTCTGCGTACCGACAAAGAGTGGAGCAGCTGGAGCTCTGGTGCAGCCGTCACAACCTGGAGCTGAACACGCTCAAGACAGTTGAGATGATGGTGGACTTCAGGAAACATCCATCACCACAGCTACCCCTCACACTATCCAACTGCCTGGTGTCAACCGTTGAGACCTTCAAGTTCCTGGGAATCACAGTCTCCCAGGACATGAAGTGGGAGGTCAACACCAACTCTATCCTGAAAAAGGCCCAACAGAGAATGTACTTCCTGAGGCTGCTAAAGAAGCATGGCCTGCCACAGGAGGTGCTGCAACATTTCTACACGGCTGTCATTGAATCCATCCTGTGTTCTTCCATCACCGTTTGGTTCGGGGCCGCCACAAAAATGGACAAAATCCGACTTCAACGGACAGTTAGGACGGCGGAAAAAATCATTGGCACCGCCCTACCCACTCTCGAGGACTTGCACACTGCAAGAATCCAAACTAGGGCGCGAAAAATCCTACTGGACCCTCCGCACCCTGCCCACCACCTTTTCCAGCTACTCCCCTCAGGCAGGCGCTACCGATCCATGCGCACCAAATCCAGCAGACATTTAAACAGCTTCTTCCCCCAAGCCATTAACTCTTTGAACTCTTTCAACAGTAGCCAAAATGGAACTGTATAGTGCCACTTAGCAGTTTTTTTGACAACGATACTAGTGCAGTGTGTTCTACCGGAAACAAATTCCTTGTGTGTCCTACATACTTGGCAATAAAGATGATTCTGATTCTGATTCTGATTCTGATTCTGAATATAAAAGTTAATAAATAAAAAGGCATTGTCGAGTATGATTATTAATTATTTACTGAAAGAGTTTGTCTGATGGAAATAGTTCTATTTTAATTATGAAATGTACAATATGTGGATGAAGGCATATTTATGTGGTTCTAGTTATTAACACTTTGAGAACACAAACAAAGCTTGTGACCAGCGTAACAATAATGAAATATCTTTTCGCAAATTAACTCGTTGACTGCCATGCCCGAATTTATTCAGGAATTGAAAATATGACGTAGAACGGCATTGACAATTTTTTTTCGGGTTTTGTTTTTTCATACTTGGGTGCCGATAAAGCGCTGGCCATGGCCTCTGGCAATTTTTTTTCTTTTCCCCTTTTTTCATGTTAGCGCTTCGTTCCAGTTTCAGATGTTGTTAAAGCGCTATATAAACCAATATGTATGTACTGCATTGTATTTTGGACAGCCGTCCTCATTTCAAGCTGATATAACTCCAGACCCATATCATTTAGGAATTAACTCTTTTTCTGATGAAAGAAGAGAGTCTAAGGTTTCTTATGCCGCATTGAATGTTAATGTAGTCCTAAAAGTCAATATTCTGTGGGTCATGGAATTCGAGTGACAATGACAAAAACCCTGGCACTGGAATGGGCACATTTTTGCACGTCTGACAGTGAATGAGTTAAATCTGACAAAATGTAAAATAATCCAAATCTATATTTGTTCTCATCAGAGTGACATTCGTCAGTTAGCATTTGAAAACTTTTCTCAGCCATCCCAGAGAAGGACTTTGTATTGGAAAAATGTGAAGCAACATTCCTTCCATCTCATCACAAAAGAACACTGGAAGTTGCTGATTAACCGCAGCAGGTTTTTTTTTATCCATGTGCAAAGCTGTCAATAGAGCACTTTAGTAAACACACTGATTGTTCTTCGAAGATGTAAACTTTGTTCCATTTTTAAATGCAAAGTTAAATTTACACTTTGTTCCATTTGTAAATGCAAAGACACCCACCAACCAACTGCTGCTAACATTTGCAGCAGCCAAGTCGAGGCGAACTATAGTTCAGCCTGAGTTTGTCAAGACATCATTGTGGTCATTACACTTTTGCTGCTGTTTGCTAAATTGTGAACAATGCCCTGAGAAACCAAATGATGAATGCTACTAAACTTCAAACATGTTTAAGTACGATGAGTAACATTATTAATCCAGTGTTTATGCTCTTACATGAACAACACTGGCGTAATTTCATCGTCATGGACAACGATGCTCCAGCTCATTGAGGTCATATTATCATAGAACGGCTGTTGGAGACTGGTGTAGGCGACTTGTGAACAGCATGAGACATCGTTGTCAAGCTGTAATTGATGCTGACGGACACATGACGAATTATTGAGACGTGGACATTTTTTTTCAATTAATTGTTTGAGATGAAGAAATCAGCTGTGCATCCTTCGATTTAAATAACCTACTGTCATGATATATTGCTGTAGCGTGAACGTTTGACATTTTCCATCCATTTTACCTGAATACACACACTCAAACACATATTTACACGCACTCATTGTCAGAGATGTTCGCTTGGACACTGCGAACAAAGGCTCGAACGCAGAAAGATTGTCTTTTACTACAGGCAGGGGGCGCAGTTTTCATAAAGCCACTTTGTGCGCTTTTTCGACCGATGCACAACCGAGTCGTCCTTTGGGACAAGCACCAACATCCATAAACAAACAGAACATAGACTTTTTAATGGGTGGCCTTTCCATGAAGTGATAGATTTGTAACCTGGCTAATGATATCTTCTAAAGCAGGAGTGCCTCAAATACTCCCTTACGCCCAAGGCCAGATTTCTTACCTGAGGATGACAGTTTGACAGGCTGGTTCTTTTATTATCAAACTGCACAAGAAACCATTGTTATATTGTCGTCACACGTGTTCGGCCAACTAAGCATACAACAGGATGAAACTTTTAAACATGATAACTTCTATTCTGTCTATTCTCTATCACACACACACACACACACACACACACACGCATGCACACACAAAACATATATTTGGCATATTTTAACAAATATGCCATTTTTGGAGGCTGGTGAAAAGTTATGATGGTGAAGACATGAAGATTCCACCTGATGCCATGTAAACAGGTAAATGTGTAAATATATACAGTATATATCAGTCATATTGTATTTATGAGATAGTATATGATCATAAGAAGAAACATTGAATTTTTTTCTACTGTACCTAAAACACTATAAACAGAGCTTCCTCGTTGCAGCGCTCCAGGATACTGAATGCTGTCTATGACAGGTGGCTTAATAAATGTGTTCAGCCCCATGTGTATGAATTAATGATAAGTACCAAAACAAACATGGAACAAAAGAGCTCTTTATCCAAGAAATCATGAACTGAAGATCTAATCTTGGACACATTTGGAGTCCTAAGCCTAAATTTGTGAAACACTACAAATGAGCAAAATGCAATTGGGATGGATGGAAGGTATATCCATGTCAAAAGTAGTCAGCCGCTGCCATGCTGGTGTTGTGATGTGATGTCACAGTGATGTCACTGCAGCAGGACTCAGCTTGGAAATGAACTCAAAAACCCAGACACGAGTGATGCAAAGGATCAACAAAACAGGGTGCAAAATTCTTTACTCACCAGCCAAAGCCTCCGAACGACACACTCCTCTTCCTCCTCAGCATCATGTCTTTGTCCTCTTCTTCCTCCCTGTTCTCTTATTGTGTCTGGGCTGCTCTCTCCAAACCTCCTCTCGTCTTATCTCCTCATCCCGCTATAAATACTATGCGAGACACCGTCCTTCACACCACCTCTTTTCCCCTCCCGCAGTTAATGTTTCTTTCTTTCACTTCAATTCACTGCACGCAGCATGGGGGGGGGGAGCGAGAGAGAGAGAGAGAGAGAGAGAGAGAGAGAGAGAGAGAGAGAGAGAGAGAGAGAGAGAGAGAGAGAGAGAGAAAGAGAGAGAGAGAGAATGGTGAGGTGGGGAGTGAGAGGGAGAGGGAGACACAAAGAGACAAGTGAAACCATTTCCTCTCTCTCAACCCGCCCTGACGAAGCAGAATAGCAGCAGAGATGCTGTGCAAACTTTTCATGCAAAACGATTTTTTTTTTTTAAATGTGGTTTAGTCGGCTTGTACTTAAGTGGTAAAGAGATAATGTGCATCATGTGTACTATTTACAAAATAACCTATTGACAGTTTCTTGAATGGAATCTATCCTCAGATTGAAAAAATGATACCAAGACAAATTATTTTAAATAATATCAAAAGCTTTTCCATCATAAAATAATAGTAATAATAATAATAATAATAATAATAATAATAATAATAATAATAATAATAATAATAATAATAATATGTTTACATTTACCCATTTTCAACATCTAACTCACTACACTATCTTCCAGTTGATTTATTTTATTGCATTTTGATGTCTGTAAATACATTGAAAATGTGCATCCTGTATATGTTGTCGATGTAAATTTAAATGTTTTTGTTCTCTTTGCTTTGCGAATGTATTCCGTGGTTTTGTTTGTACTGTAAATGATTTAAGTGTTGTGCGTTTGGTTGTGCAAAGCACGCAACATTGATATGGGTCTGAAATGTGCAAAATAAAGTTGCCTTTTCCGCCTTCTAAATTTACCAATTACATTGCACCTCAGGTAAATGAGAGTCAAAGTGCCACTGCATCATTTTGGTTTAAACTGCCAAGAATTCAAGAACACATTTGTGTTTCTGACACTGCTGTACAACAAAAGCCAATGCAGAATGGTGATTCTGTACTTGTGTTCTTTGTGGAAAAACTCCAACGACTGAATATATTTACATTCATTGGCTTTGGTGTCAAGAACAATGGAAACAAAAGACACAGTGTGACTGATGGAGAATGGAGTATTTATCCGGAACCTGAATTCATGGCAGTTATAGAGATTATCATTCATATGTGAGCGAAATTAGGATTATTATTAATGTGGCTATATGTTTAATTTGTTTATGAGGTTATTGACTTGTATTGTGTGAACGCCATGACAGAACATGTTGGGGAATGTATCTTAAAAAGGCATGTCACGCAGATATTGGTCATATATCCTGCCAATCACAATGTTGGAGCTGTGATAGCTGTGAGAGCCGTAACTGTTTAACATGTTCTTTGTCAAAGCGTGAAACTGCCATGTGCACGACTGTGTGAAAAATTATAATCATGTAATCTGTTTTTTTATTTCATTTGTTGTGTGATGCAATGTGTTAATCGTAATAGCTAATGTGAAGAACTCTAAAAATGTTTGCTATAAACGTATAAACGAAATAATTGCCATATGATTGGACCGTTTTTGCTGTCGACCCAGATTTTATGAGGGGCGGAAGGTGCTGTTTTCATCGATGCACTATTTTACGAAAATTAGTGAAACTCTAATATTTTACGAAAATTCGGGAAAGTCTAATATGGCTGTGATTATTCATGAATTGTTGTTAAGACAACGTGTAATGTAAATAATTCACGACGTATTGCTGAAAGTGTTTAAATACGAAACAGACATACCGTGATTCTGTCTTATTTCCGCCGGCCGCAATGTACGCGCAGTGATAGGTTAAGAGGCGGGACAAAGGATACAACCAGGAAGCGTGCAGCGTGAGACTGCACTTTGACATGCGCTGGAGCTATTGAGATTAAACAAGGTAAAATGCAGGCGCTCTCGATAATTCATGTTTTGTTCTGCACAGAAAACAATTAAACATCTATCTTTTTTGTGCAAAATGAATTAATGCAGGTTATGTGATTCGAGTTCCACCTTGTAAAAGTCGCGGTTCCATGTTAGAAAGTAACTGCACGGCATTTCAAACGGCAATTAATGCTAGTTCTGCGATAATTGTTCCAGCGGTTGCTGATTAAACCTCTGATAGAAAAGTATTGCACAGTACTTAATATTATATTTATTTTGTTAGATACGATGGAACATAGTTGACGAATGCCTGCGGAATTAGTTGAACAAATATGATGATTTCGGTTTTGAAACGCAGATTTTCCCCTCAGCGTGAATGAAAGTGAAAGGAAAAAAGTAGTGATTCATCCCTCTGGTATTTTCGCTTGTTTATCTTAGTCTCCCCACTTATAACTCACCATGTAAGCTGTAAACACTCATTACAATGAATCGGAACCCATGGAATATCTGTTGCTTATAAATGGATAGAAGTTGCAACTTTAATCTTTTAGAACTCCAGCTGTATATGGTCCAAATATTAACGGCCTGTCAACTGTTCAGAAACCTAATAATAGTTAACGATTTGTGTTTGTGGAATAGACACTGTTTGTGATTCTTCTATGTTGCTCCCTACATTTATTTCTGCAGTTTAAAAAAATAACTATGAAAACTAACAATCATCTATCTATCTACACGCCCACCCTGTTCCAGAATTGACTTACTTCTCATCACTGACGACCTCACATTCGAAGATGGACTCTCAATACTTCCTACCAAATGACATCGGCATCTCCGCTCTCGACTGCGCTGAGGCCTTTCGTTTGCTTTCCCTGCAGGAGAAGATGTATGCTCACTACTTGTCACGGGCATCTTGGTACGTAATTTTCCGTACTGTCGTCTTGGGCCGGAAGGAGCAGATAATGTGTTGTTACTTGAAGGATAATATTTTTCTACTGCATAGTGAACTAACACTGTCCGTGGAGGTTAGATTGACACACATGGTGAAAAACTGGGGTTCATGAGACAAATGTGAAATTCTGACTATGTGGGAGCTCACTGTGCAATTAATCACATTCATTTCAATGTAAAAAAATAAACCACTCCTCCTGTCTTAGGTATGGAGGACTCGCTGTGCTCCTGCAAACATCCCCAGAGTCCCCGGCCATCTTCGTCCTTCTACAGAGGATCTTCCGAAAGCAGTCACCTGGGCAGCTGGAAGCTGTAGCAACAGCAGCTGGACTCAGCTCAGAGGAGTATCAGGTCCGTCCTCTTTTAATTTGTTTTGGCATTTCTGTGTATACTTTGGTTGTGTTTCAAACATTGCTTTCCTGTCCTGTTTTTTTCCCCAGGCCTTCTTGGTGTATGCAGCCGGTCTCTACGCCAACATGGGAAACTACAAGTCTTTCGGAGACTCCAAGTTTGTCCCAAATTTAACCAAGGTGAGTCATTTTTGGGCAGTTTATATTTTGGGTAGTATGTTACATCATGTTGATCATCATATTTCGTTTTACCTACACAGGAAAAGCTGGATGCTTTCGTGAGGGCCACTCAGGCTTTTAAGGAAGATCCAGCTGAGATGGGTGCTCTGTGGGACACTTGCTCATGTCTCATCTTCTCCTTAAAGGACAAACAGAAACAACTGGGCCTTGGCGACAAGGTGGGAGCTTGGATCCTGTCAAATTTAGACTACTAGAAAAACGTCGTTGTTGGTCATACACCAGCTAATGTTCTTTCACTCTTTGATTTTATTCAGGGAATTACAACCTACTTCTCAGGAAACTGCTGTTTGGAAGATGCTGAGCTGGCACAGAAGTTCCTTGACTCAAAGGCAAGCTTAACTCACATAAAGATGTAATTCGGGCTTCAGATTTAATTTTGTATTCCACTGATTATTTCATCAATTGATAGAGTTAAAATATTTTTTTTGCATCATTAGATCGCGGTAACACACATAGATGGCAGTGATATTTTTGTCGCCACCCTCACATTCTACACACTAAGTGTGAATTTCGTGGAGTGGGAACAGATAAATGAAAGTAACAAATGTGCAAAGACTTGGTGGATTAAAAAAAATAAACAAGTGGGTTGTATGTGTTCAAATGGTCATACATTGTCCACGTCCGAATTAATCTTGTTTTCTCAAATGTACTTAACTCTCGTTTGTGTTCTTCAGAAACTGTCCGCTTACAACACCCGGCTGTTTAAAAAGGATAATGGCGAGAAAACCTGCTATGAGGTGCGCTTGGCCTCCGCTGTGAAGAAAGGTCAGTTGTTCAAATGAAAAAACCCAGATAGCATCACAGCGGGTCACCAGAATGTTAACAATAGTGCATGCTGGACATTGTATTAACACATTCAACTGCTGAACAGACTGCACGGTGGATGGCGAGTGTGAATCCTGCTGCGGGTGTTTTGATTTTGAGGGAAAAGAGTTCTCTGTGAAAAGGGGGGACTATGCTCCACTCATGGAGAGGGTCTGCTTTTATCTTCAGAAGGCTCAAGTCAGTGAGAGAATTGATCTTTTTTTTCCCACATTTTGCCTCCGTTCATCTTGATTTGAAATACTTTCCCATTTCCACCAAAACACAGGCCCATGCTGCCAACGATAACCAGAAAAAGATGCTCGGGGAGTATATGCTGAGCTTTACTTTGGGCTCAGTAGACGCCCACAAGGAGGGCTCACGCTACTGGATCAAAGACAAGGGCCCAATTGTGGAGAGGTGAGCAAACATAATCATGGAAACATTGATCAAAGTGAGCAGGAAAAGTTCATGCATATATTTTGGTCTTTAAATTGGCTTGCGTATCGTATGGCTTCCTCTGAGATTCCAAACTTAGCATTTTAGCGTCACAGAGGATGCTAAATGTGTTCATGGGCTTGAATATGAGTTTGGAGGTAACCACATAGACAACACGCTACTGTATTCCAGGCCATTTCAATTTTTATTCCCGGTTAGTCCTCTAAGGGCCATACTTCAGAAGATATATATGATGGGAGGATCAAATTTGCTTTAAGTACTTTGTGTGGTTTTGCTTTTGTGAATGGATGGATGGATGGTCTGATAAAATATTCTGACACGATTGTATTCTTAATTCACCAAACTTGAATTATTCTTATATACTGTAGGACTTGATGAATCAATCACTGGTACATGATCTGCTCATAATATGTTGAACTGTCCTCCTCCCACCTCAGCTACATCGGCTTTATTGAAAGCTACAGGGACCCCTTTGGCTCCAGAGGAGAGTTTGAAGGTAGCTTTCGGATATGTTTTGTGTGAGTGCTTGCTGCCATTTTTCTCCATAGCAATCTTCTCGTGGTATCTGCTTTAGGTTTCGTGGCAGTTGTGAACAAGGCAATGAGCGAGCGCTTTGCCAAACTTGTAAGCTCGGCCGAAGTGTTGCTCCCCGAGCTTCCCTGGCCGAGGGATTTTGAGAAAGACATTTTCCTGAAACCTGACTTCACTTCTCTTGACGTCCTCACCTTCGCTGGCAGCGGCATTCCAGCTGGCATCAACATTCCCAACTGTGCGTGTGTAAACAGATAAAGGTTGTTGTTGTTGTTTTTTTACGTTATGTCATTCAAAACCATCTGTGTGCTTTTTCAACCAGATGATGACATCAGGCAGTCAGAGGGATTCAAAAATGTCTCCCTCGGAAATGTGCTGGCCGTGGCTTACTCAACGAACAAAGAAAAACTGACATTCTTAGAGGAAGATGACAAGGTGAGGCATCAAGATGGCCACTGGGTCTCAGTGTTCTACTACTATCAGGGTAACACGCAGTGCATCCATTCTCCAAACTTTATTGACATGTCTGCTTGTACCAGGATTTGTTTGTCAAGTGGAAGAGTCCGTCATTTGAGGTTCAAGTCGGACTCCATGAACTGTTGGGCCATGGCAGCGGCAAGTTGTTCGTCCAGGTCTGTCAGCTAGATTTTCATCTATATGTCTGTATTGGCAAATAGTCGCTCTCACGGGTAGCATCCTCACTCTCCCAAATCGCTGCTGTTCAGGAAATCAGAAAAACAGCATACTTCTTGTACAGACGTTCCCCCACTTATACTACATTCCATACAAAATATAGCACTGAAGCAACTTACGAACAAATTCACCTTACGAATGACTGTTCAGAACGTATTTCGTTCATAAGTTGGGGAGCGTCTGTACTGCTGTCATATACTGCTTTGCACCACCAACACAACACATCCCCAAAATCGTGTCAGATAGTTAAAAGAAGCATGATTTCTTACTCCTTTGCAGCTTTAAATCTTGTTGAGCTATGATGCTAGAGGCTCTCTCAAAGTGAGGATGAGGTGGAGTGACAAGACTTCTCACAGTTGTATTGTTGAGATTTGCTCAGCAGCTGATGTCATCGCTATTGTTTGATAATACATAAAATAAAATAACGCTAATTGGGATTGACTAATTATGTCATTTTTTATATGTTAGGATTTATGTACAGTAAAGTCTCGTTATATCGATATCGGATATATCGATAGTCCCGGTTATATCGATACTATTTCTATGCACGCACGGAGAAAATTACATGCAAACAGGGTCGGATATATCGATAGTCCCGGTTATATCGATATTTTTTCGGACTCCCTTGAATATCGATATAACGAGACTTTACTGTATTTAAATTGGGCAATTGTTTGTTTGACTGTTTGTGTGACTTTCTATCCAGGACAACAAAGGCAAGTTCAACTTTGAGAAGAACACAGTCATCAACCCGGAAACTGGTGAGCTGGTGAGTCTCAGCAAAAGGGCTTCTTCCAAATGTTGATGACAAACAAAATCCAATATAAATTGGCGATCTGTGTCATGGGGAAAAAAAGGATGAACTCAAATTTGGGCTGTTGGACCTGCTACTTGAATGGGGCTTTGGTTGTACAATTTGTAAACAAAATTAACTCTTTAGATGCAGCACTTCAGTTCCTCATGGTGCATGTATACGTAAATCCTAGGTTTCCAGTTGGTACCAGGACAGTGAGACTTGGGACAGTAAATTCTCCACCCTCGCCTCCTCTTATGAAGAATGCCGGGCTGAGTGTGTTGGACTTTACCTGTCGCTCAACAAGGATGTACTTCGGTGAGTATTGGGATTGTTGTACGTTCGTTAAGTCAAAAGGAAGCCATTTATCATCAGCTACTGCTATTTTTGTGCTGCAGTATTTTCGGTCATGAGGGACAGGATGCTGAGGATGTGGTCTATGTGAACTGGTTAAGCATGGTGCGAGGTGGACTACTGGGTCTGGAGTTTTACACTCCAGAGAACAAGAACTGGAGACAGGTGAAAAGTTTGTTTTATAAACTGGCTGTTTAAAATGATATCTTTTCATGTCCCTGCTCAGCTGTTTTGTTGGAAACTGCTTTCACTGCAGTGCTGCAAATTGCAGTCTTAATATTAAACATATAGTGTTGGTCTATCTGCAATTACAGTCTCACAGAAAAGTTTCTGTCAATCAAGACTAATTATGTTTTGCATATTCACTTGAAATGTGGCTCTTATTTCAGGCTCACATGCAGGCACGTTTTGTGATCCTGCGTGTGTTGCTGGAAGCCGGCGAGGGTTTGGTGGGCCTGAAGGAGACCACGGGAGCCGATGGGAAGCCTGACGCTCGCATCACACTAGACAGAAGCAAGATAAACACTGTCGGCAAGGACGCCATCCACAAGTTCCTTTGTAAACTGCAGGTATTTGTTTTTATAATTTATTTTGTTTGCATTTTTTTTTCACAGACCACGACTGGAGCATATTAGCATTTAGCAAAGTCCATCCTCACCTGTAATGAGTAGTGTGATTTGAGAATGGATATTTGCAGTGACGCCTGTATCCTCCATCTTGCAGGTCTTCAAGTCCACAGCAGATGTGGACAAAGGCCGTGCCCTCTACGAGGGCTACTCCACCGTGAGCGAGGACGGCGACCACAACTTCCTGCGCCTTCGTGAGACGGTGCTGCAGCGAAAGGAGGATCGCAAGATGTTTGTCCAAGCCAACACCAGAATCAATGGTATATTCTCAACCCGCAGCAGAGCCATAAGCATCACATTTGGAATTTATGAGATGACTAGTTGAAAGTTTTTCAATTTTCACCCAAAAAAACAAAACAAACAAAAAAATAAGTAAAAACCCCTTACCAACATGGTTTTCGTACACTGTTCTTTTCCAGAGGACAGTGTTGAGCTGGTCCAGTACGAATCCAGTGCATCAGGCTTGATTCAATCCTTCGTTGAACGCTTTGAAGACAACGACAAACTTGAGGCCGACCTCTTGGAGTTGAGCAGAATGGATTCTTCCTGTTGGTGTTGATGGCAAGAATGGGTTTCCTCCTCAGTTAGTTTCTTAGATAGTCTTTGTAACTGGCTTAACCATTCACCAAGTTGTAGTCACAGAACAAGATCAGCTCTACTGTAGCCAGAACCTCAGCATTGGTCCAGAGTTGGCATTATACATAAAACCTGAATTTCAAATGAATTTGCATTCTACATAAATCCAGCATTTCAAATTGCTGACAAATACTGACATACGGCAAAACGTGAATTCAGTCAAAAACATGCATTGGTCTGTCGCTCTTTAATTTACATGCTAAGACTATGGAACACCGCAATAGCATTCAAATTTTGGACAGATGTGAAGAATGAAATGCATAGTTTGTCCTTATGTTACAGTATTTACTAAGATTCTGAGATAAAAAAAAGATGCAGAAATAAAATGTTTGAAAATTTTTTGAACCATTCAATTATTTTTGCATTCATGCCCCATTTAACATACAACTTAATACAGTATGTTCAAATCAATTCATGATGGACTGTACACAATAAAATTGTCTGGCAATATTTTATTGTATACATTCTGTATTCAAATTTTGGACCTGACAAGACACTCGTCCACCATACTGCAAAACATAAGTCAAACACCTAAATGAATACAATACATATATATTGATTTATATAGCGCAATTCTTTTGATAGAAACACTTTAGAGAATATTGCTGGAAATGTATTTTTGGCACATTAAGTTTTAATTAGGTTGAATACTAGAAAAGGTTTCTTCAGCCGACATCTGTACTTTGAAGGTGTTGGACATTTCGCTCATCTGAAGAGCTTCGTCAGTGAACCACAGTTGTGCTGGTAGCTCTGGCCCTATATATATTCAGGCTCACATGCAGGCACGTTTCGTGATCCTGCGTGTGTTGCTGGAAGCCGGCGAGGGTTTGGTGGGCCTGAAGGAGACCACGGGAGCCGATGGGAAGCCTACGATATCGTAAGCATGATCCAAATTACAACAGACTTCTTAGGTCGTTACTACAGGCTTAGTCATGCTGATGAGGTGATACCAGAGCGAATGGGGCTATCAGAGCTAAGCATAGAACATAATCAGACAGAACAAAAGAAGTAATCAGATTATCTTCAGAAAGTATTCCACTGCTCCCCCCAAACTTAGAGCAGGGACCTACCAAAGCGGAGGTCTGGCACCGCCACCTCTGCCCATTAGGAATATATGAAGGGCAAATGCTACCAGCACAACTTTAGTTCGCTGACGACTCTTCGGATGAGGAGCGAAACGTCCGACACCTTCAAAGAAGTACAGATGACGACTGAAGAAACTTTTTGATCGATGGACCACTCCTGTATGACTGAGCGCCTACACAGACGCAAGGTTTAATACTGTCACCACTTATAAATTGCATCGCAATTTACCCCGATTCTGTTTGCTGCACATGATCATTGCCTTCTTGTGGCGTCTCTATCTCTTCCTCCAAACTACTGAAGGAACTGCAGCTATCTGTGTCAGCCAGAGAGGCAGCTGCCATTTCATTGTGGAGTTCCTCCACTCTGTTCTCCTCATGTGGTCCCTCTTCCACCCTAGATCTGGACTCCGGTGTTTGACTGGTCTCTACCAGTTGAGCCAAGGAAGGTGAGAAGAAGGGCGACAAAGAGAAGGGGACACTGGGGGAAGAGGACGGAGACTGATAAGGGGAAGCGGAGAGGGACAAAGGAGCCCTTGGCGAAAGAGATGGGAATTGATAATTCGACAAGTTGGGTTGAGAATCTGCAGGAGGGTCACGAGGGGTGTGAGACATTTTGGGAGGAAGTGGCGGAACGTATTCAGTGGGATACGAACACTGTGAGGGGGAGACTGAAAATGGTTGCATGTAGTCCGGGTTGACAGGAGGATGTTCCAATAATGACGGGAGTCTGCCATCCATTATTTCCTCTTCTGCAGGTGAGGAGTGTGATGATTGGCAGTCCTGGGATGCAGGTGTAGTCATCTTTTGGACTTTTCTTCTAGTTTTGGGCATAAGAGGGGGTGGAGGTGGTGGAGCGAGGGGAGGCAACATAAGGGATGATGTCTCTGTGGACACCCGCACCTTGAAGCTTCGTTTCATCAGGCGCCGCTTGGACAGGATGCTGTCAGACTGCAAGAAAAGAGGGTTGATGAAGCAAAGGGCGCCCAGGCCCGAGCCGCAGTCCAGCTCCCTGGGGCTGCGTGTCTCAATGGGACAGAATTCACGGAACAGGTCAGAGTTTGGGCATGATTTTTGCTGACATTCAGCAATTGTCATCTGGTTCACCGAGTCAGGCTGAGAAGCGGAATCAGGCAGAGCCGAGGAAGGTGGTTGTGGGGCCGCATCCTGTGGGAGTGAGACTAAAGAGGTCTGTGTCTTGTCCTTGTTCGTCTGGGTCTTCAGTGGCTCCCGTGGCCCCCGTACATTGAGGTGTGAACTCCAGAATTCTAGTGACGAAATTATAGAATGTCATGTCTAATAACTTGAATGTTGATCCACAAAATTGATGAGAAGGGGAAAAATAGACTTTGCTACAAAAATGACAACTTCAAAACAAAATGGCTCATTTCCTGTTTGTAATGGGGCATACTGTTATAGATAGACCCAATGTTACTCATTGAAATGGTCGTCTTTTTGTGTAACTTTGTAGGGCATGGTATTGAATAGGTCTTTCGAAGTTATGTTGGAGATCCCTAAAATACATAAATTAGATTTTATTTATTTTGGGGCACACTGAGGCCCTCAAAATAGCAACGGTTTCAAAGAAACAAAAATAAACTGATCCACAGAGATGAAGAAATATTTGATTTTGAAAGAAACCAACCTATTCCCATGTGAGAGATAGACTCCAGCTCTTTGTGGGAGGTTGCTCTAGCAATGGCCTCAGGAAGCTCCAGGGGAAAGGGTAATACATCTCTAGTACAAAAGTAGAATGAGTTAATTACGGTATTTAATATTTTTTATTATTCTCACCATAGAACTAGGCGCATTGCATGATAGAATGAGTGTAAAATGATCTTTACCTGCTGACACAATAGAATGAAACAAGTCTTGGAAGGTCTGGAAAACTGATGGCTGATGTCTCCAGAGTCAGAGCTGAGATTGACAAGTGAAGCTGCAGTTTATTGATTCTGGTACATACGAACTTGAAAGTCAACTAGCATCATCATCAAGACTCACTCGAATGTTCTTCCCTAATGCCAAACTGTTGCACAAAGGATGGCACGCTGTCATCCACCAGACGCACACATAATACATTTCTCTGGGACGTCCGGGACTTTCGCACTAGGAACGCCTGCAAGGCAACGCATGACTGGATTGTCAAGTTCAGAAAGGCTAAAAAAGCCAAACCAGCGAGTATTTTTGATTTTTTGTTTTGCGTGTCTGACCCCAGGAGGCTCCCTCTGCAGAATGTGCAGAGCAGTGGCAGGGTTGATTGACAACTGTAGCCAGACGGGCACTGTCAACAAAAGCCGGTCCAGGACGCTGACGCTCTTGAGGGACCCGCCTCCACGCTGGTGGCCCATAAACTTGTGCTCTGACCCCTGGTTGGGCTCCGGAAAATCATACAGAGGCTCATCTTGCTGGGCCATCTGTAAAATCAAGAGATCAAAAACTCTGTAAATTGAAAGCTTTGCCTTTTGGTGAAGTTCCTTTTTGACCATGCCAGACTGATACAAAGTCCGAATCACAGCAGACGCTGCACCGATCGGCCTGTCGGTCTCCCGCTCCACCCTGGTCTCACTCAAGATATTGAAACTAGATGAGTTTAAGTATCTTCAATTGTTCAAATATTTGAATAAATTCAATCCATTGTAACAGCCGTGGTTCATAAAACTCAGCAAGCTGCAACCTAAGCTTTTTACAACAGGAAGCACTGCACACACCTGCGTGATAAATCCTGGACCGTGTCAGCAAGTTCAGACTTGGTTCACAGGCAGACAGAGCTTATGGGGAGCTGTGGAAATAAATGCAGAAAGTACAGTGTTCACACAGAATTGACAACAGGATTACGGTACAATGCATTATGCAACATGAGTGAAACATATATGTGGTTCATATTTCAACATTATACTCTAAGGTAAGCTTCTCAAACGTACACATAACAGGAATGCTTTTACCTGGTTGCTCCTTTCACACATTTGAGTTTCTTTGGACAAAAACCATGCTTCTATTATGAATAATATTAATTATTATGATACCCTTCTATGGAAAGTAACACTGTGGTCTGTCATAACACGAGCTCCCACGTCCAGAGGTGTCTTCTTTTCTCTCCTTTTCTCCTCCTACTCTTGTCTTCCTTTTCCTCTTCATTTCATTTCCTTCTTCTTCTTTGTTAGCTCCTCCCCTCTCACCTGTTATCACCTGTAAACATTCATGAATAGTACATGTATATTTAGTATAAAAGAGATAATTGTTATTATGAGATGCAGGGCGACCGCACAAAGTACGGTTTTAAAAACAAAGTTTAAAGGAAGGAATACAAAAAAAATATGTCGCACTTCGTCATGACGTCACACACCTGTATTCCCGTTTACGGAGCTCATAATTGAGCGTTATTAAAAAAAATGTCAAGGCTAAGCACGGGAAATTAAAACAATGATACATTCTAATAATATGTTGAATTGATATTTATTTTTAAACCCCCTTCTTTGTAGTGAAAAATACAGTACGTCACGACGGTTTAGTTTTTGTCGAAAGTGCACCCTCTGTTGCCCTAAAGAAAACCAAAGCCGGATGTGCAATTTGAAATACGGCTTCGGGGACCGCGTTGGGTAAGCTCTCCGTTAGCTAAATGCTAAACGAAAATCCTTACTATTCCCGCTTTGTTAATGTGAAAGTAGCGGCATGGTGGTGCTTGTTCGCTTAAACCGGGTTGTTTGTTTTACTTCTAAAGTGCAAATTTAATGAAAACGCACGAAAGAGGTTTGTGTTGTTGTGATATTGCTAGCAGATCTAAGCTACTGTAGCTAATATTAGCCAGCTTCTACAAGATGTCGTTTCCAGCCGTCGCGTCACCGGCCTTACTTCCTTCACGCTGTTGCTTTTCTTATATAGTTTACCAGTTTTATATAGAATACATTGTCCGTATCTGCACACAATAAACGGTATATTTGGCCCACGTTAAGGTCTATGACGTGGAGCTAATAGCTTTATTTGCTTAGCTAATGTACCTGTTAGCCCAAGTCAACTCGCTCTGATTCAACTTGAGCAATTTTTTGGAAACAATCCTTCTTCGAAGAGATGCACACTTGTTATCGCCGAATGAAACTGGTAGTTATTCAAACTTTATTTATGCCAAGTAACACCTACAAAAATAACAAAACTGTCCGTGTACCTCCCACCACGACCAACGTAAACCGCAGTAGCGTTCCCCCATGGAATTATCGCAAGGGACAGCAATGTATTCACTTCTAAATCACCGACATTGTTCGTTGGGATAATATATTGAGGTAAAAAAAACTACACCTAAATAATTATTCATTTAAATTGTCCACTAGTGCCATGTGTTTGTAATGTAGCATTGAATTGCGATGGTTTCGTGCCTTTATTTCTTAGGAGTTCAGAAAGCAAAAGATACATTTATGAATAAATTTACTTGACCTACCTTATACCTTATCGCACAGTACATACAAGGTAATACTTTTGTAATTATGAAACTCGTTTAATTGCGATGAATGGAGACACCGTTGAGTATTGTCGTTGCTATTTTTATTCAGCTAATTTTCTTAATCCACCATTTACTTGCAGATGCCTCGTTGTTCCAGAGATGAGTGGCGACAACGTCAAGTTGTTTGTGGGAAACCTTCCTCTTGATGCGACTCAAGACGAGATCAACAAGCTCTTTGCACCCTATGGAGAGATTAACACCTGCTCCTTGCTCAGACAGTATGCTTTTGTTACCCTGAAAGGAGACGGAGCTGCTGACAGGTATATCCAGTGAGGTTTTCCCTTTGACATTGTAAATTTCAAGGAGACTCATTAGGGTTACGGATCAGTTGGTATGCAGTCAATCACAGGCCATACACAGAATCATTGACTTCACATGTACATTTGAACAGTTAATTTAATGCCAGTCAGCATTGTAATGTGGTAGCATGCATTTTTCAAATTGTAAATTCTGCTATTTTGGTTCGGTCAGTTGGTAGGCTAAATACGCTTATAAATGAAATGTATTTGGATTTGGATTTAGATTTGCCTTTATTAGTCTCGCAGTGGAGAAATTTACATTTCACAGCAGCAAAGTGATGAGAGGAATGAAAGTAGAAAAACAAAATATACGAGCTGCTGGAAATTATTATTATTATATAATATAAATACTGTATCTGGACTTCAGATAAGTTCAATGCTTTAGTACACTTCTCTAGTTTGCATATTGTTACATGAAAAGTCAAAGTCATTACTTTATATTTGATTTCAAATTAACATTGTGTCACTCATGATTGACCTTTATTTTAGCGTAAGTCTAACCTGTTAAAAAAAGTGAGTGTGTGTGATAAATCTGTCATTGTTTACTATAATGCAAGCATTATGTGTCCTACATACTTGGCAATAAAGATGATTCTGATTCTGATGTATTTTTTTTTCAACAGGGCCATTCGGCATCTTGACGGCAAGGAGTACAGAGGCAGACCCCTTGTGGTGGAGGAGTCACGCGCACGGCCTCCCAACTCCACTAAAGTATTTGTGGGGAATCTGAGTGCAACATGCTCTGCCGATGACCTGCACGGCCTCTTCTCGACATTCGGAAGAGTTTTAGATTGTGACAAAGTCAAAGGTGACATCCACATTCACCAAAGAATACTTGTGTTCAATCATGTGTATTCATTCGAATGTACCTTTTTATATTTAAGGAAATACTTTATTAGGCTGGGTTCAAACTTGCATGGTTCAAATAACATAATTACGATTAAAAGAAAGCAAGGAAATAATGTATGTTTACAAATTGGGAATATACTTGAATTGGTTATTTGATCTGCAGTGTAATTGTTTTCCTCTGATGACAAATAGCATTCTTTGTCTCCTACAGCCCGATTATGTTCAAATGTGGGCTATGCATTTGTGCACATGGAAAGGAAAGAGGAGGCCATGGCAGCCATCGACGCACTCAACGGGACCATTTTTAAGGGCCGGCAGCTGGCTGTAGAGCTCTCCAAAGCTCAACCTTTGGTTAACCAGCTTATGACGTCTGGGAATTCAGTCGGTGTGTTATTATTTATTGATGACTTTTTTTTTTGTTTTTGTTTTTTTGTCGGTTTTGAAACTGTCCTGGAAATAAAAAACAAAGAAACCCTTAATGTCATCATGTTTCACACTCTTTTTCCTGGCAGGTGGTAGAGAGGGTCTACTTCCTCGGCCGGCTGGCTCCATGGAGCATCACCAGAGTCATGCTGCTGTGCTGGCGGCGGCTGCAGCAGCTGCTGCCGGGCTTCCAATACAAGTAGGGATTACATGATTTATTGAGAAATGATAACATTACATACATTCACTGTGAGCATTCGATATGTTAATTTTGTTGTTACTATCTGAGTGAGTATAATGTTTCGTAGGTGTTTCAAAGAAGTTAAAGCCTCGGTTGGTTAAGCTTACACTGCATTCAAGGTTTCTTAATAGCAAGCGCAATGATTCTTAAATCCCATGTGAGGGAAATTAATGTCCGGTTAAAACTTCGTTTGTCTCTCCTGGTTCGCGCATTGTCTGGAGTTCACTTGATAAAAATATCAGCAAGTACAATAGATGGTGGACAAACATCTACTTTATTCTAATGAGGCAGAGAAAGCACTTCTCCTCTCGGTGGGACGAAGACATGAGCACAAGAAGCAAAGAGAAGCAAGAGAAGGCAAGAGCAAGAACGAGCTCCCGCTCCAAGTTTTTAAACATACAGAGTGGCGATCTGTTGTCCAATCAGTTGCGAACAAGTCGACCTTTCCCGTCCAATCGGTCACGAGCAACTCAGTGTTGGGCGGGTCTTAGATTGAAGTTGGAGCTGTTGCTTTTTTCCTTCCACGGCTATTGTACTAATAAGACTGATAGTTTTATTTAACTAAATTAGACTGAAATTAAACGTGCACAATTCATAATATACACTAAGCTAAACATGAAAAAACATATGTTTACTAATATAAACATGAAATAACGTAATATGTTTACTAATGTGCATAAACACTCTATCATTCCCTCCTGTTGTACATTTAAACATCAGTTCATACATTTCCAAAAGATTTCATGCATGCACGTCATACTAATTGCACAGGGAACCATTCTAATCTCATCTATCCAACGTCTAATATTATTTAACTTACCATGGAGAAGGCGAAAAACCTCTATCACAATTTTGCTGCTGTGATATATAACCTCTCCATTTTTGAGGGTTTTTAATGAGGAAAACTCCTTCTCGGCTCTCCGTTTTCTTTTTTTTGCTTTTGTTCTTTGGAGCAACCACTCTCTGGCCATGGTGTACTATCCCTAGCTACAACACTGGGTCCCCTTCACGCATTTGTTGATACAAAACCTTTGCGTAATTCACCTGAGAATTAGTTATCATATTCATTAGCATTGTTCTTAAGCATGGAATAATACAACCAATGACTAAGAAAATAAGTACAATCACAATTGCGAATGGGATAAACAGTCTGAGCAAAGTCTTATACCAAGAGCCCCCAAAGAGCCCGTCAAAGATCCACGGTTGATCAGGCCGGTGATCTTTGGCCATGGCATCTCTGAGATCCCTGACAACAGACAGAGCATCAGTCATGTTTATGGAATTCGCTTCTTCGGGTATGTACGTACAACAAGTATCACCCACCATAGCACAGACGCCCCCTTGTGGGGCTGTCAAAAGGTCCAAAACCATTCTATTTTGCAGCACCATTTGTCTAATTGCTGCAATTTCAGTGTTTTACATTTCATCTACTTCCAAACTGGCGTTTACAAACACTTGAAACCTGTAGTCAATTGTTTCAATTCGTAGCATGTTTTTAGCTACTCCAATTTGTGGAAAAAGAGCTAACATTACCTTACTTCCCGTGCTATGGTGTTTGAATTGTTCTGGAACATCAGTTCCCCAGATCGAATCGTGGGGCTTAAACGACACTCTTCTTTTCACATGATGGTGTGCTGGACGACTGGTAATGATGAAAGTATTGTCAGTCACAGTAACAGGTGCGCACATACCGTAGGCTTTCGGAGGAATAAAAGAATATACTTTCCAACCACATAACCACCAAAGATGTGAAGATACAGGTAAAATGGTGACATTAGTGTTTAACGGTAGCACGTATAAACATCTATTCTCATCTATAAAACCTAGATTTTGACCTGTACCGTACATTGCAACGCATACTGGTAATCGCAATCCGCTCTCGGTCATAACCTGATTTTCAGTTTCCAAAATGGTATCCAAACTTGGAACAATCTCTCCTCTCGAAGCATTGCGAAGAACTGGAAAATGTTGATCAGGTTTATGCGAAGATATTAACATATACGCAGCTCGAGCCATTTTATCTCCAAATACCTTTGAATGCACTCTTTGTTGCGTTACAGAATGTGGCATAAAAGAACAAACAAAGCAATTACTTTTCCTATTTTGTTTAGCAATTAATGTAGCATAACGATACCACGTGTTTGATAACAACGGATTCCAGTCATGTTTTTCTCCTGCAAATGGTTGATATAATGCGTCCATGACATCTGAATTTTGGGCTTTTTTGTCAGGTGTTTCCATCCAGGCTGTCGGTTTGATATGCGGTTTGCGCTGGAAAGGCGATGTCACGACTGGTGTTGTCAAAGATGACAACATGCATATAGTTACAGGAAAACCAGTGTGATGTTCACGAAAATCAGGACAGAGTCTCAAGTCCATGCATCCCGCAACCTTGTGGGTTACGATAACGAGTTGGATATCTGTCATTGTGCCAGTTCCAGTTCCTAACCAGTTCCCTTGAGTTATCTTTCTGACAATTCGTTTTGCTTCTTGGGCACAGCTATTTTGAACCCATTTTGTTTTGGGCTCAGAATGGACCACAACTGAGTCCCAACCAGTGGTCCAAGTCTTCCCTGACTTGATACGAGCGTACCAAGAACCATGAGGGTAATCACTTCCCGTTTGTCGTGCTTCGTTCCTGAGGATGTTAAGAGGAAATGAGATGATTCCTGCATCTTGTAGTGGCAAGCAGGCTACAGGATGTGCCATGCTAGGGCACTTTTCTGTCATTGTTGGTTGCAATGGTGGAGTCTGGCAGGCTGATGGAATGGGAGGCTTTACGTGCGTCATCTGGATTGCCTCCACTAATTCATACAGCAAGATGATGTGGACCAAACCCATGGCTATTGAGTGGTTTGGCTCCGTCTCTCTTCCACCTGCTCCGGATCTGGTTGGTGAACGATTTTGCAGTGGCTTTGATGCACCCAGGTGGACCTCTCGGCGATTTTGATGGCAGTTGGCGTGGTTATCAGCACGGTGAATGGCCCCTCCCACTTTGGCGCAGACCTTGATCAGCGCCTTCGGGGAGCCCAGCAGCCTCTCTGTTCCTGCAAAGGGAACACAGGACTGCGGCAGTACACGTGCTGTGGACCTCTTTGTTGTTGTACAACATTTCACACAACCATTTTGCCAACAAAGCACCTGGATCTGATTCATTCTTTTAGAATAAAATGCAACTGGTCTCAGCTTTTGTCCATGCTTTTGTAACAGGACTGAAGTCATGTATTTGTCTTTGCAGTCAACTGTTTGAACAAAAGGTTTGTCATAGTCAGGTAAAGCTAAGACGCTAGTGTTTGCTATCAAATTTTTTAATTCTGTAAATGCTTTACTGCCCTCTTCGGTCCACTGAATAGAGTCTTTCAGTGCCATTTCGTCTTGGTATATAAGTGTCAATAATGGTTGGGTAACTTGTGCATAATGCGGAATCCAAGTTCTGCAATAATTGCACAGTCCCAAAAACGTCATCATCTGTTTTTTCGTCTTAGGTCGAGGAACCTGCAAAATTGTCTGTTTTCTCTTAGTTGTCAACTCTCTTCCCTTTCTTGACAAAAGATGTCCTAAGAAAACTACTTCTTGTTGACAGAACTGCAATTTATCCAAAGAAGCTTTGTTACCTGTATTCGCTAAATATTGGAACAAAGCTATTGATACAGTCTTGTTCTCATCTTCAGTCGGTGAAGCAATTAAGATGTCGTCAACATACAAAAGAATCTGAGAAGATTCAGGATGTTTAAAATCAGCAATACACGAAGACATTTCCTGTGAAAAAATTGTAGGACTATCTGTAAACCCTTGTGGTAATCTTGTATATGTATATTTTTTCCCATTAAATGTAAATCCGAACCAATGACGTGAATTTTTGTGTAATGGAATGGAGAAAAAGGCATTGCTCAAATCAATCACTGTAAACCATTTTTTGTCAGGTTTTAAACTGTTCAATAATGTGTGCGGGTCTGGCACACACGGAGCACGTGATTGTATGGATTTATTTACCTGTCGTAAATCATGCACCATTCTCCAAACTCCAGATTCCACTTTTTTAACAGGAAATATCGGTGTATTACATTCACAAGTTGGGTCTTCAATCAAAATACCAGCTTTCACCATATCCCGTATTACAGGGGTGATGCCAATAATAGCGTCCTGTTTCAATGGATATTGTTTAAGTCTTGGTCGATAAGTCGTTTTAGGCAATACTTCAACTGGTTTCGCTGTTTTAAGTAAGCCCACATCAGTTTTTCCCGATGACCAAAGGGTGGCAGGGACGTCTGGAAAGTCCTCCGCCCCTAAAGTGGCCATCAGTGATAATTCTAATGAATCGACCTTTACTGGGTCCCCCATAGCGTCAACTACGAAGGACTCCAGAAAATTCACTTTTTTGGGTTTATACCCTTCTTCTGTTGGTATTAAAGCTATTTGCAATTTTTGTAACAGGTCTCTCCCCAACAAATTTATAGGACACTCTCCACTCAAGACCATAGTGACCTTGTATGGACTTAGTCCCTCATCTAAAATTTTTATTGGTTTAGAAATCGGTAACAATGTCACTTTCCCATCTGCAGATACCACAGAAATTTGTTGTCGACTCGGAGTGACACCTGGAATGGTGTCTCTTAACACTGATCTGCATGCACCACTATCGCAAAGAAATTTGACATCCTTTTTCCCGATTTTTAGCCAATAATAAGGTTTTTCGTTTTCCGGTAAGGTTAAGGCAAACACATTAGTCAAATCCAAGATTTCAACTGGTTTTATTGATTCCCATTCCTCACTGTTGTGACTGTTGTCATCAGTGTTGAAATGGGGTTCCTCGCGTCAATCTGAATGTTTTGTTTTATGTCCTTCACCATATCGCGTATTATATGGTGGAGGTCTGTAAGATTTCCCATGTTTCCTTTTCGGTATAGGTTTCTTTTTGCAGTGGCGAGCCATATGCCCTACACTGCCACAACTGTAGCATCGATCATTGTGCGGCATCCGTCTCTTCATCCGATCCTGGTATAACACGTTCTCCATTATGTTACCCATGGTAGATGCCATCACATGTTCCATCGGCGAATCTGCACCATTTCCCCACTTTTTTCTCACCACTTCTTGGGCGTGTATTGCCCATTCCATGAGATCAACCAACCTTCCAGTCCGGTGTTGGACATAATGTTTGCGAATGAAATCTCCAATTTCCGGCGTCAAATTCTGCAAAAATGTTTGCTTGAATTGGTTGACATATATAGAATTCTCATCAGCAGATTCAGGAATACAGCAGTGGTTTCGAAAAACATTTTCCAAGCGTCCCCGAAAAATGTTAATGTCTTCCCCACGTAACTGTCTACAATTCTGAATCAAGCCAAAGTTTGGTGTTTTCTTCCATAATGTTCGGATGTTTTCACAAACCAATCTTCGTTGGGTTGACGCTTCCTCGTACGTCATATTTGTTCCCATCGATGTTTTCCCAGTGAAGTCACCTTTCACCCGATTCCAATGGTGTCCCAAGCATCTCCTGAAAACCTTAAGTGTTTCTTGTCCATTCAACTGATAAGAAGCACATAATTCCTCAAAATTCTCAGTCCAACTTTCTGCATTTTCAACAACATTACCTAGTCCTTTACACGCTTCTGCAACATCACTGTCGCTCCATGGCCGATAAACCAAGATAGTTTGATCATGTATGCTTGAAGAATTAGGATTTGCTACCTGAATGAGTGGCAAAGCGTCACAGTCGCTTCCATTATTCATTTCAATTCCATTCAACTCTTCAAACGGATACAATTGTCCAGAACAATTTGCTTTGCTCCTCGTACGAGAAGAGACACAATCAGCGGCAATCTGATTTGCCATCTCAGGTTGTAATCCTCGTATTCCTCCAGTAGGGGTCATAAGCGCTCCATTCTGCTGGTCTGCCCAACAGACATTTGGAGTCATCACCTGGGGGGCCCACCCAGGGGGGCCCACCCGCCCCACAGGGGTTGAACAAATGGCGTCCTCCCCCTTCTTCAGCTCCGCGGAGGAGGAGGGGGGTCGTGGCGCCTCGACGGGGCAGCCCCCCGCCTCTCCCCCTCGCCTCCCGTGGGGGAGCCCTGGGGATTGAAACAATGGCTGCTCTCCATTTCCTACCAACTTTTCATTGGGACGTGCAACAGACGAAGCCACAGTTTCATCGTCAGAGCTCACTTTGGAAGACATTGCAACTATCGCTTTCTCCTCTTTTTTCATCCGTTTGGCTTCCATTTCTCTCTCTCTGATTTTTGCTTGCGCAATCCAAGCTTCGCAGGCAATTATCTCGGCACGTATCTTTCCAAGAGATTTTTTCATCGCGGATGCTTCTTGAAGTTTCAATAGAAACAAAACTTCCTTCAGAGGCTGGAGTTGTAAAGAACCAGAGAACGTACTACAGTCCATCCATTTCTTGCAATAAAGTTCGCTACCTGGGAACTTTTTGGACATAAACTCTACGTCCCTATGAATTGGGGTCTTTTTAGAAAAAATAGCACCCATTTTCACGATTGCAACAACAAATTCCTTCTTCAGCTATCACAAGAAAGGAAGCACACCTCGCGATGTTGATTCAAACCCAAGAACAAAGGGCGTGATTCGCGCCAGTCCTCAGCCAGGATGCGCGTTCACGCACACACACAAGGAATGCTCTTACGCACACACGCACACCAACACACACACACCAACGGCTCAAATGACTTCGCCCCCACCCTTTCTTCTCTCCGAGACAAAGAACTTTCTCTGAGCCACGATGCTAGCATAGACAAACCAAGTTAAAAATGTATTTTTGATCTTATTTCTTTCCTCTCGACTCAGTACAATGGCAGCTGCCCTAAAACACTTCCGCTCTACAGACTAAAAGCGGTCCACCACACAAACTGAATCCCAGCTATCACCACCTTGTGAACAATATTCTTTCGCTGGAAAACTTCCGATTCACATTTCGGCGTGTGGATATTGCGTGCACCTTAATATGCACTCCTCCACCGGCACACGTATTCTCATTTGGCCACCTTGCCTAACGAAAATCGCTTCACACCGGTCCGTACGTGAGTCAAGTGGAAAAGAGACTCTCTGGCCAGGAGGTCTCACAATGCATTCAAACAATGGCTGCTAGCTAGCGCGCTACTTACTTAGTGAACTTTTGAATGCTGCCGTGTAGTCCTTCAGCCAGAACGCGAGGAGCCCAACTGCCACCAGAAAGTTGTGATTCTTCCTGTCTCTCGCGTGGAGGATTTTCCGCGAACAGGCTTTAGTGAAGAACGAAAAAAAAACTTCGTTTCTTCCGTAGGTTGTCCCAATCAAAGCGCAGATTTGACGCGCATCTCAATGCGGGTCTCCCGTCGAAAAATCATAAAACGGGTCAATCGCCAAGAGCTTCTTTAGCTCCCGTCTCGCTTTGACTGGTCACCCAGGTTGTGGTCCTCGAGCAAAGGCTGGTCGACGTAGCACGGGTTTTTCGGCACCAATTAATGTCCGGTTAAAACTTCGTTTGTCTCTCCTGGTTCGCGCATTGTCTGGAGTTCACTTGATAAAAATATCAGCAAGTACAATAGATGGTGGACAAACATCTACTTTATTCTAATGAGGCAGAGAAAGCACTTCTCCTCTCGGTGGGACGAAGACATGAGCACAAGAAGCAAAGAGAAGCAAGAGAAGGCAAGAGCAAGAACGAGCTCCCGCTCCAAGTTTTTAAACATACAGAGTGGCGATCTGTTGTCCAATCAGTTGCGAACAAGTCGACCTTTCCCGTCCAATCGGTCACGAGCAACTCAGTGTTGGGCGGGTCTTAGATTGAAGTTGGAGCTGTTGCTTTTTTCCTTCCACGGCTATTGTACTAATAAGACTGATAGTTTTATTTAACTAAATTAGACTGAAATTAAACGTGCACAATTCATAATATACACTAAGCTAAACATGAAAAAACATATGTTTACTAATATAAACATGAAATAACGTAATATGTTTACTAATGTGCATAAACACTCTATCAGAAATTACAAGTGATTTTACCTTTTTTCTGTCTGGCTTCTCAGGTTCAACAAAGCGTCCATAACTCATTCTACAACACCACGTCCTTTGACCCTACCTATGCTGCCCTGAAAGGCATTACAAGTTCAAAAGGTGCTGATGGCGTCATATACGGCGCTCTCGCTAGCCAAGTTTACGGATCCGTCGCCGACCAGGTGTACCAGGACATAGCCAATCACACCGTTGCGCCCACTGCCGCTGAGGAGTACGAGCCTCACAGCACACCAGATCCGACAACGCTTTTCGAGGCCGCAAGAGCCAAGTTCTTCCAGGAGGGACAAAAGGTCTTAAGATTCGATGACTACAGAACAGTACATCAATTTTTATGTTTTTGGTATGTGACATATTTTTTTTCCTCTTTCTGTCAGGTTCTGGCCGAGCAGCAGGCAGGGAGAAAAACGACCACAACAACAAATACAACAACAACCACAACGACAACCTCAGGAACATCAGAAACGGAGCGAGATCGCAGTCCGATCAGAGGGAACCGGACGCCCTTGCTTCCGGACCCATCTCCAGGTTCCTTCACTCAGAATCGCACCAAACGCCGAGCTCTTCTGCCAACACCGCCCGGGGTAGTTGAAGACCCTGCAACCGCTGAAGGGACCGATCCTGTTGCTAGGTGAATATCCAGTGAACCATTTGTGTATTGATTTCCATAAAATTGTGGGAGGATCAAATCTTCTTCTTTTCCTTTCGGCTTTTCCCTTCAAGGGGTCGCCACAGCACATCAGTGTCCTCCCTCTTTAGAGGTTTGATCCGCATGTTTGTTTTGGCCAAGCTTTTACGTCGGATGCCCTTCCTGACACAACCCTCTGTATTCATCCGGGCTTGTGGGAGGATCAAATAACAGGTGTAAATAAGATAATTGATTGGAATTAAAAATCTGTGATTCAAAATACTCATCTACACTTGGATATTACCTTAACAGATGGAACATTTCTTGGACTGTATTTTATTGCCTTGTGTCTGTCTTTTTGGATAGAACAACAATAATAATAATAATACAGTAAAGTCTCGTTATATCGATATTCTCGGGAGTCAGAAAAAATATCGATATAACCGGACTATCGATATATCCGATCCTGCGGCATGTAAATTTTCTTCTTGTGTTCATAGAAATAGTATCGTAACAAGCAGTGCTATCGATATCACCGATATCGATATAACGAGACTTTACTGGAATACATTTTATTTCTCAGCGCCTTTCCAAACTCATGGACACTTAAAGGACAACCGACGTCACTTTTTTGTTTTTTTAACTGACATCAGAAAAACCTTTTATAGCATCTAAAATACCCAAAACACACAGTATGATATTTTTAGTCAAATGCAAAACACCAATAAAAATGACCTAAGGTGTCCAAAATCTGCAAAAAATTGAGCTGCGAATTGGGCATTTTCAGAAAGTCCCGTCCCCAGTTCGTGACGTCACGCCAAGACGTCTTGCATTGCTTGTGAATCAAAACAATGGCTTCAGATTCGGAGAATATGCTTTTTTGTAACACATCCAGTTATGAATATGATTCAAATAGTTGTGAAGAGGAAAGCATACATGTTTGCAATCGATTAAATAATTATATGTGCCATTTTGAGGCAACATTGGGGGAAAATCTCTCAACCAAAAAAAAGAGGCACAAAATGGCGACCTCCAGTGGCCACCTCCGCTTCCACAGGCTGATAAATTCCTTATATGGAGCTTGCCCTCTTCTGGCGGCTTTTGGGTGCAACACGGTTCTCAGACCAAACATGTACAGCAAAATACATTGACGTGATGGAAGGACTGCTACAATGTGTCTTTTTTCGGTCAGGGGGCGGTCCTTTCGTGGCATCACGTACGGACTTGTCACCAACTCAAAAACAAGTGTTCCTGAATATTCAGAGCGAGTCTTAAAACGTAAAATATAGCTATATGTGGTGGAATCTTGTTAAAATACGCTCAGTAGAAGTCATTTGAAGCCATTTTACAAATTATGGATACAACTTGTCCGGAGACGTCGGTTGCCCTTTAACAGTCACAAGACAATATTTTTTTTTTTATGCGGGTGAGCAGCGGCAGCCATTCGCGCCAGCGTTCACTCTATCCGGAAGTGACACAAGCTCGCACCACTAATGTGAGCGTGTATATAGACGGACAATAAAATACAGTACTTCCTAATTTATGTAGCGCTTTCACAACAGCTGCATCTGTAACAAAGCATAATAGTCAACACAAAGCAAAATAATAAACATGGACAGTTGTGCAATCTTAACGACTTTCCCCATGTACTCTATGATGTTTAAAAATAATAATAAAAAATAAGGGGCAAAATGACAGTTTTTGCCACCTGTGTTAAATTTAGCTAGTTTTCCTGCTTCAAACTGATGCACCCTTATTGAATTGTATTTGCAGGTCGTACACAGAATATTACCAACAGATGAATCAGTACCAACAGTACCAACAGCAGTACCAGCAGCAGTATCAGTATCTCCAATATGCCTACACCAACCCTCCTCCGCCCCCTCCTCCACCGACCACCACAGATTCCTCCAGCACAGCCCCGCCGCCCCCTGGGACGTACTCGGCGCCCCCATCTTACTCAGCCACCCCAGACTACGGACCCCCGGGCACCTACGACACCCCTGCCAGTTACAATACGTCCTCGCAGAGCTACTCCGGCAACTACGATGCCTCGGCTGGCTACGATGCATCAGGAGGCTACGGGGCGTCGGGAGCGTACGATACATCCGGAGCTTACGCACCGGGGGGAAGCTACTCTGCATCCACACCGTATGAGCAGACACCTGCACACGGGCATCAAATGCCCCAGCGCAATGATTACCCTTACAACACGCCAGAACCCCCTTATCGATAAACCATCACCCTTATAGTCACCCCAATACACAAACACACACTCATCCCAACACACAAATACACACGCATGACATTCACACAGTAGATGCGTGTGTGTATGTGTATGTGCGTACATATGTACATGAGTACTTGGCTATGGGGAAGTTGAAGAGAGAAGGCAGGCAGCAGGCAGCAACTATCTAATTTGAATGAGGAATTTTGGCTAAGTGTGTCTCTATCTGGCTTGAATTAATTCTACGGCACAGTGAATGCTATCCATTTTTTTTTTCAAATTAACAATTATGATTTTGAAGAGGGACAGTTGACTTGGTGATGATAAAAGTTGGTGTTTTTGCTTGCCGTTGAATAAGGGTTTGCCTTGGCTGATATGGCACGGACTCTTTACATGTTTGAACCCATGTTGACAGTAAACCAGGCAGTTTGTGAGTACGTTGGCTCAATTTATACATTTTGAAAGGACATACTCAACCCCCTTTTTTGCCCCCCCCCCCACCAAGTGCATCCATGTTTTGCTATTCTGTTCAGAATATATAATTGGCATCATTACAGTGGCATCTATCAGTGATAATAAGAAATCATCATAGATGTTTTCGGGAGTAACATTGCATTGTAGCATTGTGACGTTAACCAAATTGTTGGTGGGGCTAAGTAGGTTTGAGATCTCTCATACTCAGACTACTCAGGCAAACCTTTCTTTCATGCTCACTTGTTGAATAGTCCCATCAAAATTCTTTTTTTTCCCTGCCCCCACATTTTATGATATTTTCTCAGGTGACTCATATGTCCGCCCACACCCTCTTCTTAATTTTGTATGTATGGACAATTCTGAAAGCCAATAAGATCAATTGGGCTTCAACAATCTAAAATCACTCTTCCAAGTGTGACATCTCAGCTGCGTTTCGTACCTGGCGTTTGTTTATTTGAGACTTTTGTAAATACTTCTAGCCTTTTATAAATTGAACGTATCTGTCAATATTATGTTTCACTGCAATATTGACAGTTCAGAAATAATAATTGGAGTTTGGAGAGGGATAGCTGTTGAGTTTGAACAAGTTTGTATCGAAGCAAGTGAAGGGTTGTAGCTGGAAATCAATGTTACACCGATTAAACAAATACTGGTTTTCCCAATGTTTGAGATTGGAACGGTTGTGCTTGGATGTGATGTTAGTTGTAGAGCAGTGGTGAAGAAAGCTGAGGACCCTTTAAATGGTTTGCCTTCAAATCTGAGCGGAACCATGTAAGAATCGATGGCTTTTTGATCGCTTTTGACCCCCCCACCTCCTTCCGGAAAAGCACACTAATACCTGGATTTGTTTTTATATTTGGCTACTCGACCTTTTACATGTGAGTAATCACAACGCACATCTTCAGCCGGTGCTCACTACTTGAGCGATAGTCTCATTCATACACACACACGCCATGATATTCCAGCTTCTCCATGTAAACTTGTTAGTTGCATGCCATGTTGTTGCTTCTGCTCCAGCCACCTTCTTCCTCTTGCTGATTATTGCAGCTAGAGTGGGAGGAAGCCAAACTCTGAGCCCTTGCCTTGGACGTGCGCCGCTGTAGCGCGGGATGGGGGAAAACAGCAGCGTTAGGCTCCCCCGAAAACCGCTGTGGACGATGGGGGGTGGCCCCCCCACTAAGGTAACCACTCAGACCACACACTCCTGCCCCGGCCGGCCCGAAAAAAAAAAAAAAAAACATCACAGTTTGCAGATGCTGACACACACACGCCGTTGTCCAAAAGTGTTTTCAGGAAACTCCTCATTTGAGTTTTCACCCTTTTGGATGTTTTGTTTTGTTTAATTTTTTATAAACCCCCTGCCCAAGTCCACCAATATCATTCTCATACATTCCTGCCCCCCGAAGACCATACATGTGTGATCTTTGAAGATGGCGTCGAAGCAGGCACATCCAGAGCTGAGGGGTAGGTCACTTCCTTAGAATGGTCTTTTTTTTCTCGTCTTTCTGGTCAATTGAGGGTCAAGTGACCAGCTCGTGCAGGATCGATTGCTGGATCAAAGCTCAACTCATCCCCACGTTTCCCTTTCAATCTCCCACCGTGACCGTTTTCAATGCCACTCTTAATCTGTATGACAAATTTTCATTTTGTTTAAAATGACATTTTGTCCAATGTTCTTTTGAAATGTTTAAAAATCAATAAAAAAACATCCAACAAACAGTCTACATTTACTGTCTGGATGCTTCTTTCTTTATTGCCCGACGAGTCATTAAAAACAAATTGACAACTACAGCATTAGATGACATTTTATTCCATTACCTTTCAAGTACTCCAGCTCTTATCAAACCTGCCAAGTCCATTACTTTGTTTATGCAAATGGTAAGGGAGTAAAATTGAGTTTCATGCCCTCACAAGCAGATGAAGATGTCAATTGTGACAGTCAAAGCAGTCCACACAGATGCTTATATATACTGATGTAATAATTCTAAGACATCAATGTTCTTCAGTCGACAAAGCAGCATGAAACTGCACATACAGCGTGGCATGGCATTTCTTGCTTTCATGCTGGTTTTGGTAGACTCTCCTTATGCAAAAACAATTACCAACTGAGAAATGATGAAAAGTTCCAACCTGAAAAGAACTCCTTTCCAGAGCTCAAACTAGCTACATTTGTCCTTTGACTTGTGAGAATGCTGTGCCCATTATGAACCATTTTTCATTTTGTCTATTCTGTGTGTGAAGATCAAGGTTGCTAGAACTGGGTACAAATGGGACCACCATTTGTACCCATTTGTCCTGTATCCTCTTTTTTGGGGTTATGTGGAGTCAAATGCTCGCCATCTTTGCATTCATACCGAATGTTTCTGAGATTTAGGACTAAAACTCCAAATACTTGCACTGTGCTCCAGCTAACAAACATGTAGCTCTTGTGTCTCTTTCAGGAAATGGCTAAAAAAAGGAACAAGAGCACAACCCGACAAGGTAATCTGTGTGTTACAAAAATAAGGTTAATAGAGGCCCTTTAAGATCTTCACACCTGCATGACCCGCTGTCTTTGAACTGTGTGCAAAGGATCTGTTCACTTGTCTGGCCTGCTGTGATTGACCTGTGTGCAAAGGTTTTGTACGCTTGTCTGAGCTATGCTTGAATCTGAAAGTAATGGTTGAGGCTTCTAGTGCATGTTGCCCTGGTTTGACGTAATCAGGGCCCAGAGAGACGGGGAACATTTTAATATCTGCCCATGGGCAAACAGACAGGACGAGACTGGGCAAAAACACGTTAGATACACCGCACAATGTGGACCACACTCAAAACACGTATTACAGTACTTTGACTTTCATCCGCAAAACCACCACGTGCTGCATCTGCTGGCATTTGTATGAAAAAGGAGCGAGCGTTCAAACACACAAACATTGGAAAATAGCAAGGCTTTAATAAAGATTGCAATGTCTGGCTAGCTACAATTAGGGCGCTGGGGGTCCGGGGGGTTAATTGACATTCATGGAGTTTTACAAAGACGGTAACTGAGTTTGAAGTTCTTTGTGATTTTTGGTGTTATTATTAACACGGTTGGCATTCCAACATAGAAGGCGGCCTTCAAACCGTTACACACCCCTTTATGTTGTAAAACTGTTGATTTATGAATGTCAATGAATGGAATGAACCCCCACCCACCCTCAAAAAAATATCTGGTTCAACACGCAAGTGTAAGCTCACACCCATGGTCATGCTTTCACCGGGCACTCCGAGCCAATAAGAAGACAACACTTAATCATGCAAAACAATCCAAAAACTTCCATCTCCAAAACAAACGAACAAAAAACAACCCACACACACAAATGTTATTAAAGAGTTCGCATCATCCGTTGACTTAGTAGAAGCTGCTCTTTAGATGATGACTTTGGTGCAAAAAAATAAAATAAAAGTTCCCGTTTCGAAGAGGACAGACCCTGTCCTGCCCTCTTCCTCGATGAAGACACTCTTGGTGTATTAGACCAGTTGTGACAATTGAGCATAGACCCCCCACCCCCACCCTCAACTTGTTCCCTTTTCCTCTGGACACAAACAAACGTGGCTGAACGTCAACCCCTAAATCCCAAACAACCCCCGTGGCCTATGACACCTTGAAAAAAAAAACCACCACTGAAACAGACACTGCAAGAAATTGGTCTCACATACTGTACGTCATCCAAACACGTCAAAAAACACACAAATAGCATCGCCTATATACAGAGGACACAGTAACAATCAGTTGGTGCTCGACTGAAAAAGAAATATAAGCGCCTGGAATGCAGTAATGAAAATAAAGATATGTTCCAATTTCGGTCTTTGTTTTAGACTACTGGGAATATAATTCCGACAACAAAAGATGTTGACTAAGTGTTTTTTGTTGTTGTTGCAGAGCTCCTGGAGCCACTTCAAACTTGTGTTTCACACACGTTTTAGACCCCAGTGCCTCTAACCAAGGTGCGTTCCAAGTACATGAGTAGAAAAAAAACGCTAATTGATTATTGCCCCATTCGACTATACTGTACATCCCAGCAATTATTATATTTTTTGTGCAGTCAAAAGGTTTTTGTGCTCTAAAGATGATCGCTCATGCCTCACTTCACATCGGCCGTCTCATTAAAGCGTCTCATCATGGGCTGTCCAAAGTCATCTACCAGTGAGGGCCCTGATCAACAGCCGTTTGACGTATCACTGACCTTTAGACGTCCAGCGCATGAATGTTAACGCTACGCTAACAAGCCTGTCTTCGACACTGTGGTAATTAGCCTTGTCTACTTTTTCTCTTGTGTTAAAACACATTTCTTCTTCCTCAGTATCAGAAAGGACATCATTATATACTCCCAGGGGGCCTTTGACCTTTTTGGATTGGCCTGGCATTCATTTATATTTAAAAAAAAATATTGCACAGCCGCAGAGCACAAAAAGAAAAAAATAGTAAAAGGGTTGAGATTACAACCAAATTTTGCTATTCCTGGTTGTGGCTCAGTGCTTTTAGTTTTGTCAATAGTTTCTGGACAGTTTGCAAACGTGGTCCTGACATCACTTATCAAACTAACAGACAACACGTGTGTGGAAAGTTCCAGGGCTGGTGTCACAGACATCAAATTTTTTAGGATTTTCCCCAAACGTACTACAAATATATTTGAAACCCGCTAACGCTCAGAGAAAAGACGATTTTATCATTGGTATCAACCGGCTTTCCTGAAGAGCAATGTTGTTTAAGCAGTGCTGTGGTCTCAATATTGGAGACATAAAAGTCATCTTGAGGTGGAACATTCTTCATGGGTTTGAAATATTCTTATGACACCACTCTTTGAACTTTTCTGACAGCGTTTCGGTGAGTGCCCTGATCGACAAACATTAGACGTATCTCGCTGACCTTTCGTCATCCTATGCATAAATGTTGGCCTTTTATTCTCCCTCGGCACCAGACAGGACCTTTGTGGGTCTGTGACCATTTCTAATGGGAGACCGTTAAAGTGAATTTTGTCAACATAAAAACAGTGTTACTGTATAGAATTCTTATGCCGACATGATTGGTGCGACACCACAAAACTCCTAAAAGACATGCTTTTTGCGCAATATTGCACTGCAGCCGAGGGGAAAGCGAAACGCAAGTCGTAAAAGCGCTTTGACTACATCAAATATTTTGCAATTCCTGCTTGTGGCTCAGTGCGTTTTGTCTGTATAATTCCAGTGCAGTTGGAAAACGCGGTCCTGCATTGGGTACCAAAAGACACACACAAAAGCATGCCCCCTTCACCACACCCCTCATCTCCCACTTCAAGTTGGTCTAATGTGTAGTTGGCAAACTAGAACTAATTCAACTACAAAATATTCATGATGTGGAACATTGACATGGAAAAACGCTTACAAAAATCTGATGATGTCCGACATCAAGTTGATGGTTGGACCAATGGTTTACAAGACGATAAAAATCTCCCACACAGGACACACGCATACCCTTGGCAAAGTTCACATGGAGTAAAGTGCCAGCAAACGATCCCGTTTCTTGAACTCCAGGACAAGGAGGGTTGAATCGAAGGTGGAACTGGGGGGTAGGAGGGAATTGGGTCAGGAGGTGGCAATGGAGCAGCTTCGGTGGTCCTAGCATCATCAGCGGTCCCTTTTCGCCAAAGCAAACATGTGAGTGGCGTATTGGTGCTGAGCTTCGGGCGTCTATTGGGAGTTTTTTTTTTTTTTTGGGGGGGGGGGGGGGGGGGCGGGGGGGGAACGAAGAGGACTGAGTGTTGAATCTTTCTCCTTCTTCCTCCACCATCCTTCTGTTGTTTTCACTCTTGCACAGTGGCGCTTTTAGCTTTGCTGCCATGGTGACAGTATTCTACATGAAGTGCATCTACAGACAAAGGAGAGAGACAGTTGAACACCTCATCAAATGTTGAGGAATTGACATTCATGTTTTTTTATGTCAATATTCTGGTTACAGTGCTGTCTGTCAGCATGATGAACAAAAAGTACTCAAGTTAACTAGCAACCTAAATTAGCATGACATTTTTATTCAGAGACGATTAAAAACAAAAAGCAAAAAGACCCCCGCAAGCTCACCGTGAGTCACAATTAGGACATACATTTGCTAACCACTAGTGGATGTGTCGCTGTTTAGTACCTGCGTCCCCGGCATGGGTGCAAAGGGATTGGTGGTTCTCAAGACAGGCTGGTTATACATAACAGGCTGTGGGGGCATCATGGGAACACCCCCCATCTGATGGCTCATCTGAGGGGGGAGCTGGGTGAAGGCCGAGGGGAGGGGAAAAAAGGGTTAAAATTAGACCGTGTCCGATAATAGATGATTCTTTCCTTTACCATTCCATAGACAGGCACTTGGGGGGTCGTCATCGGAAAAGCTACTGTAGCTGGAGCCTGTTAGGAAAGACAATAATCCAGACCTAAATCTCTTAAAATCAAGACAGATGGAATGGCAAAGTGCATTGGGTACTTACATAGCCGGTGTAGATCACCCCGTTCTTTGGAGAGAAAACAAAAAATATTATATACATTTTTTTTCAAACTACAATATTAAGTGAAGAGTTATACAGACGCCCCCCACCTTACGAACAAGATACGGTCCCGAGCGGTCGTTCGTAAGGTGAATTTGCTCGCAAGTTTCTTCAGTGCTATATTTTGTATAGAATGTAAGTCAAACACTGAATGGGGAAGTATAAAACACAGACCCTCTAACAGTTGGAAAATAAATCAGTAAGCCACCACTGAAGCTGCTGGCACGTAATTACTGAATTATGTGCCAAAGCCATTACTTTTTATGCATCGCGTCCTTCTGGAGCGTCAACTGGGAAGAGGGATTTTCTCCCCGCCCACATATTCTACACACCCAATCGTAAGCGATTTCAGCGGATCGGGGCTCGAACTCATCACACCCGGGCGCTGATTGGTCAGCCTTGGTGTCTGTTGCGTAAACATCCAGCCCTTGTGTGCGTGGAGCACAGTACGCAGCCAATCGCGAGCTTGCTTGGCCGGAAAAAGGCGCGCGATACAAAATCGAACTGAAGGCATCTCTATCCCAACATTTTTCGACTTACTGTACCCGCAAATGTGTTCGTACGTACCGTTATTCGTTACTCGATTGTTTGTAAATTGAGGAGCATCTGTACATATTAGCAAAGACCAGTGTGTTGGGATAAGAAGCTTAAATAAAAAAAATATATATGAAAGTGACTTTCACATTAAGTTAGCTACCACATTAAAATCTTTAACGTGTCTTTTCTGGTTTACCATCTGAGGGACAGGCATGGGAGCTGGGGCCATGGGATGAGGTGAATGAGTCCAGTTTGTGCTGCTGCACACAGATTTTGTCTGCCAGCCATTCCCCACTGTCGGCTTCTTTTCAACAAGTTGACTCCACTGCAGTTCAGGCCTAATGCACACAAGAATGCCCTTACAAATCCTCAGAATTATTAAAAATAGCCTGGTGGCCCCGTTTTTCATGCCCCACACTCACCTCTTGGCTTGCGTTGCCCCAAACTGCAAATCTAAGAGGAATCAAGCAAATTACCTCCACGGAAGTCACCAAAGTGTAAAGCTACAAGCTAATACTGTACTCACTCCCGACAAGGTTGGCTAATGAGGAGTCCAAATCGCTGGGGAGCATCTTTCCAGAATGCAGCGGGGCTCCCGAGTTATGAATCTGAGTAGGTGGCTTGAGCAAGTCTCCTGAAGGTGTCATCACGGTTGTCAAAAAAAAGAAGATTCTGTCTTTATTGTTGTTGCATTCTACAGCTGTACTATACCTCCCCAGGCGTTGTTGTTGGGCACAGTGTGTGTGGTCTGAAGGGAGGTGAAGTGTGGCTGCAGGGTGAACAGCTCACTGGTCAGGTTTGGCACACTGCAGGAAGGAAGAGAGAGAAAGTGGTCACATTGCACAAATCGTGTGCTTCAAAGGAAAAAGGGGTTCGGATTTGACAGCACAATATCGTTCCTTATTTCGATATCATTCAGACCTTTTTTTACTTCAAAATAGAGGCACTGTTACTGGCGTTATGTCCTTTTTTTCAGTAGATTGCTCTTCAACATTTTGAATGGATTTCAACCATTTTAACTTATGGCCGTTTGGTTGGAAAGGAACCCAGTTGTAATTCGGATGTTATGTGTACCTTAGCATCTATGTGAAGCATAAATTTTCTATTAGAGACTCACTGGTTGTTGACGGCTACCAGGGGCGAGCTGGAGAACAGGTCCATGGGTCCTCCACTGCTGTTGGCACTTCCCACCGACTGGGTGCTGGGCGACACGTTGGGCGTCTGGATATCGATCATTTTAAGACCGTCATCCTGCACGTTAAAAGTTGGTGATCAGGTGGCTATTGTATGCATGCTAATTGAGAAACAGAAAGAGACTTGTAATGTTAAACATGTCTCACCTTGTGTTGCTGCAGTCTGTTGTCCTCTGCCTTGTCGTCCATTCGACTGAGGGAGAACCCGGTGCTGGAGAGGGATGACACCGTGCTGGACAGAATGCTGGATCTTACAGTATGGTGACACGCACACATATTTATATGAGACACATTAAAATGGTCCCTTGACTTTCAAGTTCATTTGGTTCAATGAAACTAACTCAGTTAACCACTATGTATGTATTGCACTGTATCTTGGACAGCTGCCCTCATTTCAAGCTCATATAACTTCAGACCCATATAATTTATGAATTAACTTCTTTTCTGAAGAAAGAGGAGAATCTAATGTTTCTTACACTGAATTGAATATTTATGTAGTCCTAAAACTCAATGTTCTCTGGGTCTTGGAATTTGAGTGACAATGACAAAAACCCTGGCACTGGAGTGGACACATTTTTGTACGGCTGGCAGTGAATGAGTTAAATCACACCACGGTGCACACGCTTAACACTCCGCGTTCTTACTCTGACTGTACCTGCTGGCAATGGAGAGGTCTTTGAGCTTCCGGCCTTCAAGAGAAGCTAAATGTTGCTCCAGAGCGTCCAGGAGCGAATTGGGAGCCTGAAGAAGAGCCACATCGAATGTAGGGAAGCGGATATATGAGAATTCTCACCAAAGTGGGTTTGAAATGGGACATTTTTAACTTTATTTTGCTTGTCAGACACGCACACGCACGCAAAACAGCAGATCACCCTCAAAAGGAAAACGGATCTACTCTAAGGAAGCCGATTTTTGTTGTTTATGTGGTTGCTTTCATCAGATTTGGTTGTCTGGCATGCACAGATCAGCACCACCATGCATGCAGATTCACAATTATCATACCTCTAATCCATGCAGACTGATAGCACTAATTTTCTATATCATAGCAAGACCCACACAAATCACATTCCAGAACTTTGAGTTACCCCTTGGGTTCCACTGTCAAATCAAATCAACATACATGTTGCTCTTTTTTGGGGGGAAAGTGCAACAGTTTGAGAGCACCGGAAACCAAGGAAATGAACTCTGAAATGAAAACGTCTGGTGAGAAATTAGGTATTCACACTGAGCAAAAGGCCCGCACAAAAAACAAAAATAGCCTTTTGTTCGGATTACATGTGATACCTGTGATCTTTTCCCCTCAGACTTCTTTTTCATTTCATCACTTGCAAGAAAACAGTGCATACACATAAACACACAACAGGCAAAGAAAAAACATCTTGGATACTTATTTTTAAAAGAAAAGGGGAGGGGAAAAAGACAGTAACGTGAATTCTGGATGTCCTTCTCCAGAGAATACGCTATAGAAGTTTCAAAGTAAAAACAGACGCATACAGTATCTTGTGCTCAGTCGAGGCCTGTCGTTGAATAGGCGTATATAAGGTCTTCATAAGCACTACAAACATAGCCGTGTGCTTCAAAAACCTGATCGCATCCCAATTTGTTGACAAAGAAATCCAAATGGGGTCGAGCTGCGATATGTAGTGCTGATGAGGACATTATGTGCGCCTGTCCAAGGCATGTTTGCAGAATCCTATGTCATTTAACCATTCGCTGCTCTCCCCACAGCTAATGCAATGTGACCTGTTGGATTGTGACCTTTGCTAGTGTGTTGTTCAGCAATTAAATACGTATTTAAACCAGTCGTATCACAAAACCCTGCCTATTGAGAAAACCACCATATGGACAAAAGTACTGTATTGACACACCAACTGAAATATACGTATATTAAAGCCAGGAGTTGAGTTTTTATTTTTTTCCCCAGAAAATGTTTGCAAAATCCCGTTACAAACATTCATGATAGACACTTGAAGCATTAACTCATTTGCTGCAATTCACGAATTTATTCTGGAATTGAATTCAGCAATCAACCCCATGGATATTATTACAGTATTATGTTTTTTTAATAATCCCTTTAGTGACACACAGAACAGTCTGGACAAATCATTGAGCAGCATAAGAATGAGTACTTCGACATTTTCATGAATGTTTTGAGTATTGTTGTAAAATTCACAGGAATTAGTTTGAATAATGTGGATATTAGCAAAAATGCAGGTTAGGAAACTCTTACCTCATTCCCTGCCATTCCTGAAATAATTCGGGAATAGAAAATCTGACGATGGCGCTCCATTCCCGACTTTGTTCGGGTTTTGTTTTTTTCTCGTGGGGGTGCTGATAAAGCGCTCGCCATGGCTTCTGGCAATGTTTTCTTGTTTTCCACAAGAGGTCCGAATTTCCCCTTTTCCATGTTAGCTCTTTGTTAAAGTTTCAGCTGTTGTTAAAGTGCTATATAAACCAATTTTTATATTGCATTGTATTTTGTACAGCCGCCCTCATTTCAAACTCGTATAACTCCCGACGTATATAATTTAGGAATTAACACTTTTTTTATGATGAGACAAGAGACTCAACGGTTTCTTACGCCACATTGAATGTTTATGTATTCCTAAAACTTGGTATGCTGTGGTTCCTGCAATTTGAGTGAAAATGACAAAAACCCTGGCACTTCAGTGAACACATTTTTGCATATCGTCTAGCGGTTAATCAGGAACATAATCGGATGGGTAAGATGGGCTTATTTTTTCATTTTTGATATTCAGCAATATCAGCTGTCGGACTGTTTTGAGTGTCTGTCTGTCTGATGCGAACGAGCCACTGAACCATGCCTCCGATTGATGACGAGTACACCTTTTGTTTCCATGGTCACCAGCGGCAGAGCTTCAACTATTTTTTTGTACTTTCACTCATGGCCGCATCGCTTCATGTCCAAGTCACCAAAATTTAAATGCTGATTATTGTGTGAGTCTGTGCATTGGAAAAACAAACAAATAAATGACTCAACGCTCATGGCGGCAACTTAACTAAGGACAGTATAGAATCAAATTATTTTCTTTCAATCTTTCTTTCTGTTCTTTTTCCGATCGTTCTTTCCTTCTTTCTTTAGCTCTTCGGTTTAGTTATCTTTTGACCACCTTCATGGCCAGCAATTGTAAACACTTTTGTCCAGATGGAGAATCTCTAGCAGAATGGGGATCACCTTCGAAAGTGTTGCTCGAAACCACAAACTTAATCTAAATTCTCAGCAATGATTTGTCCCTTGTGTAAATTGTCTTTTTGTGTGCTTTTTCTGCTCTAGAAGTGAGTTGAAATGTAAAGCAGGAGAAGGTGGAGAAGACGTGGAATGAGAAGTGGAGAAGAAAGAGGGCCAACTGCAGAGTGGGCAGGTCTGTAGGGTGAGTAGGGAACGGGAGCGTTTTTAGGATGAAGCATTAAGCCATTTGACTAGATGGATTTTTCGACGCTGCTCGATTGGCGGCTTGAGATGAGATGTGGACTGACCTGTGTGAGATCGGGGCTGTCGCCCTGATCTATCCCAACTTGCTGTGTCACAAAAAAGGAGGGAGGGAGGGGAAGAGGAATGGGAGGAAGGAGGGAGGCAAAATAAAAATGAACCAAATGTCGTAACGAAAGGAGGAGTAAAACAAACAGTCTGCTTTTTTCAAAGAAGGGTAGGAAGGGGAAAAGGGTGTGCGGAGGAAGAAGAGGAGGAGGGAGAAAGAAGTATCAAACCCGAGCATTCATTACACCATGCAGAGGCTGAAACAAATAAAAGACAACATGGGAGGAAGAAAGAGGATGCATGCACACGCCTACAAATATCTATATATACACGCACACATACACAATAAAACATGTGCACACATACACACTATTTCAAATGAATGCTGCAAGGCGAGACAACAGGTCACGTGACATCAACTAATGTTGACTTTCAACGTAAAAAGGAGGAGGGGTAGAACACACACACACGCATACACAGAAGTTAATACATGAAATGCTCCTTCAAGTCAACGTTAGTCTACTTCCCAAACCGTCTTCTGAAATGGGTGCAAAAAGCAAGCGGTGAGGAATGCCTTCTGAAGTGGTGAGGACTAACTAACCCGAGGTGTTAGGAAAGAGAAAGACGACAGAAAGAAGAAGAGAAAAGGGCACGGAGGGAGCACTCGGGCCTTCTTGTGAATGTTTTGTGCCAGTGTCCCTCTGACTCAGCTGTTAATACAGGGTGACCCAAAAAGATGCGTACACATGAACATTTCAATTGTGGCTTTGATTAAAAAGCTATTTATTTTAAATTACAACCACACATTATTCAGTTTATGGAAGACCATTCACCAGAGTTTCAGCTATTTCTGTCAATTTTTAGTCAATTTATGGCTTTCCCAAGATGTGTTCCATTTTTTTCCTGAAAGAGGAGTGTGTAAAAGTCATTGACAACTTTGTCAGACGAGTACAGGTTGCTTGCAACGAAATGGTGGACATTTGGAACACATCTTGGTAAAGCCATACATTGACAAAAAAAGTGACAGAAATAGCTGAAACTCTGGTCAATGGTCTTCCATTAACTGAATAATATGTGGTTGTGATTTGAAATAAATAGCTTTTTAATCAAAGCCACAATTGAAATCTTTATTGGTACGCATCTTTTTGGGTCACCCTGTATCTGACCCAGTGTGTTCTCACCACGAGATTTCCACAATTGAGTGTAAGGCGCTTTAAAGGACAACAGACACCACTTTGTTTCCTAACTGACATCAGAACAACGTTTTATAGCATCTAAAATACCCAAAACACGCAGGATGATATTTTTAGTCAAATGCAAAACACCAATAAAAATGACTTAAAGTGTCCAAAAACTACTTCAAATTGAACCCGGAAGTGTCCAGTTTCAGAAGGTCCCGCCCCCTTGCTCGTGATGTCACGCCAAGACGTCTTGCCTTGCTCGAGAATCAAAACAATGGCTTTAGATTTGGAGAAGATGCTTTCTTGTTACTCATCCAGTTATGAATATGATTCAAATAGTTCTGAATACATATTTGCAATCGATTAAAGAATTTATTCTGTGTCATTTTGAGACAACTGGACAGAAATGTAGCACCCAGAAAATGCAGAAGATGGCGCCAAAGCTCAGTTGGAAATGGGCTGATTTGTCTCCTGGGAATTTTTGTTAGCGATTATCAAATAGCTGTCTTGGTGTAACACACAACGATTCACCATCACGTTATTTATGTGTTTTCCTTCTAATTTTGCCATCAACACGGATCGACACGAAGTTTTCAGACCAAACAAAGTACCGCAAAATGCATTGTGTGTCCTTTCTCGGTCAGGGGTGTTCCAAACGTGACGTCACGTGGGGATCGTCATCAACACGAAAACAAGACTTCCTGAATATTCAGCGTGAGTCTTAAAACATAAAATATAGCTGTATGCGGTGGAATCTTTGTAAAATACGCTCAGCAGAATTCATTTGAAGCGATTTTACAAATTATGGACACAACTTATCCGGGGGCGTCGGTTGTCCTTTAAGTGGCCTCAACGGTGATACAGACCCACTCATTTTGTTTTTCTTTTCATTTTTTCCCGAAAGAAATTAATGAGCAGAATCAGCAGACAATCTAACATACACTTCCTAGGAATCAAATTAACGGTCACGGATCCTCTCACTCACACAGCCCAAAATGTTTTTAGATTCCCATTCTTAGACATTTATCAAGATGTAAATATCAAAAACGGCAACCACTACAGTATTGAATGTTGATTCAATTTCTTCCAATTCACTCATTAATATATTTATTCCCCTTTTTCTGAACTAGTTTTCAGCTTACATTCCCACCCTCTCCTCTTCAGCCATTCCCTTGCACCTCATTATCTCCTACCCCTGAGGACATTTCCCCCCAGGCCACCAGCCCCACCCACGTCCCAAACATTACCTCGGCCACTTTGAGAAACTCTGAGAGTTTGGTCATCCTGTTGAGGAAGGTCTTGTAGAGCTCCAGTGCCTCTTTGCACTGGTTCTTCTTCATGTCAAAGTACTTCTCTGCATAGAGAAAGTCACAATATGCAATATAAAGTTGCCGTATTGTTTATTTATTTCCACAATTTAGAACAGTTCCTGCTTCTCTGACAACATTCATCAAAATATTTCAACATCATACAAGTTTTGCAACAAGCAGAAGGTAGAGGACACGGGTTCTCATCCTGTAGACCTGGACCCCCTGGCTCCTTATCTGAAGTCAACAGTCTCAAACTTGGTCTTAAACTGGACAGTGACTTTCAACTTGACCGACAAATTGGTGCTGTTAAAACCAGCTTTTTTTTTCATTTTAGGCAGCTAGCTAAAATAAAACCTCTCCTTTCTCATGCGCACCTTGAGGCAGTAATTCATGCCTTTGTCACATCTCGTCTCCAGCTGGTCCAGAATGCTGCTGCTTGCCTCTTGACTGGTACTCATGAGAGGGAGCATATAACTCCTACTCTGGCATCCCTTCACTGGCTCTCTTTACATTTTAGAGTCATTTTCAAGATCTTATTATTTGTCTTCAAATCTTTAAATGGCCTCAATCGTCCTTACCTCTCCGAGCTCATCCACCCCTAAACACCTTCCCGGCGCCTCAGGTCTGCTGAGCAGATATGCCAAAAAACTAAACAGAGGCTTGGAGGGGATTGAGCCTTTTCCGTTGTGGGTCCCACTCTCTGGAGGGACCCGCCCATCTTTAAAACCCGCCTCAAAACTCACTTGTGCTCTTTGGCATTTGACTCTGCATGATTCCGACTTGATATGGGTTTTACTCTCTGGTGCTTTCTACTATCTTTGTGACTGCTTTATTTGCTATGTATGATAGTTGTCCATTTTAAGCGCTTTATTACAGCTTGAGCTGTTGTTAAAGAGCTATATAAATCAATATGTATTGTATTGTACAGGTTGAACCCCTTAGAACACGTAACTTGAGCAATTTATTTATTTATTTTCATTTTCTGATATTATAGTTCACTTGAATTGGGGCTTAATGGACACTATGACCCACCAGATGTAAGATATGGAGGAAGTGACTTCCCCATGTTGTAATATTCATGACCGCCTTGTTTCAGAATGGATCATAAAAGCATTGGCGTGCCAATCATCAAGCACACGTATGTATGACTGTCTTAAAGATGGTTTCACCTTGGCTCAGCCACAAGTGGGTGTGCAGATGATACCATAATGAAGTGGCCACTCACTACATATTCACTGCAAGTATTTTTTTACCCAGCATATTGATGACGCCTTCGTTGTACGCGGCAAACAACCGTATGGAATCTTTGAAGAGCAGCATGAAGGCGGTGTTGATGACGCCATTGCTCAGCTCGTTGGAGTTGGGCTGCGGGTTAGAGTGTACGCACACAGACTCAGACCATATGGCGTCATCGCACTCGATGACGTCGTTGTTTTGTATCAAACGCGACCTGGAAATCCAGCAGTGCATCCAGCTGGTTCTGAATGATCGGGAGAGTCTTAATCAGCTTGTCTGTGTTCATGGTGCGCATCACGCCGTCAGCCCTAGTAAGACACAGTCACACACACACATATACAGACACACACACACGCACACACACACACACACACACACACTCATTACTATTTTGCATCCTGTTTACATTCCTTCTTAGGTACTTGGTGTGATTTTGTTCTTAACGGCGGTGTAATAGATTTGTGGGTGCGGTCTTATGCATATAAGGTTCTTCCTCCCCTATCACACAGCCAATTGCAGGTATAGCTTTCTATACCGCAACTGCCCTCAGCGGAATCTGAGGGTGCAACAAGGCCAGTCAAGAATTGGAGGAGGAAAGTATATAGGTGTAGTATATTTTCACTCATGGAGGAAGAACTTCATCACTAAGCCGAAGAATTAATTCACTCACTGCCATTCACGACTTTGTTCGGGAATTGAAAATATGACGGTGAGCGCCATTCCCGAATTTGTTTGCGTTTTGTTTTTTCACACCTGGGTGTATATAAAGCGCTGGTCAGACATCTGGCAATGTTTTTTCCCTTCCACGAGGGGGCAACATTTTCCTTTTTTCCACATTAGCGCTTTGTTCCAGCTTCAGCTGTTGTTAAAGTGCTATATAAACCAATATGTATGTATTGCATTGTATTTTGGACATCCGCCCTCATTTCAAGCTCATATAACTCCAGACCCATATAGTTTAGGAATTAACTACAGTAAAGTCTCGTTATATCGATAGTACTGCTTATTACGATACTATTTCTATGAACTCAAGGAGAAAATTACATGCCCGCAGGATATATCGATAGTCCGGTTATATCGATATTTTTTCCGACTCCCGAGAATATCGATATAACGAGACTTTACTGTATAACTCCAGGCCCATATAACCTAGTAATTAATTATATTTTTTCTGATGAAAGAAGAGAGTCTAAGTTTTCTTGCGCTGAATTGAATGATTATGTAGTCCTAAAACTCAATATTCTATGAGTCCTTGAATTCAAGTGACAATGACAAAAACCCAGGCACTGGAGTGGACACATTTTAGCACATCGTCTGGCAGTGAATGAGTTCATTGTTGTATTTTCACAGATGGAGGCAGTGCTTCATTATCAAGCCGCTGAATGACATTGTCAATTTGTGCTTGTAACTTTTGATGGGACATAGCACACACACTAATCTCCACTGAGGTAATGCATGTGTTGCGTACTGTTGGTTGTATGAGTGGAAGTGTATTACCCTCGTTTCATCTTGGTGAAGTCCACAGCTGCTAACCGGAACGACATGGCTTTTTCGTTCAGGTAGCGACTGTATCGTCTGATGAAGGTGGACATGTTGTATCCTGACAAAAGTGAAGGGGGACGGGGATAGGCTGCGTTAGATTTAGAATTTAACGCCATACTCATCGAAGTGTAGCACTTAGTTTTCTGTACCTCGCTTAAGTCTAACCAAATAACACTAATGGATGCAATGCCCCCCCCCAATAATTTGCCTATGCACTGCAGATTTATCGACAGTGTAACAGTGCCAAAAAGAGACAGGAAGTCATTCAATGTACAAAAGAACACTGCCGAGTCAAAAGCGGTCGTGAATCACCTTGTAGCGCTGCCTTATCTAGAAAGTTGTTGAGGTTGAAGAGTGTGTTTCTGGAGGCGACGTATTGCATCAGTCTCTGGGAGAAGAGAAAGAGAGAAGAGAGGAAAGGGAAGTGTCGACAACGTGCTCGTGTTCCGCGTCGTTACTTCTGTCGCAGACAGGAGTTTATGAGCGAGAGGTATCATTTGTCCACATAAAGACCTCAACGCTTCCAAAGACTTTTAAGGATGTGGGCCTAATAAAAGACTATGTAAAATTGTCCCCAATGCACTCCAACTCTTGCACCAGCAAATACAAAATCTGCATTAATTAACCCCGCATCATTCGGAATCGCATAGCTGTCATATAAATAATATCAAAGGTTCGTAAAACCAAGACCCCCTGTAATTAATGATAAATGTGTCACTCAATGTGCAACAAAGTCACATGAAAAAAAACATCATCTATAGAGTACCGTATTTTCCAGTGTATAAGGCACACCCAAAAGCCTTCGTTTTTGTTCTTTTAGATATTGATATATTATATTTCGAAAATGTTTTTCATTCATTGAAGGTATGCCTTACAGTCCGGTGCGCCTTATATATGGAAAAAGTTTGAAAACACACCATTCATTGGAGGTGCCTTATACTCAGGTGTGCCTTATACACCGGAAAATATGGTACAGTAAAGTCTCGTTATATCGATATCCAAGGGAGTCTGAAAAAATATCGATATAACCGGGACTATCGATATATCCGACCCTGTTTGCATGTAATTTTCTCCGTGCGTGCATAGAAATAGTATCGATATAACCGGGACTATCGATATATCCGATATCGATATAACGAGACTTTACTGTATAAACAAAGCCATTTTATTAACTTTTAAATGTGTGCTTGTCTGTCATTCAGCATCCTCACCTCGTTGCCGTACATCATGAGGTGATGCGTGGCAATCAGCGCCTTGAAGACCACAATCCAGCTGTTGCTGGCTGTGCGCTCGAGCAGCGTGTCTGCCAGGTGAGGGATGCTGACGTTCAGCTCGTTGGTGCAGTGGATCAGGTCTGAAATATCAAATTCAGAACACAAAGAACAGAATAACCCTTAATTAATCCAGCAATGGGAAATTTATGATTTTGCAACAGCATTTGCTGGCACCTGACTGGTAAATATTCAGATACAATACTATACATATTGATTCATATAGTGCTTTAACAACAGATCACCGATACTGTAAAAAATAGTGACGTGAATGTGAACAGCAGCAATACTAGTGAGCAGCATTGCACGTCTCTTAAAAATATGTGCTGTCAATTACTAGTTTATTTATAGGTACCCGTTTATCTATGCAGGAGATGCGTACAATGGAAAAATATGAATAGCGGTAAGTATAATCCTAGTGTTTCATGCAAGCAAGCAGTGCTGTCTGCAACAAGAACAAATTGTGTGAGCGAGAAAAAAAATGCACATGCAGCGATTAAGGAGTACCGCAAATGAGCACGGCTGACATTTATGAGCCTCTAAGCTCCACCTCTCTACTGACTGGGCCGCTGTAGAGCAAATAAAGTAGTCACGAGCCAAACTCAACATTTATGAGAAGAGTGTCGTGATGTATACGTCCCAGTGGGTCCACTACAGGAAACGATTGTTTAACAATAGCCCAGGTACAGGTGAAGGAATTGGGCAAATTCATTGGCTGGCTGACTTCAAGGCTCTCTTCCACTAAGCGCGTCAATCGAAAATCCCAGCAGAAGATGTACAGTTTATTATCAACTCAATCCAGCCGTGGCACTCAATCGACACGTCTCGACGTATCATGTGAGGAAATGAATCGGGCTTTAATGAATAATTAACCTCATTTTTTTTACCCCCTGCCATGGAAATGAAAAGAATCAAAACTCGAGTTGACTCCTCACGTCTCACTCTCCCAAGACATGCATGCAGCACATGTACGAAGAAGCAAAATGTCAGAGTGGATATCTTCAAACATGCTTATTTTGATGCTAGTCCTCATAGAAGCATACACTTAAATGGGGCACAGGCACAGCTGACGAAGGCGGAAGTAGACGCCGAAACATGTCAGGTATTTGAACAATACACTGTCTGTAAGATAAGAATCTGTTTTAAATTAGATATCAGGTAGACAGGATGAACTTAATACAACTATAAATCTGAGCTTTTCCCACTTTTGTGAACAAAGTCAGCAAAGGCCCAAAGATTTTACTGAGCCTTGTCCCCCCCAAACGGGTTGCTTATTGTTTTACCAAAAATATAGCGTGAGAGTCAAACGACCGTGCACTCCCAAATAAATCTGTCTGTCTGTCCGTCCGTTCATCTACCTATCTTTTAAAAAGTCCTTACGTTTCTCCATTCTGGCTGTTCAGCTCAATGTGGTAGGAGTGACGTTAACAGTGAGTACACAATTTAAGATTTACTCTTCATCGAGGCTTAAGTGTGGACAGTATTTTATTTTACTTTCTTGCATGCTGTATGTTGTTCACATCATGAATCATTTTATCTTTTCTCAAGGTCGCAGCACACTTTTTACAACCCACCATGACACATACTCTATTCTTACCATACTGCGCATTCTGCATTCAACTGTGACTAATGCCTAAATTTAGCATTCCTCTCGAGATTCACACCCAAATCTTAATCTTCCACCCAAAAGCAGTGCTCATTTATTTACTGTCAAACTAAACATAAAACAAAGAGAATTGCATGTGTTTAAAACTAGTGGTGGGCTGTGGATTTCATCGCTAGGCCTTCAGAAGTGCTACGTCTGAATAAATCCAGACTGAAAAAAGTGTGGTGCGATTTAATACAAGTCCACTAGAGGCCAATAAATAAGTGACCGGCCTTTCTTAATGTCCATTTTTTCTTGAAAAATCCGTCTTGAAGATGGCTTTAACGGTAAATCTCCAACCAAATCCACCCAATATATTTGCTTATGCAGCTCGCTACCGATAAAGTGTGCTAGCTCTGGCCAGTATGCACTTACCGCCAGCGGCTGGTGATACTTTGATTGGCTCGTGACTAGCCGAACTCTGATTGGTTGAAGCAATAGTTTGATCGACACATTTGATGCGACAGAGCCCGCATAAATGATTGTGAAGGCTGCATGAAGATTTCTAACCCTGGTCACAAATGATAATAATAATAATAATAATATAATACATTTCATTTGTAAGCGTCTTTCAAAACTCTCAAGGTCACGTTACAGTCACTGGATCAGTTTTTCTGTGTTTGAACAGCGGCAGCCACATGCGCCAGCGTTCACTCACCCCGGAATAACTCAAATAAATAAAAAACTAGCTAATAGATAGCCAGCCAGCCAATAGATAGCCAATGGATAGCCATACAACTAGCTAGCCAGCCACTAGATAGCTAATAGATAGCCAGCTAGCTAGCTAGTGATGGCTGTAATGTGATTTGAGTTAAATGCTTAAATAAAAAACATATGTCTGGAAGCAGTGCAACAGGGGAAAAGCAATGAAAGGAAGGTGAAAGACAATTTGGAATTATTTAAGAAGTATTCATGGACAAAATATAATTCACATCAGTCTGTCATTCACATATTTTTAGGCCAGTTGAGAAGGCTTTGCAGGCCTTGACGGTCCGCCACTGTTTAAAACTACCAAACAGCTGCCTCACGAAAGATTGACACCACTGTATTCTGCTTTCTTCCATAAAAAGTAAATTGTCCGTGTGTCGTTGATATACATATCTAAATCATTCATTTCGATGAACATTGAGAAATTTGTATTGTATTCATCTATTCAAACAGCTACATCCAGCTGTATGTACGATATCACGCTGTGCAGTGAGTGGTCACTGACGACAAGTTGCATCAAATCCCGTTTTCTGCCGCCCATTTCTGCAGCCGTAGTTTCATGAAATACCATTTATGCGGCGTGACGTGCTCATCATTTGGCACGCTTTGTAAATAGTCGTGAGCATTGAAATAGTCGCTCATGCTCCCCTAGTCGGCTTTTATTTCTTTTTGTCAAGGTCATGACACCAAGATGGTGCTGATGAGAGCTCGCTTCGACCGGGTTAATGAGCAGTAAAGCATGCAGAGACAACAATGAATCATGGCTTTAGTGCAATGTGTCACCCAGGCTGGTGAGGGTGGAATTAAAAGTCTGTAAGGATTGAAAAAAGGGCCTTGACCATTAATTACAGTTGATTTTACATTAACACCTGAATACAACAAAATGTGTTCGATTTGGAAACAGTTCAAATCGCAAGTGATGAACTCAGAGTGTGTGTTGCTTTTTCTTTGGCTATTCACTTTATTCGCTGTTTGGCTTAATTGTGGACATTTTTGCACAGATCTTATTCCTTTCATAATGATAAAATGCCCATTTATTTTCAAACTTTTCAAGTTCCAGTTTGCAGAGATTGTAAAATGAATTCAAAATGTTGTTTTTTAATACGTTCTCACGACAATGTTAGTGGTCTCAGTGGTGAGGACGGCACTGCTGGCGGACGTTTCAAATTATTATTATTATTATTATTATTGAACAAAGCCCGAACAAATTCGGGAATGGCGCTCCAAGTCAATTTTCAATCCCTGAATACATTTGTGAATGGCAGTGAATGAGTTAAAATCAAATGTCAAATTCAGACTTGCTAACAACTAGTCCACCGTCCTGCCCAAGATAGTGTTTTACTCATTCAATATAACACTGGCTACTGGTTTTTACATTTGAAGAACATAAAAATGTTACTCAAAACATTGCTTGTTACAGTTAATAAAACACAATGTCCTGCTGCATTGTTTGCACTGCGTCTGCAGCAAAAGGGATGTGTTTTTTAATCCCTCTCGACAAGAAGCCAGCGTCTCATTATTTTCATCCCCATTGATTCTGTTCCATTTGCGGGCGAGAGCGATTCTTTAGCAGAAGCAAGTACGCGTCTCCTCTTTATGATCCCATTTAACGAGGCGAGCTGAGCCGGAGCAGACTCGTCTCGTGAATTGTTGCTCAAAGACACAAAGAGTGCCTCTTCGGGGGGGGGGGGGGGGGGGGGGGGGGGGCTTCCTTTACATTCTCTATGATCTACGGCAGCCCAAACCCACACAGCCGGCTCATCGCAAACACACCTCTTCCCCGTGTCCTTGCCCGACCTTACAAGCCCATCTAAATGGTTCAAATGTAACCTAGAAAACAAGAGAATGTTTTGAGCCTAGTGTGCAGTCTTTACTTAAAGCTTCTAAACCTGAATTCGTCAGATCACAAGCCAAAACCTCATGTAGCCTTTTGCCGGTTCATTCAATCAGAAAAGCGCTGCGTTTCCAATGTTTGGACGCCGCCCCGGTGATGAAACGTCCTTTGAAAAGCTCCTTCTGTCTGCGATGACATTTACTGGCTTGAAGGTGGATGGCCTTATGTTGTTTTAGGAACTGCAGGGCCACTAAGCCAACGGACGTAACAACAATAGAGGACTGGATCCAATGAGCATGCAGGGCATCAGCAATTCATCTTGTTATGGAGGGAATTGAAATATTTGTGATGTACTCCGTTTTTAGCTGGCCACTAGCTACAACCTTTCTGTCTAGCTGCCCTATTTTTAATCATTATTGCACAGTATGCTTCAAATAGATGCCATGTCTCAATTAGTGGCAAGATCTTAGATCCACGAACACCTCCCTTAAATGACAATGTCAAAATACAAGTGTCCAATCTTTTTTTTTTTGTTACTGTTGTGTTTACTATTTTTGCTTTATGTTGTCTATTATGTGGAGTGCTTTGTTACAGCTGCAGCTATTGTGAAAGCGCAATATAAATTGGTTTGTATTGTATGCAATGTAGGTAATCAGTAACCCTATTTGTTACTTACCAAAACAGCAGCGCTAACACAAACACAATGCCTCCATCAGACGTCTCGCTTTTCCAGTGCAGAAAAAAAATAAATCACAAGTACTATGTCATTTACGAGACATGATTGTTCACGCTCAAAACAGTTAACCGCTAAGCCTCTTGCCACTCCCTCGGTGAGCAAAACAGAAGCACAAATGCGCATCTCTCAGACAAAATAAACACCTCCCTTAGTCATTGATGAAAAACATGAGGTCGGAAGAACAATTTCTGTTCATAAACGCTATGATTAACACACAAAGCACTTGTTCCGGTTGAATCCCATCATTAATCAAAACAGCAGCAACTAACAAAACATTTTTCGACAATTAAGGACCCTTCCCCTCAATAAAATAAATAAATAAATAATTCACTTTTCACATCACGCGCAGCAGGACATTTAACTGTTATTTTGGTAATGCAAAATAGTTAACTCCTGAGCCCATTTGTACTAATTGTGAGACAGCTGCCGATTGTAACATTGCGTTTTGAAATGACACTCAATATCAACTAGATTCAATTGAGTGAATCAGTTTGTCAATTGTAATATGAGTCATTGTTTTATTTCATATTATTGTGCTGTGTTTATTTACATTTGTTTGCTTTGTGTTATAAGCCAGCTTCAAATATGCCACCTCTTGGAGAGGGACATGGTGGCGGAGCAATTGCGGAAGTGAGATGCCCTCACATGTGGGCAAGGAGAGCCACAGTTACCCATGCATACTGCTACATTGACAAACCGTCAAAGGTACAAATACCAAATTGATAATACAGTACTCGCAAGGAGCTGCTTTAGGCCTAGTTGATCACTTGCATCAAGCCACACCTCTCAACTCATTCACTGCCATTCCCGATTTTTTTCGGGAATTGAAAATATGACGTACAGCGCCATTCTCGAATTTGTTCGGGTATTGTTTTTTCATGCTTGGGTGTCGATAAAGTGATGGCCATGGCCTCTGGCAATTTTTTTTTCTGTTCCACAAAGGGGCAGTATATCCCTTTTTTCCCATGTTAGCGCTTTCTTCTAGCTTCAGCTGTTGTTAAAGCGCTATAAACTAATATGTATGTATTGCATTATATTTTGGACAGCCGGCCTCATTTCAACATCATATAACTCCAGACCCATATAATTCTGATTGGATTTGGATTGGATTTACCTTTATTCGTCTCGCAGAGTAGACATTTACATTTCACAGTAGCAAAGTGATGAAAGGAAGAGGAAAAGAAAGAATTTAGCTAATTTAGCAATTAGCTCTTTTTTTCTGATGGAAAAAAAGAGAGTCTAAGGTTTCTAATGCTGCACTGAATGTTTATGTAGTCCTAAAACTAAATATTTTGTGGGTCCTGTAATTCAAGTGACAATGACAAAAACCCGGTCACTGAAGTGGACACGTTTTTGCACGTCTAGCAGTGAATGAGTTAAAGGCACATAAACTACAGTCAGACTGCACATGCTTTAATTGCATGTTTTGAAAACATTTTTGTAACCTTTACATCCTGTGTTTTTTATGATACAGTTTTAATTTCACATAACATTTTTTGGTCTTTTTTGTCTTCTGGAGGAAATTAGTGAAATTTGAATTCATGTCAATGCCTTGCCTTCTTTTTTGAGAATGTGATCCATAATACCTGTGCACTCCATCCAGCACATACAGCGACTCCCTCCCCTTACAAAAAACGCCATATATCCTAAATATCCCAATACATAGCAGGAATACACAGATGCATGCATAGGCAATTAGTAGTGTGCAGATAAGGACACCACACACACATGCATAAATGATAGTAATGCACCAGTGGCCAGTGAACTTGAATGTGAAGCAGGAGGCAATGCTGCAGGACTTCATGATATTGCATTTCGGCTTCATAGATCACATTTAGTTGGATGGGTGGTGCTTAATTAAAGAGAAAATACGATAGGCCAAAAGCGTCTTTTTTTGTTTGTGAAACGTGCGTGCACTGATGGCATTCTGTGTGCGCGCACGCGTGTGTGTTTTCACCTACAGTCAAGGTGCTTCTTCTTAGGTCCGCTCACTTCGTGCGTCGTGGCCTTGCAGACGGCTTTGCTGATGGCCGAGCCGCTCATGCTGTGCTGAGCGGCGACGATCCGGTCCGTCAGAGTCGGCCCGGACATGGTGGAGGAGGAGCGGCTTCGGCTGGAGCCTAGAGGAGGTGACGGGAATTGGGGGTGGGGGGTGAGCCGTAGTAAAGGACGATCAAAATGTCTTTAGTGGAGGGGAGGAGGGGGTGGTGGTGGATAATGCCCTCTGCGAGGATCGGCCGTCTCTGCTCCGGGAGGATGATGAGAAAGAGGAGGTGGATGAGGGCAGTGAGCAGCGACGAGTCATACGTTCGGTTATAAAAAGAAACGAAAGAGAGGAAAAAAACTATATTTTCCGTAATAGTACGGCATTCGAATGCGGAAATGAAACAAAGCTTAGCGGCGGTGCGTCCCGAGTGTCCCTGAACGCAACTCGACCGACCGATGCTGATGAGAGTGCGAATAAGGCTCACGTAAAAAAAAAATCAGCAAATCAAGACATAATCGTCCATGATTCAACTGTCCTCAGTCAAAATACGACGAGATGATTTTTTTCGACTTCCTCTTCTTCTTCGCGTGTCCCCCTTCAACGTCTTCCCGAATGCACAACGTTCGCTTTCTGCAGCCGGTCTTCTTACAAAAGCCTGAATTCCTCTGTAGAGGTCGCCCCATAGGCTGGTGATGCGCGTGCGTGCGCGCGCACGTGTCAGTCAAACTTATGTGCAAAATGGCAGTGCAATGAATCAGGTGACTAAAGGAGTCTGAAATTGGGCCACTTCTAGAGACAGGGGTGCGAAACTTAAAGCAAAAAGCATTTTTAATAGTATATTATTTTTAAGGTTCGCCTATTCATTATCATCTCGGTGCATCTAGCTAATGAAATATGGACACAAGGGGAATCAAATATGCATTTACCGTATATGATGTGTCTCATTATGGACATTTTTGTTTGCATAATGTTATATTTATATTATCAAAGTAATAAAAAAATGCAATGGCAACAAAATGGTTGTATGCTATGTAGATCAAAACATAAAGGCTCAAATAAAAATAGCAACACTTATTAGCTCATTCATTCGATGCATAGAAAAATAATAACAATGATAGATTTCATTTATATTGACTGTAAAGTGTCCTTGAGAGTTTTGAAAGGCGCTTATTGTGAAATGTATTATTATTATTATTATTATTATTATTATTATTATTATTATTATTATTATTATTATTATTATTATTATTATTATTATAAGCGCCTTTCAAAACTCTCAAGGGCACTTTACAGTCACAGGAACCCAGGTAAGAGTTGTACTACAATGAATTCAACCATACATTTTTTTTTATTGAATTAAAGAGGACTTTTGAAAATTACATTTATAATAATACTTAACCTTGGGGTGTTTGTGCTTGAAAGCATCTCATAAATATGCTATCAAAGTACCTGGGAAGTGATTTGAAATCAGACATACCAGTGCCTGCGTCCTGATAAGAGGCGGTTTTGGTTGCTCCTGTTTTGGTCAGCAACATGCACTCAACTATGCGATAAGCAGGGAGATGCTATTTCAATATATTGCGCAAGTGTACTTCATGAACTACCCAGTGGGTGTGCTTTCATAGTCATCCTGAGTGGAACAAAAAGAACAATGGCGGCAACATAAGTAGAGCGAACAGTTACTAGTGTGTTGCATCATACGACTTAATGTTAGTGAGTAGTCAGCGTGACATTAATACATGTTTAATTGAGTTAATTCCTCTCATTGTGAAAGAGGTCTTTGACAATATCGAATATTTGTGAGATGCTTTCAAGCAAAAACATCCCAAGGTTAAGTATTATTTTCAATAGAATTTTCAAAACTCATTTTTCAAAGGCAGACATGTTCCATATTAACTCCTTCACTGCCAGACAATGGGCAAAAATGTGTCCACTTCAGTGCCAGGGGTTTTGTCATTGTCACTCGAATTCCAAGACCCACAGAATATTGATTTTAAGGACTACATAAACATTCAATGTAGTATAAGAAAACATAGACTCTTTTCTTTTATCAGAAAAAAAAGTTAATTCCTAAATTATATGGGTCTGGAGTTATATGAGCTTGAAATTAGTGTGGCTGTCCAAAATTCAATGCGACACATACATATTGGTTTTAGTAACAACAGCTGAAGCTGAAACAAAGCGTTAACATGGAATTCAAGCGCTTTGCTTGAATTCTTGCTTGAATGGATCCGTCCTCCAAATTTCATGTAGCTCATCAAAACTGGCTGCAGGTACCTGGCTGCCTATCTAGCTGGCTATCTAGCTAGCTATCTATTTGCTGTCTCTTAGCTATCCTATCTAACTAACTAGCTGGCTATCTATCTATTTGCTGTCTATTAGCTATCTGACTAATTAGCTCATTATCTGACTAGCTATCTATCCGCTATCTGCCTAGCTAGCTATCTAGATAGCTAGCTAGTGTGTGGCTGCCACTGCTCACCCACAGAAAAAAAACTTATCCTGTGACTGTAAAGTGACCTTGAGAGTTTTGAAAGCCGCTTAGAAATGAAATCAATTATTATTATTATAAAAAAGGGAAATGCACCCCCTCGTGGAAGGGAAAAACATTGCCAGAGGCCATAGCCAGTGCTTTGTTGGCACCCAAACAAGAAAAAAACTGAACAAATTCAGGAATGGCGCTCTACGTCATATTTTCAATTCCTGAATACATTTGTGAATGGCAGTGAATGAGTTAAAAAAAACTTTAACTTAAATGATAAACACAGTCGATTATTTGTAGAACTGTTATCATTCATATTCTCCGTCCACTTTCTGCTTGTCTGTGATTAACCAGGACAGGTCTCCGTCATTTGGGACAAGACAAACAACCAAGGTGCTCCTTGGTGGCGTTGGTGTACCCCGAGAGTACCAGGGCGGCGGGCTCACGCTCAGTTGGGTGAGTCTCTTCGTTGCTCAGGATGTGCTCCACCAGGCAGTGAACAGCCTCCTCAATGTTGGTGTTTTCCTAAGGGAGGAGAAATCATCAAGCCATCTGTCCATTTCCTGAGGCGCTTTTCCTCATTAGGTGAGTTGGAGCCTATTATAGTTGACTTTGGGAGAATTATGGTGCATCTTCTTGTCAGCCAATCACGGGCTGCGCACATTGACAAATAATTCACACCTATTCAATAATCTTGAACATGCATGTTATGTGGGAGAAATCTGGAATAACCAACAAAGGTGCAAACCCCCATCTTTTGTAACTGTGCTACTGAAAACTAACAACAGAAAATGAAATGTAGTGCGCAAGACGATGACATTTAGTTACTTTGGATTAACCATAGTATGTCTCCCAGGTGTTACATCCTGCACAATATAGGCCTTCTTGGCCCAGCTGAGTTACTTGAATACTTGATTACTATAATGCGCTTTACTTTGGAGTCAGCCAATCCTCCATGAAATGTCTCCAGCTGGTCCAGAATGCTGCTGCAGACATCTTGAGTGGTACTCGTAAGAGGGAACACACAACTCCTACCCTGGCATCCCTGAAAGGACAACCGACGTCTCCAGACAAGTTGTGTCCATAATTTGTAAAATGGCTTCAAATAACTTCTACTGAGCATATTTTACAAAGATTCCACCGCATATAGCTATATTTTACGTTTTAAGACTTGCGCTGAATATTCCGGAAGTCTTGTTCTTGAGTTGGTGATGAGTCTGTACGTTACGTCACTGAAGGAACGCCCCTGACCGAAAAAAGGACACATTGTAGCAGTCCTTCCATCACGTCAATGCATTTTGCCTCTACTTTGGTCTGAAAACATCATGTAGGACCAAGAAGAGGCAGAAGAGGGCGACAAAGGTCCATGTAAGGAATTAATCAGCCTGTGGAAACGGGCTGATTAATTCCTTACACGGCTTTGTCGCCATTTTCTGCCTTTTTTGGGTGCAACATTTCCCACCCCTGATGCCTCAAAATGACACGGAATGAATTATTTAATCGATTGCAAATATGTATGCTTTCTTCTTCAGAACTATTTGATTCATATTCATAACTGGATGAGTAGCAAGAAAGCATATTCTCCGAATCTAAAGCCATTGTTTTGATTCTCCAGCAAGGCAAGAGGTTCGTGACACCACGAACATTTGGGCGGGACCTTCTGAAACTGGCCACTTCCGGTTTCAAATTGAAGTACTTTTTAGACACTTTAAGTCATTTTTATTGGTGTTTTGCATTTGACTAAAAATATCATACTGCGTGTTTTGGGTATTTTAAATGCTATAAAACATTTTTCTGATGTCAGTTAGGAAACAAAAAAGTGACGTCGGTTGTCCTTTAACTTCATTTGTACTCTTTGGCATTCGACTCACCATGATTCCGACTTCAGCTTGACTTTATTTATATATATATTCGGATCGGATAGTTGTCCAGGTTAAGTGGTTTGTTACTGCTTTAGCTGATGTTAAAACGCTACATAAATCAATATGTATTGTATTGTAATCAACATGCAATGCAGAAAACCTTAGCAGAGGTCTGGAACCAGCCGACGAAACCCTTGTCTCTGCAGAAGGCATCTAGTCTGCTTTGCGGCGACGCTGCTTGATCGGCCTTGTTGGCTAAGAGGACGACAGGAACAGGTTTCCCGTGGTTCAGTGTCACCTTCGGACATAAACGGGATTAAAAGGTATAAAGTATATATATAAGTACGTACTGCATATGTCTGTCTATCTTTTGGGTGACCGAGTGAAAAAAAAGTGAAATAGTAAAGCAGCATTGAGAATGATCATGGTATGAAAAACAGAAGTCGGTTGAAGTTCACGAGAAAACTTATGACCTTGGAATGCAGGTCATCCTTCCACTTGAGCACGGCGTCAAACGTGGACGCCCGGGTGCTGTCAAAAACCACCAGCGCTCCCACCGCCTCCCGGTAGTAGACGCGCGTCATGTTGCCGTAGCGCTCCTGTCCTACGTCACCGATGTAGATAGATGAGACGATTTGCAATGTTTAGCTGTCAGGAATACACAACTAGAACATCTGAACTTTATTTGGGATTCATTAGTTACTTAAAATGGATGGTGGCAGATACCAATCCCTTTCCAAATAAAGTTCGGTTGTATCTAACTTTTTAGTCGAAAACATTTAATCTTTTGGAATATTTGTTGTTTGGATGTTTGCTTTTACAGTGGCTGGTCAAGGCTTTATTTAGGATGGCAACGGTGTGTCCCAGGAACAGACCAATTTCCATTTTATCCGGTGGGATGGGGAGAAAAGCGCTCTCTAGCTTCTGCATGTTTTGATTCTGTCATGTGACGGACGTTTTCCGCATGGGTGTCACTGGCCACATTCCACAAGCAGGCAACAAATGACTGGCATGGGGAGGGGCCGTGACACTAACGCACACGCTCAACTCGAACTCACGTAGGGTCTTTTAGAAAGTGACTGGGACATTTCTATTGCATAACGGTGTCATAACATTTGTAGGAGATACACAAAGATTGTGTTGGTAGGTAATAGTGCACTTGCAGTACATCAAGCACAATACAATATTATGCACTCAACATATGCTGAGCACACAGTTGGATATAGTTAATTGTAAAAGAGAGAAAATAATTGCTTCGTCTGACAAAGTAAAAGGGCACAGTAGTTAAGTTAAGAATGAGTTGTTTTCAAAAAAACATGCAGATAATTTCCTATTTGCAATTTTAGGTTAAAAAAAAACATTTGCCAAACCATTAAACTGTCTAAGATTTTCAAATTATATTACTTTTCTGTAAAATATTTTATTCTCATTCAAACAATTAAGCATTTCACTACTGACAATCAGCTATTCTTTATCTTCTGCAAAGAGCTGCAACAATTACGGTCAATTACTTAGGAACTGAGCCGGTTTCCATATACAATACAGTATTCGTATGTCTGTACTATACCGCCCCCAGGTGGCCAAGGGCCATCAATCAAAAGGAGCAGCCCAACATATTGTATTCAAACAAAAACAGTTTCATTGCATTCTGTCTAATCATGTCATTATTGGATGCATTAAAAAAAATACAAACTAGCAAATAATAGTACAGTCCAAAATACAAACATCACATTGGGGGGGGGGGGGGGGGGTGAGCTGGCACGTATAAGGAATTAATGGAATTTCCATTCATTTCAGTGTGGTTACAAATCAGACTCCAGCTCAAGATGTAAGACAGAGTTATTTTTTGCATTTGTTTGTTAAAAAGTTCATGGGCGGATGATGGGTTGGATTGGATTGGATTTGCCTTTATTAGTCTTGCAGTGGTGAAATTTATATTTCACAGCAGCAAAGTTATGTTAAAAAGTAATGTTAGATTGCAAATTCCAATATTGAAGAGGAAAAATATCATTGCAATTAGACAATTTCTCAAAATTGTTCAATTCTAGAAAGTCTTCGTGGATGGAATGAAAATAATCAAGGAGAGTACAGGACACTGAAAAGTGGACTTACATTTGCTAATGTACTTATTTGTAGTGGATCCTTACCAGCAATGTCCCAGAGTTGCAGTCGGACGACAGTGTCCCGATCCCACTGGAGCACCTTGAGAGCAAAATCGACACCGATAGTGGCTCGATAGTGTTGTGAGAAGATGTGGTGCACGTAGCGTTTGATGATGGACGTCTTGCCAACGCCCAGGTCACCAATCACCAACACTTTGAACAGAAGCTCTCGCTGCATGGCTCTCACCCAGAGAAAATGCTCTCGGCTAAAAACTACAGCTTAAAAGAGCAGCTCACAAAATCTTTTGAGTTTGTGGGCATGTAGGCCAAATGTGTGGATTCCCACCGCTTGTTTGAGAGGAGTATAAGAAGTTTTGACCTTTGTGGACCTCCCACTCCCACGCGACTCTTGGCTGGGAGAGACTCCCGCTGCATTCAAGTGCTCGAGTGAGGTGTGGGATTTTCAACATCCGAAAACCACCAAATCTGAGGCAATATCAGATTTACTCAGTAAAACTTTTAATGAAATGGCAAAAAATCAATGATGGATCGAAACAAAACAACAATAATTATGTGATCTATTTATAGAACAGTTTCATCTGAAATCAAAAGTAAATATTTGTTTTTTTAGTTCAAACATGTATGGGAAAGGAACTGTTGTTTGTACTGTACTTTTTATTTTCACAACAAAGAAATCCCTCTGTCCAGTTGTTGCTTTAAAAAATCTCATTTGTAATTATTTTATAGTGAAATCACCATTTAGTTATTGGTATATATGGAAAATGTGTTTATTTTAATTGCAAAAATTGACGACATTCTATTTTGAGAAAGGTTTTTTTTCTTCAAAAATTATGCATGGTCGTAAATGCTCGTCATAATTACGGTGCGTCTTTATATAAAAAAAAAAACACTTTATAAAGTAAGACAAAATTGTCGTATAGCAAATTAGCTGAATGGCATAAAATGAGTTTTTATATTTGAGTCAGTCCTGTGAATGTGTTTGAGTGAACACTGGTGCGAATGGCCGCAGAAAAAACATGTACTTATCCTGCGACTGAAATGTGTCCTTGGGAGTTTTGAAAGGTTGTTATAATTAAAATGTATTATTATTATTAAAATACCAACGGTGTGCATGTTTTTGGGGAGGTCGGGGGTGGGGGATAAGACATTTATAAATCAGCGACGATCGACTGCGTCACTTCCGCTGATTTGGTCTGCCTCTCAGTGGTTGCACTTACGGTAAATGCAAATGTCGACGGTGCTGATGAGGGCGAGCGGATGCTGGTGTGACTGGGCGGATGTGTGCGTGATGCCGTCGTATTTGTCTTCCTCTTCCCTGTCGTTTCTTTCCAAATAGCCTCGAAAATACGCACTGGACCGTCTATGTGCTGACGACTCGAATCGAAGATCAATTGATTAGCTTTTTTTAAGGGTGAATCATCGCGATGCACGGCTGGTGAACAACAACCGTGCCTATTTTTGTTTTTTGGTCTTTCCTCCTCCCCTCCCCGTCGGCTTGTTTTTGAAGGCATCACCGTCGAAATGGGGCTCGGGTTTGACGCATATTGAGTCCTAAGCTTCCAGGTAAATGAGCAAATACCGGCATTGATTGGATTGATGATGGATGTTAGTGCAGTAGCTGGACCCTCTTGGGAATTGTGATGGTTAGGCCTGATACTCCTTTTAGGTGTTGAATCTGTGGCTTGTGGGCCACATGCTGCCATCGACGGCACTTGATGCATATATATATATATATATATATAACTGTAGTACACAATTAACATGTTTATTTTTTTAAACTTGGTTGAAATAAAATACGTAAAAATAAGTTCATTTCTGTAAAATATTTTAAAATCCGTTAAAAATAAAGTTATTTCATTCGGCAATTCACAAAGTCATCAATAAATACATTTTACTCTACCAATTTATAAATTACAATAAAAATATTGAATCTATATTATTATTATTATTATTATATTAGCCTTTATTAGTCTCACAGTGGAGAAATGTACTTTTCACAGCAGCAAAGTTATGGAAGGAAGAGGAAAAGAAAGGAAGAAGTAGAAAAACAAAATACAGGAGATGGTGGAAAGGCACCCACTCTCGCAACACCAAAGTTAAAAGAACAAAAAATATTACACTTATTATTATTATTATTGAGTATTATTATTATTATTATTATTATTATTATTATTATTATTATTTATTGACTGAATTTGGGAAAAAAATCCAAACAAACCAAAATCTCAATTTATTGTTTTTGACACTTTATTTAAAAACGGTAACACCGGTGTTAGCCCACTGTAGTTCTCAATGGGACATTTGTGACTGAAAGGTTGTGCTTCTCCTTGACAGACTTGACATGGACACAATCTGGCTTTACCAGTTCCGTCTGATTGTGATCGGCGACTCCACGGTGGGCAAGTCGTGTTTGATCCGCAGATTCACTGAAGGTCACTTCGCCCACGTGTCAGACCCCACCGTGGGCGTTGACTTCTTCTCACGCCTGCTGGAAATCGAGCCGGGCAAGAGGGTCAAGCTCCAGATCTGGGACACCGCCGGGCAGGAGAGGTTCAGGTACCCTAGGTTTACTACATCGTAATATGCATTAATTTAATAGCCTTTTAAGAACCCAGCATTTAAATCAATGAATGAAACTTGTAGGTAAAGACACCACAGGATTTGACAGTAAATGAATGGTCGTCTCAAATGGTTAAATTCAATTTTCACTTCATTTTCAATTACTCAGTTGTATTATTGAAATAAGTCTTCTCACTGATGATCACCTCCCTCAGGTCCATCACCAGAGCCTACTACCGCAACTCAGTGGGCGGCCTCCTGCTTTTTGACATCACCAACCGGCGCTCATTCCAGAATGTGCACAGCTGGCTGGAGGAGGCGCAGAGTCACGTCCATCCGCACAGCATCGTTTTTTTACTGGTGGGCCACAAGTGTGACCTGGAGGCCCAGCGGCAGGTGAGCCGACAGGAGGCTGAGAAACTGGCGACGGCCTTCGGGATGAACTACGTGGAGACGTCGGCACGGGACGCCATCAACGTGGAGACGGTTTGTTTATATATGACAAGGCTTGCTGAAAAATATGTTTTGAGAGAATTTGTTTTTAAAAGGCCATTTATTACGCGACCAAAGAAAACACTTGTTTTCTGCGCCTTATACTAACCCTGGAATATAGGGTGAGAGTATTTTTTTCAAAAGTGCTCTTCACATGTATTTTTTAAACACACATGAGCAACAAATTAGTGATACAATATTCATTGTACTTTAACTCAATGGAGTAAATGGATATATTGTATGTACTTTGTTTTTTTTTTGTCTCCTGAAGGCATTCATGGACCTGACAAGGCAAATCTTTGAGCTGGTGCGCGGGGGCGACATCAAGATCCAGGACGGATGGGAAGGCGTCAAGAGCGGACTGGTCCCAAACACGGTCCACTCCTCGGAGGAGGTCACCAAGGCGGGGCGCCAATGCCTCTGCTGAGCTAATTTCTTTTGGACTCCATCTTTGGGAGATGGGCCTTCTCTTCATCTATATGACTTCAGCGCGGGCTCTTTCCTAAATAATTTCCATGTTGCAGTAACACGCTTTACTTGTCCTGTGTCGACGATGTGCTCGGTGCAAAATCCACTTCTTTTCTCTCAATTAAAAGCACAAAATGCCCCCTCATATCATTCAACATCAACAGTTTTGGTGCTTTTCGGACATGCACGCTGACACAGTTAATGATGACCATTGACACTTGTGAATATACACAACCCAATAGAAATCAGGCAAACTCTTCACATCTCGCTATACAGATGCAGACATATACTATATACAGTAGTCAGAAATACACAGCACTTATAGTCACTGCACAACCCAACAATTCTTACTCGAGACAGACCATTTTTAAAATGTATGCATTTATTTATTTATTTCCTTCAGCCCAATGCCAATTCTGGTATATCGCAGAATAAAATGGCAATCGCCAATTACTAAGTTAATTAATGTATAAATTGTACAATACAATACAATATGAAAAGAAAAGCATTTGGCGTTGTTCATTAACACTTATAACAATAAAGATGTGAATCACCGGCAGAACATTTCACTGTTTGACAATACTATTCTTTAATATCTAACTTTATGACTGAGTGAAATATTGTGGTGAAACGCGGACATGGCCTGAAATCACTGCATGAAAAATCCATCACTCTAATGAAACCTTGCTTGGCACAAGCGACAAGGACTAGTGAGTGAAAGAAGTCTGGCATTACTGGTACTTGCATGATGGAAATTCACAAGTTGTCAAGACAAGGTTGGTTGGTGAGTAGTAGGTAGCTGAACTATATGATCATATGATTGCAGGATCTTTTATGCGGCACTATTTTGATAAATGTAGACCAGGAAGCCTAACAGGTGTCTTGCTTAGTCCAGAGGGAATTTCTTGCTCACAGATAAGCAACGGCATGAGGGTTGATACTCCCGGGATCAGTGGGTAAAAGGTCTGAGAACGAAGACAAACACTAAGAATTGAGTAATGTCATATAATGCGGGTGCGAGGATCCAGTTTGTTTGTCTCTTAAAAACCTCCTTTTTGAATGGGGGTGTGTGCATTTTTTTTGTTATCAACTATAGATAACAAAGGAGAACTATGATTAATTTAAACGTTGGCTTGGTGTACGTCATCAATAATTAATAAAGTGGACTGTAGAAATAACAAAGGCTTAGGGGTGTCTTAAGTGTGGGTGGCCAAAAGAGGGCGCGCTACAATTACCGGCATTTTGTTTGAATATTTTCACAATTTATAATCTTGTTTTACATGCGGATCAAACCTCGAAAGATGGAGGACGCTGATACGCTGTGGCGATCCCTTGAAGGGAAAAGCCGAAAGGAAAAGAAGAAGAAGATAATCTTGTTTTAGGTGATTAGGCGATAAAAAAAATCAAAGATGAAGATTAAATTGCATGACAATTCCAAACAAAAATGTTATACATTATAGTCTTTGTCAATCCTTGAAGATTTGGAATATCGAAGTGGAACTTGAAAACTCTGCGGAGACTGGCTGTGATTGGCTAAGGAGGCGGAAAATGCGTAGTGGGAACCGGCCTTCTCTTTACCCAGGGTGACGTCACGTCACTTTAGTTTGGCAACACAACAATGATTGACACTTTTTAATGATGTTAAATATTTTATGTATGTGTATTCATTAGCAAACAGCATCCCAAGGTTTTGGGTTTCTGTTACAGTATATCTTGATGAACAATTACTTCGATTTGGGTCACACAATTAGTGATTGGAAACACCTGTGCTGGAAGGTGCATTCGGGTCGGTCGCGTTCGGTGGAGGGGTGAACGTGACAGTATTTATCTTGGATTCGTCTACTACTTTTTTAATATGGTATGTGATGTTTAGTTTATATATTTGATATTTTGGTTAAAAAGATGGGTCATTTTTTTATTTTAGAGCAGTTGAAATAATGACGAATTGAAAATGGAACGGTTAATTTACTGACGCGCCCACCTTTGCTAATTACAGTAACAAAGTTGCAAGTCAAAGCTAACTTGAGAGGTTTGCTAACTGTACACAAACAAAATATTAACCATTAGCCGTGTTTAGACTATTGGAAGGGTATAGAAAACTTGGCTGTCAAGAAAATTGTAGGGTTGACTTCCTGTTTTATGTCTTTCTGATATGTAGGAGAGTGATAAAATTTAAATATACCCCCCAGCAAGACCAGTGTCACTGTGAAGAACGGGTATGTATGGACAAAAATGTCTTAAAATGTTGTCAAGACTGTTAAAACAAGGACTTAATGTGTCTTATATCTACTCAGACACAGCATTTATATTGTCTTGCGAATCACATGAACTTAACAAAAGGTGTCATGGAGAGACCCTATCATGTTTGCCATAAGGATAGCCGTCTGGTTCAAACTAGACCTGATTATCGGATATTAATACCTTGCTTCACACATATGATATAATCCTCATGCGAGCCCATTTATAGTTTTTTTTAATTAAAAATTAGGTTCAGCCTGGTTTTCTTATACATGGCCACTATAAATACCCTTTAGAAACAAGACTAAAAAATAACACAAAAATGACACAATGCTTATGTGAGTTCATCTTTTTTAATTAAAAAAAGTACAGCCTGGTGTATTTATATATGACAATTCTATGTACACTTTGTAAAATAAGACCAAAAAAAATCACTACTGATATCAAAGCATCGTTTTAAGAGGGATTGTTTTCAAAGGCACGAGGGCTTAATGTAATCACATGATTAGTAGACTCTTACACCTTAAGTTTTTTTTTTTTTCATAAACATTGCCAACCTTAGATTTGCTTTCCCGCCACCCAAGCGATGATTCTTTTGAGGCATTCCTCATTGATTTCACATTGAAGAAAAAAAATCCCTCCACATTAATTCAGCAGCATTGAGTATATTTGTGGAGGGCTGTGGGGTTTAATTTACATCATTTTACAAATACTCAAACGAGTACTGTACAACATACAGTAAAGCACATATGTTACGCATGGGGACACTTAAAAATCACATGACATTATAGACCAACTCTTAAAATGTCATTCTTTGTTTCATAAGGTTAGCAGTAGTAGTTCATTTTGGTCAGAATGGCCGATTACCTCAATAGCAAAACAAAAAAAGTCACTGAACTCTTTTCTTTACATGCTAACATACACAACTGTCTTTAACAGGGATGGGCATACCCATCACTATTGGGCCTTTTTAGTTTAACATTTCCCCCATATATACATTCAGGAAAAAAATGCAACATTACGAAAAACACAAATTTAAGAAAAAACGTTTTAGGTTTGTAAAATAGTATATTATATTAAAAGTATGTATTTATCATTAAATAACAGTTTTATTTAAAGAATTTTCATTTGATTTACAAATGCATGGCGGCCGGTAAATTCTATATACTGTACATCAACAGGTTGCCCACTCCTCGTGTAAAAACTTTATCACTATCAACTGATTGACTTAAAGAATTTCAATCAGGTCACCCTACACATGATCATGTACACATTTAAATAAAAACCGCTGCAGAACAGATAAAAACCTACATCGTAACAAAGCTCCCAAGTCTACTGAAACTAAAATGCAAAGAGACCTCAAAATACTCTGCCATGATGAAGTCATGAAGCGGTATGTTTTCACACAAACGCACACACATGTCAATGAGCTCATCGAGTGACCCTGATATCTGCAATTACTTCATTTAGTGTGGACAAAGACTTAAAAAATGGGGGGGAGGCACAACAACTGAAGTGGAACCTCCCAAGTCTAACAACTATGGTTCTAGCTTCAAGTGCGGCTTACCTTTGGAATTGAAAAGCCACCACAGAAGGCTACCAGTGATAGCAAAGATGGGGCAATGGGGAATTACCACAATTCATAAAATATCAACTATGTAAAATTAATTATACAGTGTGCGTTCGCTAAAAACGATGAGAACAAAAATGCCCATGCCACTCACGTTACGTGCCTCGTCGGGCATCTTGGGCTGAGTTATACTTGAGTTTACAATTCATTTCTATGCTTCCATGATAGAAATGCTAATGTTACTTAAAATATGGACTGTAGGGTTAATATATAAATTAAAGTAGACACGAACAGTCGCAACATTTTGAGATTCCGCTGAAAATCAATGACAAGTATTGCTGTGCTGCATGCTAATTAGTCATGACTTCTATTTTAGAACAAATTGAAAGCTGACCACCATCACCACTTCGGAGGTTCCACTGTACAGTACACTGAAAGTCACAAGAAGCTTAAGTGTTTTCCCCGGTGCGATTAGCACAATTTGAATTTTGCATCATGTTAGAAAAACTTGTAACATCAGCCAGTGTAATAACGTTAGACGTCCCTCTGTTTCTTGAAAGCCAACAAGAAGTAACAACTGGTCTCATAAATGGATTTGACAGTGATGAAATTTGATGCGAGAACAACCCCGGTTCTGCAATTTCAGTGTACATCGAACATCGACTAAAAGTTCAAGTTTTGTCCCCGGAAACAATGGACATCATGTTACAGCTGCAAAGTCGACAGAGGTGAGAACTTTAGGGTGTGCTGTACACCGAATTTCAATGGAAAGTTCAAGTTTTGTAGATCATGAATGATTGTGACTGATTTGACGTGATAAAAATTTCAAAGTCAACTCTAAATACTAAAAATCGGCTTCCAATGTTGCCGCCGGTTTGTTTGACATTTTTCAGCTAAAACAACACACAAAGTCAATGGGTGTGTCGTCTTTCACTGAAATTTAACAAGCAAACAACCCGGAACTTGAAATTCAACCAGAATCACACCTTTTTGGGAAGGAGTCCACTGTACACTGAATGTCAAGGACAAGTTCATGTTTGAAGTTTGTCTCAAGTTTAGACTTGACAAATGTGCCAGGGAAAAGATCCATTGCGGAAGTCGCCACTTCAAAAGTAAAGAGAAAAAACTTGGGAGGTGTCTTGTCGATGACATCAAAATATATTGTGCCAAATATAGTGTGCCATTATTGATTGACCTTAGAACATTTCAGTCCAAAACAGGACGTCAAGCTTGTTTTAACTTTGGCACGACCCTGTTTAAACACACAGCAGACACAAAGCAACAGGCTGGTGCAATCAAGTCCATTGGACGCGGATAGGGAGTTGACGTTTCCCCACATAGCGTCACAGGCGTTGGTTGTCATCTTCACTCAGGGAGATGAGGAAGGAGGAGGATCTCGCATGATGACCAGAAAGCGAGCTGACAACAGTTTGCGTGGCAAGAGCAGGCTACTTGGCTGACTATATACAAACGACATCAAATAAAATAAAGAACACCTGTCACACTGTCCGAAGCATCCAGTTATTGGCCTCTCCTCCCTTTCGGTATACTTCCCAAAGTCTGCATGCCCACCTCCAACACACATCCCCCCGTCTCCCTCCATTCTCGGGACTTTGAGTGACTATAAGGGGTTGTTGGCCCCCTCCACGTCACTGTCGTCGGGGGCACCCTTGTAAATCGGGCTCTTGGACTGTAACGCCGGCTCATATTTGCGTTGGGAGGAGCGGTTGGCACTGCTGTTCTTAATTCCGTAGAAAAAGTAGATGGCAAAACCTGTGGGGTGGAATGTGAGGAGAGAAGACGTCAGGAAAGATAGAACCATATGCGTCGTGTTGTGCCATGAGATACGAACGACACGACTGATGAGTTTTTCAAAATTTGACTTGTCTTTTCCCACACAAGTATCTAAAATTTCTACTTGATGCTTTTTCCACCTCTAGCATTAAGCGACGCAAGCAAAGAAGACATGTCTTCACACATACCAATGACCATCCAGACGGTGAAGCGACACCATGTGCCCTTGTCCAGCTGCATCATGAGGTAGATGTTGACGAAGACGCTGAACAGGGGCAACCAAGGAAGCAGAGGAACCTAACAAAAAAGGTGACAACAAAAATGTGCTTAACACGGTTATGTAGAAGTGGTGCAATGGGGAATTGGACTTAAACATGCGACTCACAACAATTTAGGTATATTGAGTTTTTACAGGTGAAATTCCGCATGAACCGAAAATGCAATTGTGGTGAGATATTTAAGACCGCTGTTATGGACAGAAAGTTTTATGACCTGGAGGTATTGTTTTGGAAAATACCAGCACATGATGTGAATGTGTACACAAGTCGTGTGACGCAATTGTACTCAATGAAGTGTGCAAACAAGAAGGGTGGGTGGAGTGTTTTGGGGAAAAATCAGGTGCCTTTACCTTGAAGGTCAGAGCCTCTTTGCTCTCGGGCTGCCTGCAGATGACGATCAGGCAGGCGGCGCAGAGCAGAGCCAAAATAACGCAAGACGCGACCACGGCTTTGTGGCCGTCCAGCAGCGCAGGCAGACAGTTAGCCAGGATGATGCACAGGATGGTGATCAGGACGGCTGCACGGCCACACACAACGGCGCGGTTAAGCTAAAACAGGAACGCGGCGCTCTGGTGTAATGCGCTGCACTGTACTCACAGATGATGGCGGTGGTCACATAGACGATTTGGCCGGAGGTGTGCGTGGGGGTCTTTGCGCTGGGGTATAAGAGCAGTTTGGTGCTGAAAACCTCCCTTAGGGGCTTCTCCTCACTCTCTGTGTATTCGTCACCGCTGTCCCCGCCGCTGACGGCCATTTTATCGACTTCTACCAGCTCCATAAGCTTCTTTGTCTGGCTGGATGATGGCAACGTGCCTGGCTGGTATCTTAAACGTCAAGTTAGAGGATTTATTTGGGGTAAAGCCGACTTGATTCTTGAATTCTTTACAATTGGCTAAATAAAAACATATCAAGAGACCTCATTCCACAATTTGATAATCAGGATGAAAAAAATACATTAAAAAGTGAAATTAATACATGTACATTTGAATGTGTGTGTTGAATATTTTACAAAGTCACTAATTATGCACAGCGCTTACAGGCAAGAACTACTTTAGTCATGATTCAATTGTAATAGACAGTAGTCAAATACAACTGAATTGCACTGTTGAGGACGTTGTTTAACTTTTTATAAAAACAATTAAAATGTGTCTTATGGGGATTCAATAAATTGTAGCTGAGGTTCCTACCTGAGGATGAGAACACAGATGGCTACCAGCGAATAGGCCAACAATGTTCCAATGGACATAAGGTCAACCAGAGCGCCGAGGTCAAACAGGAAAGCCATCAGAGCTGAGGAGAGCCATGGGATTCATGAGTTGAGCAAACCTCTTTTAGAAATCAGTAAAAATGGCCAATTATTTGGTGATTTAAAAAAACAAACAAACAAACAAACATATCACAACATTTTACCCGCAACAATGCCAGAAGCAATGGTGGCCAACAGCGGTGTCTTAGTGCGAGCATTCATTCGGGACAGCGTACGGAACAGCAGGCCGTCTTCCGCCATGGCGTAAATAACGCGAGGCATGGGGAACATGGAGCCCAGAAGACTGGTGGACAGGGCGCAGAGCGAACCCACAGCCACAATGTAGCGGGCCGGGGCCCAGCCCACGTAGGTGAAGGCCTCGGGCAAAGGGCTCTGGGTGTTCAACTGGTAGTAGGGCATCATCAGGGTGAGCGCAGCTGACACACCAAAGTAGGCAAAGAAGCAGATGAGGAGTGAGGCCACAATGCCGATGGGGATGGACCGCATGGGATTCTTGGCCTCCTCGCCTGTGCAAGACAAAATAAAAATGTTGAGAATGCTTCGTGACTAAATTGCGTGTCGTTAAGCCTAATAGCATAATTGTTGGAGAAAAACAACATATTCAACAAAACAAGAGGAGTTCAGTTCCCACAAATCAACTTTTCATGACCCCAGTACGTGACACCAAGGCCAAAACAAAGCTCTTGTGAAAAAAAAAATCTATAAAATATATTTTACTTCAACCAGGAATGTGGTCCTGGTTGAAATAAAATATATCACCTTCAGTATTATGGTTACAGCGTCGCAATCATGTTGTGCAATTCCTTTTACCCTCTTACTTAATATACTTCAACAACTGCTGTACGGTCACGTCCTTGACAAAACAAACAAAACAAAAGGGTTCGGAATTCCGACCGTGGTAATCTGTCATACAACAGGCCCCAGTTTTGACATGCTGTGTGTTGCACGTGGACCCAGCTGTGGTTACGCAAGAAATTCCAGAAACAGGTGCCCCTAGAGTTGACTGCTTTCTGTACTTGCACTCACGTAAAACAGATGCTCAAAAAGCACTTTCACCTCTCGTGTCAAACATGTGATCAGTTAACAGAGGCAAAATGCAAAAAAAAAACTAAATGTCACACCCATAGTGTAATCCAATGAGAAAAGCGGTACTGAAAACACCCATTTTTGACAGACACTTAACGAGCAAAATTAGTGACAGCACAAAAAAAAAAAAAAAAAAAAAAAAAAATACTGCTAACATGAAGCTTAGCTGTCATTTGGTTCATGATGCATCCTTGATTGAGTTCACAAAATGTTGAAAAAAGTATTTATTTTTCATTTGTTTTAATTGCTTTTTTTGTAAATGTATTTACAAGAGGAATTTTTTTAATTCTCATTTTCTAATCTTTTTTCTTTTCAATGTATTATTACTTATTAGTATTGAATACTGCTGACTGTTGAATTTGTAACTTTGCATCAGTTGTATCAATTATTTTGGTTATTTTAACACAATCTATGTATTTTTTGTCTGTTTATTTGTCTGTATTATTTGTGTTTTAGCTTTTCTATATTTATAACACGTTGGGAAGAGTTTTGTGTTTTAATTATTTATTTCCCCCCACTCATTGTTTTAATTCATATAAGCGGTACCTCCATTTTACAACTTTTATCACCTTACCACAAGCATGTTAAAATGATTTGTTTTATACTGTGCTAAAGGAGGTTTCTTGACCAGCGAAACCAACACAACCAAAGTCTTTTCTCAAAGACAAGATTTAATTTGGCCTTTTGGTGCTGCCGTTTTGGTTAGCAACAGAGATCAAATGGGCTCAGACGTTACTACCCGTTTTTTTCAAATGAAAGTGGGAAGGTGCGGCAGTTGGAAACAACTGGGGCGTGCGTCCCTTTCAAGATAGCTTGTTATAATTGAGGAAGCCTGACATACTTGTGGTGGCGATGCAGTCAAAGCCAACAAAGGCGTAGAAGCAGGTGGCGGCACCAGAGAGCACGCCGGCGAGGCCAAACGGGGCAAAACCACCAGTCCCAAAGTCTTTCTCAATACTAGATGACATTCAGAGAAAATCACAAGTGAATTCACAGTCAAACAAGATACACAATATTTCCAAGCGTAGACTACTGACTCGCTGCTATTGCTTTCGTTCAGGAAACTGGTGTAGTTCTCCAGCGTGAGGTTCCAGTTGGTCGTGTCTCCCTTTACGAATCCCGAGATAATGACGAAGCCCAGCACCACCAGGTTGATGCCGGTGAAAATCTTGTTGACCAGCGCCGACTCGCTTACGCCAAAGGCCAGCAGGCCTAAGGGCACAGAGCAGATGAAACCCATCCGATAGATCATTTGCGACGTGTGGGCCCAAGTGTGGGAATGACATCAATCCATCAGGAACCGATAACATTTAGCAGTGTTCTCACTATTTGAGATCCCACACAAGGTGCAACAGTACAGTGACAAGTGCACTGGTGGCTTTATGAAATCAACACTCAAATGTGACTGTCTGGTCTGAGTTTAACTAGACAGCTTATTCCTGTGATTTTGTTGACCAGACCATATCTTATTCCTTCACATACTTCCTCGTTTTTCTACTTGAGCCTATTATTGGTTTACCGTGATGCTAAGTAAATCTTTCAAGAACCGGTAATACTCGCTGTCTTTGGTAATGTGCTCTAAAAATAGTTAACTAATGAAGGGACACCGCACCTCACTAAGAAGAATTCAAACTGGAGAAAGTTTTAACATCTGATGTCAGATACCCCCGTCCCTCCAGACAACTGCTCTTGGTATAGCTTCAGTTGTCCATAACGAATGGCCACCAAAACATGTCCCTTTTCAGTCGGTGATGACTCACCGGTGAGCAGAAGTATCAGAATGAGCGCAAACAAGTCAGGGTACTCCGCCAACACATTGCCGGGCACCTTCATTGTCATGGAGGCTTTGAAGAACGCTGATATCTTCTGCTCCACAAGGTTGTCAAAAGTGGAGCTCCATGCACGGGCCACACTTGCAGTACCTGTTACAAATTGGGAAAGGGGGGGGGATCAGTCAGGTAGGGAAAAAAATGCTCAGACTGAACCCCATTCATTGGTGGGGATACTTTCGAGTCAGACTTCTTATGGGTGAAAATGTATGATTTAGAGATACAGTAAAGTCTCGTTATATCGATATCGGATATATCGATAGTCCCGGTTATATCGATACTATTTCTATGCACGCACGGAGAAAATTACATGCAAACAGGGTCGGATATATCGATAGTCCCGGTTATATCGATATTTTTTCGGACTCCCTTGAATATCGATATAACGAGACTTTACTGTATTAGAACGTAACAAAAACATACATTGTTTTAAATTCCCTGTTTTCATTTTTATATTTTTAGTAGTAGTTTTGTATTTTATTTGTCAAGTGCTTCTTTTAAAAAATGTTAGTGTCAAAAAGTAAACAAAAATTCCTAAATGACTGTTGAAATCAAATTCTTCCAAACAATCGTGCAATGTAACTAAAATGTATTAAATATCATTTAGGATTTAATTTTGCAGGTGTAAAATCTCGCTTGTTTGTTATTGTTATTTAAAAACACACTTGTTATTATATTTTACAAATGAAAATGCTTCAACAATTTATGTTTACTCATTTTGTTTATTTGCGTTAACTGTCAAAAGTTTAGTCTGATTATGAGCTGTAGCTGATTTCAGCCAAAATGTGCAACAGTGTTATGTGTCATTAATATACAAGCACAGCATTGTAAAAATGTACCATATTTTCCGGTGTATAAGGCGCAACCCCAATGAATGGTATATTTTTGAACTTTTTCCATTTATAAGGCGCACCGGACTATAAGACACCTCCAATGAATGAAAAGTTTTCCAAATATAATATATCAATGTTTTCCAAATATAAGGTACGCCACATTATAAATCACAACAATGACTTCTACAGATGGAAATGGAGTCGTGGCTGCTGTAGTGGTAGTTGCGAGACCTGTTGTGGCTCAATTACTTCACATGTAAGGTGTACTTGCGTATTAGGGCACAGGGTCATCTATTGAAGAAAATCAAGGCTTTTGAGTGTGCCTTATACACCGGAAAATGCAGTCAGTATCCACTTGTGTCTCTGGGCAAGAGCTGTGGCTTACAGCAGGTCTTTCATTTAGTATTTGGGTTTCACTAATAAAAAGTAATTGTGTTGCAGACTCACCAATCACATAGGAAAGAATGAGATTCCAGCCTGTGATGAAGGCCCAGATCTCTCCCACTGTCACATAGCTGTAGAGGTATGCCGAGCCAGTCTTGGGGACGCGGGCTCCGAACTCAGCATAGCATAAGCCGGCTAACATGGACGACAGTGCAGCTATGAGGAAGCAGAGGACGATGGCGGGCCCAGCCTTCTCTCGGGCCACCTCGCCGGCGAGGACGTAGACGCCAGCGCCCAGCGTGGAGCCCACCCCCAAGGCGATGAGGTCCAGGGTCGACAGGCAGCGGGCAAAGCGCGTCTCCTCGTTGGAGAAATCCAACGTGCGGCGACGCAGCAGCTTGTTGCCAAATTGGGACAGCTTGCCAGCCATGTCTGCTGTGAAGATGCGTGGAGCGCTATCCAACTTGGATCTTTCTCGACTGCTTCAGGTGGGTGTGATTGACACGAGGCGTAAAACCCACAGAAACTTTGCGCAGATGGTGAAGGTGAGGCTGTCGATGATTGGTCTGCGGGCGTGTTCGCTCTGGCGGATTTGGCAGCCTGTGATGAGGCAAGAAGAAAAAAGTTCGCTCTTCAGGAACTGCTAAAGTTTTTCCGTGCTTGGCATTAGGCAGCACAAGTTATTGCAGTCCTTCCATTGCTGCTGGACAGCTGCTACCTCGGAAACAAGCCGTTTGCTCCTTGCACTTTATTCACGGCATCCATCGCACAAATGCACTCTCTAGCTCTCACTAGCTACTTGCCTAGTTTCACACACAAATTACGCCGGTAACTTGATTCACGGACGCCCAAGCCTATTTTGTTCCAAAATGTCACTTGATCGATTGTTTGCTTTGCGTCAGTGTGTTAAGTACGTGAATGCCCTTACAAGTGGTCAAGGATAGCCACAGTTGCAGGTCAAGGTTTACTGAACAGGCCAAAACAGTCAACCAATTGCTGTTAGCTTGACTACTACTTTCTGACAGCATACATGTTAATAAGCCGGTACCCCAAGTTGAAAGAAAATACCGCAACCTAATAACTCAAGACTGAAGATCAGCAAGACAAAATAAAACTGAAGAATAGGATATAAAAAAATATGGGATTAAAAAAAACATTAGTGGAAACATTAATAAAGAGGTGAGAAGGCCTACATAAAAATGAATAGACACTAAATAGTTACATGAATAAATACATGAAATGATAAAGTATTGAAATAAATAGTAAATAGACATTATAGTACGTTATGTCCAGGTATTTTTACCTCCATTTCTGTCAGCATGTAAGCATGGCGAGAGCTTAGGACAACCCCACACTTGTCTTGAAATTAAATACCTAGACAAAACCTTGGCGCAAAAATTGCTTGCGTGTCCAATGAGCGAACCGCAAGTAAATAATGACTGTTGTGGTACCTTCCGGCTGCGGCGCAAAACAAAAGCTTGTAGCAGCTTGTAAATCGAGGCCTTGACTTTCAGAGCAAGTTTGGAAAGTCCGACAAAACGGGAATAGGTCAGAATTAATTGAAAATGAATCAATCCTTAAATTGACAGTTATTTTCATAAGCTAATTTTGAAATTAAAAATTGTCAAAATCCTCAGATTTCAGCCTGTCAACCTTAATTATTCAGATTAATCTTGTCCTTCATGAAAGCAGAACGGTTATTTGTGGAAAAATCTTTTATTTTGGAAAAATGACGGAAATACAAACTCAATCCGTTTCAAAAAGGTATCTGAGCACAGCAACTCCTCTTTTTTTATATTGCCGAACTGACTAAACTATTGATTATAAAATAGGGTTATAAAATAGGGTTTTGTAAAACACTTGGTTGAAGAAACTTATGAAAGGATGAATCGATTCTCAAAATTGATGAATAGTGAGTGACAGCACTCTGATCCAATGTTACCAACATTTCAGCATTTAGTGGCCGGGGGCATTTATTTACTCAGCCACAGATGGTGAGAGGCATCTTTTTGGACAAGGAGGTGTTTGGAATAATAATAAACAATATTATAAAACATGAATGTAATATGAAAGAAAAATATCAAATAGTGGCACTATTGTTTAAGCTGAGAAAATACATATTTTTTTCTAGTGGCAAAAATATATATAAATAGATAAAAAACAAGTTTATGTGAGGAATGTGTATTTTGCTTAGCGAGACAACAAACCTAGCAAATAATCAGGAAAGCACGGCACATTATATGATCGTCAATCTGAACTTTTTTCACAATTTTCAAGACAGGCTGGATCAAATATAGGTTGGCCGCCACCAGCCTCGATTCTTCACAGTATTTGCCCAGGATTTAGATTTTTGTACACAATTAGGAGCTCTGCTCGAAAACAGGTTAGTCAGGTACATTTGCGACAGTTACTCATTCAAATGATAGTTGACAGGCGGACATAATATCAATGTTCAAACTGAGTCATGCACTTTGAATAAAACATTGCAAGATGTCAATCGAGACTTGCTCGTGGCGCCGTTGATTAAATAGGAGAGAGATCAACATCAGGGTATAAATAATTACACGAGCTTTGTTTAACCACTGTTGCTAGTGAGTGAAATGCATTTTGGATTGGATTTGCCTTTATTGATGAGAAGGTTTCTTCAGCCGTCATCTGTACAAAAGTGAAGGTTTCGGACGTTTCGCCTCCTATCCAAGAGGCTTCGTCAGCGAACTAAAGTCTGACTGGTCGTATCGGCCCCATTTATATATCCCTAATGTCCAGACCTGGTGGCGCCGGACACAGCTATGATAGGTCCCTACTCTCAGGTTGGGGGAGGCGCGGGACCCCCCCCTGTGACCCCACTGATTGTTCCTACATTCCTGACTAACGATTGGCCTATTACACCCACTCCCCCCGGTATCACCTCATCAGCAAAACGACCCTCATCAGCATTGCGAAAGTTGCCTAACCTGTTTTGCCTGAGCAGGCTATTGTATGAACGATCCAAATTGAACCTCACACCACCAGACCGGTTTAATGAAGGATTTTGTTGTTTTATAAGAATCGCCTCTTTTACCCCCCTTTCAAACCATCTATGTTCTTTCGCTAAGATTTTAACCTCATTCTCGTCAAATGAGTGGTTAGTAGCTTTTAGGTGCAAATGTACTGCCGATTGAGGCCCACTAGTATTATCCCTGCGATGTTGATAAAGTCTTTTTTTGAGAATTTGTTGAGTCTCCCCAATGTACTGCTCTTTACAATTTTCATTCTTACAATGTATGGAATAAACTACATTACTTTGTTTTTCATTTGGTAGCCTATCTTTTGGATGCACTAATTTTTGCCTTAACGTGTTTATCGGTTTGAAATAAGTAGGAATTTTATGTTGCCAAAGGACTCTTTGTAATTTTTCAGAAACTCCTGCAATGTACGGTACTGCTACTCCTCTCCTTTTAGAATCTTGAGAATTATTGGTTTCGTTCGCTATTCTTTCTTTCTGACATTTGTTGAATGACCACTGAGGGTACCCACAGTTAGTGAGTGCTCTCCTGATATGTTTTGACTCCTTTTCTCTACCTTCAGTGCTAGTTGGTATTAGTTTAGCCCTATGCTGGAGGGTTCTGATAACTCCTAGTTTATGTTGTAAAGGGTGGTTAGAGTCAAAAAGTAAGTATTGGTCAGTGTGCGTAGCCTTCCTAAAGACTTCTGTTTTTAGCGCTCTGTCCTCTTTTATAATTACTTTACAATCCAAGAAGGCTAGTTGGTTCTCTTGAATGTCCTCACAAGTAAATTTAATGTTGAAGTCTACAGAGTTGAGATGATCTGTGAAGGATTGAATTTCTTGTTTCTTAATTATGACAAAAGTATCGTCCACATATCTAAACCAGTGTCTAGGTTTTGTCCCTGGGAAGGATGTGAGGGCCTGTTTCTCCATCTCTTCCATGTAAAGATTAGCCACTATGGGTGAAACTGGTGAGCCCATAGCACAACCATGGATTTGTTTATAAAATTTTTCCCGAAATTGAAAATACGTAGTATTAAGGCAGATTTCTAATAATTGGCAGATGTGATCCGGTTTCAGTTTGGTTCTTTCATGCAGAGAAACATCCGCCAGCAGCCTCGTCCTCACCACTGAGACTGCTGCTGGGGTTGGGACAGATGACAGAGAGAAGTCACATCGTATGATGCCAAAGTTTCCTCAGGTTCCAATATGAGGTCTTTGATCCTCTCTACAAACCCTGTGGTGTTCTCTACGTGGTATTCTGTGTTACCAACCAACGGAGCTAAAATAGTTTTTAAATATTTGGCTACATTGTATGTAGAGGAGTCAATGCTACAAACAATGGGTCGGAGGGGGAACCCTTCTTTATGTATTTTTGGCAGGCCATAGATACATGGCGTGGCCTCTCCCGGGTATAATCTAAAATACATCTGTTTGTCTATATGTTTTCCTTTCTCTAGCTTTTGGAGACAGTCAATCATTTCTTTCTTGTATCTATTGGAAGGGTCCCTTTTTAGTTGCTCATACGTGTTAGAATCACTGATTAACCTATTTATTTTGTCTTCATAATCCAATGTGTTGAGCAGCACTGTGCATCTGCCCTTGTCTGCTGGCAAAATAGTAATATTTTTGTCTTTTTGTAGAGTAGTTAACGCCTTTCTCTCTTCTAATGTTATGTTGGACGGAGGAAGTTTGGCACTACTGAGAAGAGCTGATATTTTAATGCGTAGATCATCTGCCTCTGCATACGAAAGTTTGTTATTTTTAATAGCCGATTCAGTAGCTGTGATATAATCTATTGTAGGTATAGTTTTAGGAGTCACTGAGAAATTTAAACCTTTGGTAAGTACTGCCTTTTCTGTCTCTGAGAGATCTCTGACAGACACTGACAGTACTGCCTTTTCTGCCTTCCCAGTACTGCCTTTTCTGTCTCTGAGAGATCTCTGACAGAGATCTCTCAGAGACAGAAAAGGCGGTACTTACCAAAGGTTTAAATTTCTCAGTGACTCCTAAAACTATACCTACAATAGATTATATCACAGCTACTGAATCGGCTATTAAAAATAACAAACTTTCGTATGCAGAGGCAGATGATCTACGCATTAAAATATCAGCTCTTCTCAGTAGTGCCAAACTTCCTCCGTCCAACATAACATTAGAAGAGAGAAAGGCGTTAACTACTCTACAAAAAGACAAAAATATTACTATTTTGCCAGCAGACAAGGGCAGATGCACAGTGCTGCTCAACACATTGGATTATGAAGACAAAATAAATAGGTTAATCAGTGATTCTAACACGTATGAGCAACTAAAAAGGGACCCTTCCAATAGATACAAGAAAGAAATGATTGACTGTCTCCAAAAGCTAGAGAAAGGAAAACATATAGACAAACAGATGTATTTTAGATTATACCCGGGAGAGGCCACGCCATGTATCTATGGCCTGCCAAAAATACATAAAGAAGGGTTCCCCCTCCGACCCATTGTTTGTAGCATTGACTCCTCTACATACAATGTAGCCAAATATTTAAAAACTATTTTAGCTCCGTTGGTTGGTAACACAGAATACCACGTAGAGAACACCACAGGGTTTGTAGAGAGGATCAAAGACCTCATATTGGAACCTGAGGAAACTTTGGCATCATACGATGTGACTTCTCTCTTTACATCTGTCCCAACCCCAGCAGCAGTCTCAGTGGTGAGGACGAGGCTGCTGGCGGATGTTTCTCTGCATGAAAGAACCAAACTGAAACCGGATCACATCTGCCAATTATTAGAAATCTGCCTTAATACTACGTATTTTCAATTTCGGGAAAAATTTTATAAACAAATCCATGGTTGTGCTATGGGCTCACCAGTTTCACCCATAGTGGCTAATCTTTACATGGAAGAGATGGAGAAACAGGCCCTCACATCCTTCCCAGGGACAAAACCTAGACACTGGTTTAGATATGTGGACGATACTTTTGTCATAATTAAGAAACAAGAAATTCAATCCTTCACAGATCATCTCAACTCTGTAGACTTCAACATTAAATTTACTCGTGAGGACATTCAAGAGAACCAACTAGCCTTCTTGGATTGTAAAGTAATTATAAAAGAGGACAGAGCGCTAAAAACAGAAGTCTTTAGGAAGGCTACGCACACTGACCAATACTTACTTTTTGACTCTAACCACCCTTTACAACATAAACTAGGAGTTATCAGAACCCTCCAGCATAGGGCTAAACTAATACCAACTAGCACTGAAGGTAGAGAAAAGGAGTCAAAACATATCAGGAGAGCACTCACTAACTGTGGGTACCCTCAGTGGTCATTCAACAAATGTCAGAAAGAAAGAATAGCGAACGAAACCAATAATTCTCAAGATTCTAAAAGGAGAGGAGTAGCAGTACCGTACATTGCAGGAGTTTCTGAAAAATTACAAAGAGTCCTTTGGCAACATAAAATTCCTACTTATTTCAAACCGATAAACACGTTAAGGCAAAAATTAGTGCATCCAAAAGATAGGCTACCAAATGAAAAACAAAGTAATGTAGTTTATTCCATACATTGTAAGAATGAAAATTGTAAAGAGCAGTACATTGGGGAGACTCAACAAATTCTCAAAAAAAGACTTTATCAACATCGCAGGGATAATACTAGTGGGCCTCAATCGGCAGTACATTTGCACCTAAAAGCTACTAACCACTCATTTGACGAGAATGAGGTTAAAATCTTAGCGAAAGAACATAGATGGTTTGAAAGGGGGGTAAAAGAGGCGATTCTTATAAAACAACAAAATCCTTCATTAAACCGGTCTGGTGGTGTGAGGTTCAATTTGGATCGTTCATACAATAGCCTGCTCAGGCAAAACAGGTTAGGCAACTTTCGCAATGCTGATGAGGGTCGTTTTGCTGATGAGGTGATACCGGGGGGAGTGGGTGTAATAGGCCAATCGTTAGTCAGGAATGTAGGAACAATCAGTGGGGTCACAGGGGGGGGTCCCGCGCCTCCCCCAACCTGAGAGTAGGGACCTATCATAGCTGTGTCCGGCGCCACCAGGTCTGGACATTAGGGATATATAAATGGGGCCGATACGACCAGTCAGACTTTAGTTCGCTGACGAAGCCTCTTGGATAGGAGGCGAAACGTCCGAAACCTTCACTTTTGTACAGATGACGGCTGAAGAAACCTTCTCATCGATGGACCACTCCTGTACGACTGAGAGCTTACACAGACGATTTGCCTTTATTAGTCTTTATTTTGTCTCAATGAACCAACTGTTTGCACACCGTCTTCTGTCACAATGTCGGGCCCAACCGAAATTAACAAATGATCTTTTCCCATTTGTTAAGAATATTCAGATCAATTTGCCATACTTGAATCGACCTAAAAATAACTAAATACACGAGTCGCACCTTAAAATGAAGATGACACTGACTCCGGGATCACTTTAACCCACAAAGTTAATGGTTAGTCAAAACTGTTTGAGAAGCTGTCATAAAAGTAGTGTAGTATTTTGCAGATTACTCGCGCCGGAAAACGAAGGGCGCGAAAAGATTGGAAGTTCAGCCCCCCCACCCTCAAAAAAGACCTGCCAAGTTACTGAAATGAGCGAATTGATGATTACATTCTGTCTTTTCGAGGCTTACGCAACACACTCAGCTGTGGCTATATTTCCTGCTAAGGCGTTAGATGATTGCACGTGAACAACTCCACAAACAGGCGACAAATGTTTGTCCAAAAGTTGTCAGTGGATAAACAGCATTCACACTGCAAATAATGTCAAGTCTAATTTTGGTCTACCCTCAGCCCCCAGGCATACCGGACACAACTATCACAAGCTATCACAAATGTTTCAGTGTGAAAGGCAACATCCTATTTAAAGTATTACAAGAATAAAACTGACTATTTAAAGGCTCTTGGTGTTCAACAATGAAATAAAAGCACAATAATAAACTAAAACACTCTCCCACACAACAAGCTATCAAAAAAAACTCGAGTATGATAACCAATCAAGAGATTATTTGACTACAACAACCTCGCTGCCCAAGGTTGGGCCCCACTTTAGCCACTAATCTTTTCCTTGTGCTTTTGTAAATTGGTGAGGGCCTGCCTACAGTGGAGCAGGTTGTGCCGTGGCGTGGCTTTAGGAATGTGCCGTTTGGCAACATCTGCGAAGCGACGCCTCCTGCCTTTCAGCGGGGAAAAGGGCAAACGCTCTACCCGCAATTAATTTAGTGGCATTTTCCTTATACTAAGATCCGAGTCCTCGAGTGAGCAAGACGTTCTTCCCTGTAAACGAAAGCCTTTCAACAATGCAATATTACAACAGCCGACATAGGCTCTAAGAGGATTAGGCTGGAAAAGCAACAAACAACTTAACCTAATTACAACCCGTGTACAGTTCCGCAATCAACTTGCAATGTAAATAGCCAACATCTTGCCCGTCAACCACAACACAATGCACACATGTACAATATTGGCGAACCAATACTTTATTTACATACAACACCTGTAACAACGTGCTTCAGAGAATATTTAAAACAAAAAAATGATACAACAATAAAGCGTCAACAATAAATCATCACAACTCCCCCAGCATATTTTTTTTTTATTTTCCCAATCAGACCTAGGGTGAGGTAAATTTATCACTCTACAGAGAATGTATCTTATTACTTGAGTTTGCTCCATTAAGATTGTCCCCCCATGGCAAAATGAATAGCTTGGCTAAAAGATTTGGGAGAATCATTCTCGCCAATGATTGGATGACACCTTTTCTGTTCCTACGGCATTGATCTAATCTAAACACAGGCACAAAAAGAACACCATGTTCAGTAGCCCACAAGACTAAACAGCCAATGAAAAGCGCTAATGTGACCTTGCATAACCCCGGAAGGTGGATTAGACCATGGCTCCGTGTGTTTATGTGTGTACACGAACACACTACCCCAGCCCACCCTTTGAGCCACAGTGTATGTTTGTATGTGTAAGAGGCGCTATGACTTAACATAAAGGCTCGGCATGTTTGCACAAGGGCGCTCTCGCATTTTGAACTCGCGTACGTGCGTGCGGACTGCTTGACCGCCGAGCCCGAACCGACCGACCCTTAAAGTCACCTGGCTGGATGTAAACCCCGCTGCCAAAAAGGAAAATAGTGCACTGGCCGGGAGATGGAATGCGACTAAAGCCAGATTCTGTTCATTTTCTCCACTTGCGATGACAGAGAAAATAAATTTGCTACTTTTAGAAGTCATGTCAACAGAGGACACAAACATTGTTTGAAAAACTTTACATTGTTTTGATCATACAGACTATTATTTAGTTTGTTGTGACATTCCTCTAACCAGTAAGAGTTCGATGCCATAGGATTTTAGGAACACATTTTGGTATCATGCATGATGACGTTCACCAATATAAATTTTTATAATTTCTTTGAGCAAACATCATAGAAATACAGTTCTGTATGATTTTGGTTCCAAGAATTGCATCGTTACATTTTCTTACTGTGTAACCAACAGCTATTCTTAAATGTCGATGTCATTCTTTACACCGATAACACCGCCGTTACACTTGAAACACACTGAAAAAAAAATACTTCTTAAAGTATATTTGGGCACCTGTGTGTACCATAATACAGTTTCAACATTAACGTTGTGTCAAAATGTAGGAAACTGATTATATGAAGCAATGTGATGAAGCATGAAGGTACCTTGCAGGGTAGGAATAGGATTTTTCGGTGAAAGTGTGATGACAGATGGAAGATTTGAAATACAATATTGTAGATTGCTGTGTAAAAGAAATCATTTGCCGTTATCATCATTTAATGTATGTGGAAATGTAGGTGAATGTGTGATGGCTTTGAGTCCTTTCGGAATGATGTTGCTTTTCCATGCTTGAGTTGGCTTTTTATTACAGGAAAAAAAGTTAAACTTATTTTCCTTTCGGCTTTTCCCTTCAGGGGTCGCCACAGCAAATCAATGTCCTCCACCTAACCCGGTTTTGTGCATCCTCTTCTCTCACACCAGCTACCTTCATGTTACAAACGGGCAGTTCAAAAACGAGCTGTAAAAAATCTGGTATTCAATACTACACTGCTATAACTGCTTAACTTTACTAACCATTGACTCGCATCGAAAAGATCACGGTGGGATGAGTCACGACCTATTTTACAGATATAAACATCCCACAATTGAAACGTAAAATGTCTGCTGGCCGATCATCAAGTTATTTCCCTGTAAATCGGGAGGTGTGGTGTGCATTCTTCCTGTTGCAAAACCTGTGAGAGTTCTTGTACAACTTCACCACTCAACATTGAACATTCCGCTCCACTACCAACGATCACAATTACAAGGATTACGTTTTTGTAATGACTTCAATCAACAAACCATTCCCAATTGAAAACAGGATATTATTATTTGTAGCTGCCCTGTCACAGAGCTTTGAACACCTTGAGCAGAACACACCTCCAAGCCCCCCCCCCCCCCCCCGTGCATTGCATCACAATGAATCATACTCGTGAGACGTAACATAAATTTCTGAAAAAACCGTACATCTAAAGTGTCACAATTAAAATCTTAAAACATACACGGCCAAACCTTTACTTATTGTGGTCAATTTAATGTCTCATTCTTGAATGAGAAATCTTCAAAGTATATTCTCAATTGCCTACAACATCGACGAGAGCAAATCCCACGTAACCGCACCACAGCGAGACACCTGACGGAATAATTGCAAATTTTATGACGATTAAAAGAATATCAATTTTGATCTATTGTACTCATATTTCCCAACAAGGAGTTCACGCGAGTGAAAATATCGTGACTGGACACAGGCTGATGCAACACACGCATGGTGTCTTCCTCGAACATCATGGCAAAATTAACAGGAAAGATGAGTCACATTTACGTCAAAAAAATAATCACATCAATATTCAAATATCCACCTAAACTGCTCGAACGTTTAAAAGGGCGAAAAACCATTACTTACGATATTGAACACGACACTAGTTTTTTTAAGCAACTGTCACTGACCAAACCAGCTCGCTACGTGGCTCGCCCGTCTCCGGTTGCTGGTGTTGCTTTCACAGTTGACACGAATCGTCGTAATTCGCTAAAGTAGGAGACAGAACGTGTTCCCAAATCGGTGACAAAACAATTGTTTGAGTCCAAATTTATCAGTTTCATCAACACTGAGTACTGCCCAAATTAACTGGCTGCTACAATGCCAATGTTCCACAAAACAGCGGAATTTAGTGAGTTAATTTTATGGAAACTGTCTGAAATCCTATAGTCCGATAGTGGCATGAAGTACCGTCAACGTAATTCCACGCCTTAGTAGTAACCGTGCTCCTACCAAAACAATGAATGAAATCGCGGGACTAAAATAGTGTGTGAAAGATGAACCGTACATTTAAACACAACACACACATACACAAAAAAATATCCAATATATAGATATAAAAAGCGCCCCCAGGGCTATGACGTCAGATGATCGCCCGCTCAAAATGGTAAATAATCCAGCGAGGCCGAACGCCACAACGGGTACTAAAACTGAAACTACTAACTAAACTACTACTGAAACAACTACTAACACAAATCGGTGTATTTTAACAATCACAACACTGACGTTGCTCTATTCTAAACAATTAAAAGCGCCGGTTATTGTGGAAAAGCGACGAGGATGATTGCGTCAGTCGACTCGGGTGACCGCCAAAATATGTAGTGTTTTTTAAAATCTTGAAGCCACGTATGAGCAAAGAAAACGTTTCTTACCTTGAACACCGGTTGAACTAAGAGCGTGCAGGATCCGGATAACGCAGAGCGTTGTGCTTTTTTGTTGATGAAATATATCACTCAGGAGCGCCGTGCATGTGCTTTTGATCTGCTTGGTAGTAGGCGGAGGCATTCAGCAAGTGTGTGCGTGTACGTGTGTGTCTATGCGCGTGTACATGTCCCCGCGCGTGCACGCGTGCCTGTGCGTGTGTTTGCAAACACAGTGACGTAACACCGTACGACCTTCCCTTCCATAGGCTGGGGTCTAAAAAAAGGCTAGGTCCAAACGTTTTTACAAACATGATCAAAGAAACGTTAGCGGTGTGATTTAGGACAGGTGTGAGTCATTTTGAAATGTGCACGCGCTTTATTGTATTAAAATGCTCATATTAGGAAACGAGCGATAGGCTTCTCCCCCTTTGAAAGCTATAGCTGGTTGTGCCTGTAGCCACTTGTGGAGTACAGTCCAAGCACGACTGCTAAGACAATATAAAACCAAAACTACAGTATAGCTATATCCCAATCACATATTTTTTTTTTACCCAAGTCCAAGTCTCAATCCCACCATGGCAATGCTTTCCAAAGAAGGACATATGCATGGTCTTAATTATCTTAAATGTTTAAAAAATAATTTTCAAATAAAGAGATACTGTATCAACACGAGTTTTTTTACAGGTATAAGTGTGGTTCAAATCAAGTAAAAATGTTTTATACTTGACTTTAGAATTAAAAAAAACATCTTTTGCAGACAATATCGATCATCAAAACATGATGGCCCTGACTTCCATTCACATGATCGGATCGAAAAGAAAATCTTTCAAACATCTCTCCTTTGAAAGTGAGAGCTAACTCTCCAATGTCCTATTAGCAAGGCCATAAACCTGCTTCAGATGCTCTGAAATTTTTCAAAACATGGCGTGATGGTCCAGGAGAAAGACACCGTCGCTGTGCCATTGCACGAGTCAACCGTCGATATGCCAGGATTTTAGAAATAGTGAATAATTTGTTGGTGTCAACCCTTCCAGCCTCCAATTTTTCACACAGTTTTTGTTGTACTGCGTTTATGAGACTAATTCAATTGACAAGCTAAATAAAAAAACTTTAAGACCCCCCACGCCATAGTTTGAGCAACACCCCTTTTGTCCTTGCTCGCCCTCGCTGCTCTTTCGATTTATTTCCACTTTATCAAGCTAAACCCCAAATTGGTGCCTCTACAAACATAGATGTCATTGTAGAGCGCTGGAACCGCTAACCAAACACAACCTAATCTCTGCCTTGGACCGCTGTGCCCATCACACTTGTCCACTTTCATTTCTCAGGACAGGGCCAGCACATCAAAGCTGTTTTGTGTTGCAGGTTACCATCCTAATTGACCGGGAAGGTCGGCCCAGTATTAAATGTGCCAAAGCACATGATGAATACTCAATGATGCGGAAGCTCTGAAGTTGAATACAAAAAAGGGACAACAATTTAGAAATAAATCAACATTTTCAAGAAGGTGGAAGAGAGAGATGACCTTGATGCTAAATTGCAATCGCAATATTGACATGGAGTGACGGGAGCAATAAGATAATTTTTCGAAAATTGTTCAGTTTTATGCAGAACCGTGTTGAGGTTTTCTTTGAGAGGAGAAGGGTGAATATTATATTCATGTGGTCTCTGATCTGTGACTTGAAAAAGTCTTCACCCATCAACTTTTGTATAGCCGATTAATATATGACAGCTTTTAATGCAATAACCAGTTCTACATGCCCATAAATACCAAAAGAATTGGTTAATTATATTTACTTCAATAATAAGAAATACATATGACAAAATGCATTTTTTGTCAGAGAAAATAGGTTCCATACATTTTACTTGTCATTTCACGACATTTTTTTAAAATTTGAATTTGGCCAACCCCGAGTAAAAGTTGTCGTGGCATTGGAAATAACGCATTCACGAATTCCGTTGCTTTGAAAATGAGAACCATTTAAAAGTCAACCAGCGCCACAGAACAAATTGTACTCCGCTTCGGAGGTTCCGCCATATGTATGCTTGTTATTGGTTGTTAAAAATATGTCCTTGTGAATGGAGAGGATACACTGAAATCAAATACCTGTACAATACAATGCACGCACAGTGTAAACAAATAGAAGTAAGTCATAGCGGAACCATGAAAAGCCAGACCAGGCTCTCATGTTTAGAATTCCGATGGACCACAACACAATTGTGTCCAATTATAGTCATGTCAAGATCGACATCACAAGATCACTATTTCTGGGATGACTTTAATCCACCTGTGGCCAGTCAGAATGCCCCTTTTGCTGCCTAATCCCCTACTGCGAGAGAGCAATAACAGGAAAAAGGGCTTTGGGATTTGTGTGTAGTGAAACAAAAAGGCCCAGTGTTGCACTTGAACATCAACAAAAGTCCGAGTTTGTCCTTATTGTGACACTTCCTGCTTGCCGTTGATTCCTTACATTAACCAAAATAGGAAAGTGAGACGCATTGTTTTAAGCCTTTGCTAGTTGATGGCAAAAATGACATTATCATTATGGTTGAAATGTTACAAAGTGTGGCTGAGGTTGAAATATAGATATCTTTTTTTTGGCTCACCTCCGAATAAAAGTGTTGAAATATGAGTTTATCATTACCGTAAAGAGAGTGTAGATAGAGAATAAGGGCCTTGAAAATCAACCATATTTCCCACTGGACCGGCTGAGCATATGTTTGTTTTTTTTAATTCTCTTCGAAAAACTACTTTTACCACTAATTTCAGCATTACAATTGTCGTCAATTGTACATAAACTTGGCAGCGCTCTTGTGACATTCTAGTTGAGTCTGTGATGAAAAGGTTTCTTCAGCAGTCATCTGTACTTCTTTGAAGAATCAGAATGAGAAAACCTCCTCATCCGAAGAGCTTTGTCAGTGGATGAAAGTTGTGCTGGTAACTCTGACCCTCTATATATACCTAATGGACAGAGGTGGCAGTGCCAGACCTCTGCTCTGATAGGTCCGTGCCCTAAGGTTGGGGGAGCAGTAGACTACTCCCTGAAGCTAATCGGATTACTTCTTTTGTTTTGTAATCTGTAATCAGATTACTTATTTTGTTTTGTAATCAGATTACTTCTTTTGTTTTGTAATCTGTAATCAGATTACTTATTTTGTTTTGTAATCAGATTACTTCTTTTGTTCTGTAATCTGTAATCAGATTAGCTCAAGGGACTAGTGTACTGCTCCCACAACGTTAGGGCAGGGACCTATCTGAGCAGAGCCACTGCTGTCCATTAGGGATATACTGTATATAGGGCCAGAGTTACCAGCACAACTTTAGTTCGCTGACGAAGCTCTTCGGATGAGGAGCGAAACATCCGACACCATCAAAGAAGTACAGGTGACGGCTGAAGAAAGCTTTTCATCCATTCTAGTTGAGATTTCAAGGCTTGAATCCTATTAATGTGAAATATTCTGTGAATGACTAGCCTTGTTTCTGCCAGCAAGGTGTGACAGAAGCCGGGAGGAAACGTGCAATTAACATCGGCACAATCATACGTCGCACATCGATGTTTCTTTTCAGCCATTCCCATTGAACAAACTAGGTCATCCGCCAGCGTGGGGCCTCTCATCACGCGGGTCCTTTGACACATTTCTAACTCAAAGTGGGCTTTGTTGCGTTTGCTGACTTATTTTTCCCTCTCCTGACTGAAAGGATTTGTAGACGTGACACAGCGGGCAGCAGGAAATTTAATAGACCGAAAAATAACAGCGAAATTCCTCGGTACTCAGAGTGGAAGTGGAATGATAGACAGTATTAATACAATTCACAATCATTTTTATGAAATTGAGGGGGGAAAAAAGAAAATCACAAGAAGATGCGGTGAAGATTTCAAACCATGAAAATATGTTTGTGTAATGAACTGTCACAGTGCTCATATTTGCTGCTTGCTTTTAATGTACCATTTGCATTAGCTGCAGATGCAATGATTCAGTCGTAGGTGTGCAAATGCGGGTGGTCCCCCTCGCCCCCCCAAAAAAAAGCACGTACAGAATGAACAGAAGTCAGCGTATCTTTTATGATGCTACACGTTGCTTCACTTAGGGGGCAGGTGAGGGCTTTTTTTTCATTATCGCCACACACTAGTGACCAAAAGCAAACTTGTTTAACGTTTGTCTGACAGACTTTGAAGTGGAAAATAATCACCATTCTAGAGGGGAAAAAACATGATTTTTTTTACTGACCACTTAATAATGCATAAAAAAAGGAATGACAGAGACATCAAATGATTTACTCATGGGAGCAATAATTGCATTGTTTCCTCCACCGGCTTGAAACTGACAAGATGTAGAATTAAAATGAGGAGGTGCAGGCTTGTTGGCACTGGAGAGAAAAAACAAACAAACAATAAACTGCAAAGTTTACACAAGACATACTTCAGAGTAGGTTGACACCGCAAGTCAAGTATTACTATTTTAAAATAATCAGATTTCAGTTTTTTCGTGAACACAATGACTAATTTCTGAAGTATTTCACTTGAGCCTTTGCAGTGTAAATCTAGCCTTCAGTTGTTATGCAACTTTAAAAAAAAAAGTCAAAACATTTTTCATCACTACAAAGTGTGCAATAGCTTTATTTAAACTAAAATGGCCTTTTATCAATACTCTTTAGAATTGTGGTGTAGAACTGCGGGGCATTGTATGAATAGCCGTTTCTAATCTTATTTGACTACCAGAAGACAATGGCAATCACAAAAAAATATCAATCTTTTAATCATAATAATACATTTAATTACTAAGCGCCTTTTAAAACTCTCAAGGACACTTTACAGTCACGGGATTTTTTTTTTTTTTGTGTGGGTGAGCAGCGGCAGCCATTCACGCCAGCGTTCACTCTACCCGGAAGTAACACAGCAGCAAAGTTATGAAAGGAAGAGGAAAGGAAAGAAAGTAGAAAAACAAAACACAGGCGATGCTGGAAAAGCATTTTAAGAGAACATTTAAGGCTTTTTAAGAGTATTCAAATTATAAAATAAAAACAGTGCCTAAATAGTGGGGCTTGAATTGTGCACTTTGTGTAAAGGATTGCACAAGAGTAAGATTATTTCCAAGAAAGTGTCTCACCTATTAAAGGACAACCGACGCCTACGGACAAGTTGTGTCCATAATTTGTAAAATCACTTCAAATGACTTCTACTGAGCGTATTTTACAAAGATTCCACCGCATATAGCTATATTTTACGTTTTAAGACTGGCGCTGAATATTAAGGAAGTCTTGTTTTTGAGTTGATGACGATCCCCACGTGACGTCACTGAAGGAACGCCCCTCACCGAGAAAGCGACACACAATGCATTTTGCGGTACTTTGTTTGGTCTGAAAACTTCGTGTTGATCCATGTTGACGGCGAAATTAGAAGGAAAACTCAAATAATGCGATGGTGAATCGTTGTGTGTTGCACCAAGACTGCTATTTGATACTAGTTGACACAAATTCCCAGCAGACAAATCAACCCATTTCCAACAGAGCAAGTACTTCTTTAATCGATTGCAAACATTTATGCTTTCCTCTTCAGAACTATTTGAATCATAATCATAACTGGATGAGTAACAAGAAAGCATCTTCTCCGAATCTGAAGCCATTGTTTTGATTCTAGAGCAAGACGAAGACGTCCTGGCGTGACGTCACGAACAAGGGGGCGGGACCTCCTGAAACTCGCAATTTCCATGGTCATTTTAAAGTAGTTTTGGGACACTAAGTCAATTTTATTGGTGTTTTGCATGACTAAAAATACCAGCTTGCGTGTTTTGGGTATTTTAGATGCTATAAAACGTTTTTCTAATGTCAGGTAGGAAACAAAAAAAATGGTGTCGGTTGTCCTTGAAAGTAAGATATTGGCACCTTTGTGATATGGTTATGCATACAGTGGAAACGGTATCCTAGCACCCTAGTCTGATTTCTTTTTTTAATTCCCCATAGACATGCTTCTATAACAAGATCCACTTATCCTCATGAGGATTGTGGGGAGACTGCAGCATATCCCAGCTGTTTTTGGCCAGTAGGCACGGCACACCCTGGACCGATTGCCAGCTAATCACAGGGCGCACAAAGATGAATATCCATTTGTGTTCACATTAATACCGAGGGACATTTTAGAGTACTCCATTAACCTGTCATGCATGTTTTTGAATGTGGGAGAAAATCGGAGTGGTGTCATATAGGCACAGGGAGAACATGCAAGCTCTACGCAGAAAGGCCAGCATCGGAAGTGAACCCTGCAACTCTAGACTGTTAGACCCATGTGCTAACCAGTCATTCACTTTGCCGCCCTATTCAAAAAAGAAAGCGTTGCCAATAAAGTTAACGCTAATGTAATGTACCAGTGATGTAAAGTCATTACGTGAATGGCGTAAGCCATAGAAAAAGTCGTTTTTATTATCCAGACAGCGAGAAAGTTTTGGGCATCGTAATATGAAAATGCAGCGTGCGTCAATACTGAGACAAAAAAAGCGTGAAATCACGAGTCAGCTTGATTACAATGCACATGTACTTTAAAAATAAACACATAAATAAAGCATGCAAGTTTGGCATGCAACTGGCTATTAGTGCAGTTAATAGACAAACTTGGTTAGGAGACATTTTTGTTAATGAGACATGTACAATGCTTGTTTCAACAATTTACTTGCTAGCAGAATGAGCTTACATTTGCATTTTTAGTTTATTTCAAACTTGTTATGAATTGCAAAAACCAAAGGCGATGGGTGAATGGGTCATTTTTACACAGAATGTTTTTTTTTTTTTTTTTTGGGGGGGGGGGGGGGGGGGGGCGAGGGGGTAACGCTCCATGAAGTATCGCCTTTTGCCTTTATAAAGCTCATGCAACTGAAAGTCTTTGGCTGAAAATTATAAATAAAGAAAACTTACTTCACTCATACCTAAAGAAAACAAAATAAACAGAAAAGAGAACAAAACAGGATCAGAAAAATTGCATGACGCATTTCAACATTCATCTACTTTATTCACAGTATATTACAATCATAATTTGGTGACACTCATAGGAGAGAAATGATACATCTAGCTTGTATTTTGTAATAATGAATTTCACTGTACAATGAAAACAACTGTCAGCGTAGTTCTGAAACAAAAGTGCGCACAAGAGATGAGCCAAATAGGTGCACAGTGGAAGAACATGCGCAGAAATCTTGTGTTTTGATTTGATAATGAGAGAGAAGTCCATTCAAAATCCCAGAGGAAATTAATTAAAGCCCCCACCACCCACAACCCCCTCCTTCTGTAAACTTAGTGTCGTACTTTTCCGGGAATGTAGTTCCGGTCGATGTCGGCCTCCTGCAAGAACATGTGCAGACAGCGCTCATTCTGGGCCAATGGGTGACCTGCAATTCTAGATGGGAACAAACACAAACAAACACTTGGTAAAATGTTAATTTGGCACACTGGTGCATGAATACAACTGTATTCTTGTTTTAATATGCGCTAACCTATTAGAGTAAGATATTGGCACCTTTGTGATATGGTTATGCATTCAGTGGATCCTGGCAGCCTTGTCTGATTTTTTTAAAATTCTGCATAGATATACTGCTGTAACAAGATAGTTAGTTCTGCTTTGCAATCTTGTGCTTTTTAATCGCCTTTCCTATATGTGACATGGCCCACTAATGCCATCTGCCTGTTCAGGATAAGCAAAATAGATGAATGATCCCCAAAATTGAAATTACCGTCTTTCGGTGCTTTTTCAAATTTGAATGCCCTCCTGCATAAATAACACTGTCTCTCGCAGGTCCATTCTGGTAGATGACACCAGACATCATTTTGTGTCTGACTCGACAATACCAGACATGAGACCAATAATCACAACACACATGCGTGTTTTTTTCGCCTCACCTCGTGTATAGGATCACTCACATTTCAAAAATCACTGAGGGTTTAGCATCATGCAAGATGGAGGATGGACCCATGTTTTTGGGTAACTTTTTTAGCCAGGGATGTTCGACTCGTATACCTTTTTAATTTGAAGATACCACTGTAAGCAGCAATTGAGAGATCTAGATGCATTTATTGACCTGTTTATGAATTGCTCCAAACCCATTCGCCGCTCCTCGATGAACGACTCTTCAAAAAGCCCTTCGTCACTGCGGAATGGTAATTGTCTCTTCAGGGCTTTGCCCGGCAGGGGTGGTACTACAATCTGATAGAACACGATTTAATATCATTTTAAAGACCTGCCACAAATCTAGAATAGGTCTTGTTAGGATTACTCACCTTGCTGTCTCTCTCTAGCTCATTCTTCAACCACTCAAAGTCACTGTATCGTCTGGTAACATTGGAATCCTTCAGTTTGAAAATGGGAAGGTTGGTCTGCGTGAATATGAAGGACAAAACGGAACAGTCAGTGAACTGCAAATGGGACATGTGACCCAGTAAATATTTGACAATGCAAGGGCAGCAAAACTGCTTCCTATCTGTCTAACGACGCTAAATTGGCAGATGTTGAAACTGCTTGGAGGAGGCTGTATAAAAGTCAACAGGGACACCAAGAAACACTTAAACAAACGAAAGTGTATCTCAAATGAATGAATAGCTGCAGATACATGTATGAACCAAGTTGTAGTTATACAAGTGAAACTCACTGCTGACAGGTGGACAAGCTAAACTCTATGATCACGCTTTGTAAAACTAACAGTGTACATTGAAAATGCATGAATTTACATATGACGATTGCATTACATGAATGTATGTAAACGTATTAAGAGTGGACTGGATTAAATTCAAATGCATATTCTTCCATGGCGCACACGGTTAACCTAGCCTAGCAGTGTTTACTACAAGAGACGCATTTTCTTGCCGCTCAACTTATATTCAGGAAAACTTATGCTGCTTAAACATTTCCTTCGGCACTGTGATGTTCAAAAGTAACATTTCTAGCGACAACAACGTCCTCCATCGCAACCGCACACTAGGCCAAGAGAAATCCCCGGCACTCGAGTTCCGCTGTAGCTCCGATGAGGCACCTATCCAGGGGTCACAACCTTGTTCCTCCCAGTCGTAGACATTAGCACACGAGCTAAAAGCTTTTCGTTCACCTTATGTTACACTTACCCGCATCCGAACTTCATAAGTTGTGTACCGGTTCCGTCCGACTCCAACGATCTGTGGACTATGGACGTCTATCTCCAGAAAATTGCTTGGTGGACCGTAGGCGTCCGTGAGCTCCTGAGGCTTGGAATTCAGCCGGCGAGTGTCAGCAACCGAAGCCTCTGACATTTTGTTGGGGCACAATTGTTTCTTTCACGCTCGAAAAAAATGTCAGATTAAAAAGTGGATGCGCCGAAAATGAGCAAATGTCTGTGGATACATTAAATTAATTGCTGTGGCTGACGGCTTCAGCTAAGGAACTAGCCGATGAGCGTTTCCTTTAGCCGGGGACAGCGGCCCTGCGCCCCACCCTTCTTGAAACGGGAACATGTGTCGTCTTAATTCCGCGCTGAGTTGGACACCCACCCTGGACTCCCCCAATTGAGATAACAGAACTGAACCTCCACTTTCCCCACCGAAAGTTCACAGCAATAGATTAAAAACATATACAGGTAGTAATTGGAAATGACGATTTTTCCATGCACGCAAATTGAAAGGCAAGATCAGAGAAATCCCAAAAAGATGTCCATACTTTCAGAAAAAGTTGCCTATTTTCTTTATAAATGTTTTACAATGTTGTTTTTAAGAATAGGTCACAATAGTATGAGAATCAAGCTGTAAATTCAAAGTTTTTAAATTATGGTAAAACCCAAACCCGATAAAATGATTAAAAAACTATGAGGATGGAATTGTCCATTTGACTTGTGCTGTGAGAAGTTGGTGTGGAACTTTTGGAGGCTTGGCTGTCAGACTGTTCATTGGGAGTCCTGACGGTACTCTCGAACGGGACAGGCCTGCTCGTGGTAGTTTGCCTTGAAGCCTTCTTTAAAACCTTTGGAGATTTGAAGCCATGGCTTCAGAAAGGAAGATATCGACAATTAACAAAATCATTCCATTGTGTTTTATAGTATTCCATATAATAATACGTTTGCAATTAAACTGGGATTTTTTTTTACCTGATTGCTGTTTTCCCCCATTGAATTTAGATTCAAGTATGGTTTTGGTACAACCCGGATGAAGATGATTCTGAACCTGTGTGGGTGAGGGACACTTTTGTCAATTACATATACTATACAGTAACTTTTTTATGTATTGATTGAATTATTTTTAGCAATCAGACATCTATGTTTTTGACCAGTTAGATTTCAAATGTATCTGCGCAGGGCATGATTGGTTAGTCAAAACTAAATGTGATAGTCAACTTCAACCAGCAATAATCTGCATGATAGTAGCCATATCAGGAAATGGATGAAGTACCATTTGGTGTCTGTCATCCGGCTCACCTCTCATAACGTAGCAATAACACAACCATTAGGATGAGTATGACAGGAGCCAAAACATACACCGTGATCCACACAACCATGCCTTGGTCACTTTCTATGAGAAGAAGAAAACAATGTTGATAAATTAGATGATTTGACTTTCCCCAAAAGGGTTCAAGAAGCATTTTTAACCTGTCCATGTGTTTGATCCCCATATCACAGTCTCACTCCAGTCGCTCCAGCCAGAAGATCCGCATGCTTCATGCAATCTGCTTCTTACCTGAAGCTCATACTGGGAACGACTGGAGGGCAGGTTGATGCAGTAATTTAGCTTCCCTCGATTGACTGTGTATGTCTGTGGAGCGCATAACATATTTGAAATGGAAGGGTACTGCAGATCACAAAGAATATATACCAAACATGACTCTGTCCACATCAGATTACTCACATCCCACTTCTTGTAATTGGTCCTATAGCGAACCTCATTTTGCACACACAATGCAACAGTCTGATTCCAATAGAACCACAGATTCCAGTCTGATCCATTCTGAACAGTCAGGTTAGTTGGCGGATTTAACCTCACTGCAGGTGACACGAGTCCAAAATGATTTCATTGCATTTTTTCTGTACTGTATATCCGATATCGATATAACGAGACTTTACTGTAAGTCTCGTTATATCGATATCGGATATATCGATAGTCCCGGTTATATCGATACTATTTCTATGCACGCACGGAGAAAATTACATGCAAACAGGGTCGGATATATCGATAGTCCCGGTTATATCGATATTTTTTCGGACTCCCTTGAATATCGATATAACGAGACTTTACTGTATATATATATATATATATATATATAATTTTTTAAAGAACATTTTAATTTTATTCATTCACTATTACAATAAACATTAATTATTTTTCATGCATTTGTTTCAGCTGTGGTTGTTTGTGCTCATAAAATCAAGTTGAGGTAAGCAAGCTATTTATTCAAAGCAATGTTTGCACCGGGTTCTCAAATATCTGCTTTCATCCCACTTCTCGGCATTTGTCGTTTTGCCGCAAATAGGTAGCCGAATTGGATTCCGCCTACCTTTGCTTTTAAGGTCATCAGTCTTCAGAAAAGTGTTGTTGCCATACATCAGTTGCATGTAAAACGTTCCAAATCTGTTGGTGATGTGACCATACGGCTGAACACAGCCGTTTATTATACTGTTGTTTGTCAGGTACATTTCACACGGTCTGGATTTTTCATTCTGAAACCTGTGGAAGAAAAATCCCGTCGTAATACAAAACAAAACCCCAGCAGTGTCTTGATGACTGTTACGATGTTTACAGTCAAAAAAAGCATATATTTATCCAAAACTCACTTTATCAAATGAAAGAGAAATTGTTTGGTAAAACAAAACCATTTCATTTTAACTCACCAGCTGTTGAAGGTGTAATTGACTGTTACGTTGCCATATCTGTTCCAGGTACATTTAACGAACTCCAAATGCAAAACAAGACAGTCGACATCTGTCAAGAACAAATAATATCAAACAAACCCACAACACCAAGCTTTCCAAATTGCGACATTAAATAAAAAATAAATAAAAAGGTCTCATGCAATTGCAGTCAAACAAAACTTTGAGGTAAAAGCACAGCTGCTATCAGTTTGTGGTTCGGAAAAATGTTAAGTAAAGTTCAAATGTGAAATAAAAATTTAAATTTCTCATAATCATCTCCATTAAGCGTGAAATAACTTGGACCTCTCAGGGATTTATAAAAAGTAAAATCAGACTAAATAAAATTGAACAGAATATGGCGTTACCTGGAGGTTCTTTGGCAAAACTGGGTCCCCCGAGACAGACAAGTAACAACACTTTATTCAGCAAAACCAACATCCTCACTAGAACAACTCGGATGATTTCAGCCCTGGTGCGGCTGCCTTGGAAGGGAATGTGTGACATTACTTTTTTTTCCTGCACTTGACTTTAGTGGGTTCTGCTTCCTGTCAGCGGAAACTGTCATGGTATCTCATATTTACTTTTGCACAATGTGAAAGGAAACAAAATGATCATTATTGGACACATTATACTGATCTTCCGAATATGATTCAGAGTGTGGACCAAATTTTGAAGATTAAACCCGCTAACACAGGTACTCTGAATTTATTTAGCATTCAAGTATTTAGAAATCTCCAGCCCACATTTGTATACACATCATATTTTTGGTTTGGTTACCGAAGTTAAGTTTTTCTAAGGAAGTGACTACAGAATGGGCACAGCAGTGCTGTATCACTTTCCATCATATGTGAGACTGCACCTTTGGCTTTGTTTCCTGCCAGAGAAAAATACAGTAAAGTCTTGTTATATCGATATTCAAGGGAGTCCAAAAAATATCGATATAACCGGGACTATCGATATATCCGATCCTGCGCCGAACTGCATTAAACAAAAGCCGCCAAAAGAGGGCAGCGAAGCGCCATATAAGAAACGGAGCTGGCCATTAGCTCCCTTTTTTTTTTGGGTGAGAGATGTTCCCCCAATGTTGCCTCAAAATGGCACATATAATTCTTTAATGATTGTAAACATGTATGCTTTAATCTTCAGAACTACAGTGTATTTGAAACATATTCATAACTGGATGTGTAACAAGAAAGCATATTATCCGAATCTGAAGCCATTGTTTGGATTCACAAGCAATGCAAGACGTCTTGGCGTGAAGTCATGTTTATTTGCATTTGAATAAAAAGTGACATCGGCTGTCCTTTAATACACAGTATGGAATGTTAATAATTTTCAAAATCATCGCGCTTCAGCAGACAAAACAAGAAACATTGTTGCAAAAAACGATTGCATTCATATACAGTACAGTGGGCATGTACATAACACAACAGGGAAACTGCAACGCTTACATCTTACCGTATTATGTATACAATTTTAAAAAGTCATCAATCTTCTTCTGCTTCCCATTTTTACCTTTTAACACAAACACTTCAATCTCGTCTGCTACACACGAGCTAGCGTCTGAAAATGAAAATGGCTCTGCTACACGTGTGCTGGGCACGTAACCAAGTCACCTGACCAAGTCGACCAATGGCGCGACTGATGGCGTGACACGTAACCAAGACACGTGACCAAGTTGACCAATGGCGCGACCGTTGGCGTGTCACGTGACAAAGTCACACGGCCAAGTCGACCAATAGCGCGACCGATGGCGGCTCATGTGACCAAGTCGACCAATGGCGCGACCGATGGCGGCTCACGTAACAAGATACGTGACCAAGTTGACCAATGGCGCGACGGATATATCGATATAAACAACAAAAATGGCCGGCGGGGGATGAAAAGGAGCACCGTAATAACCGGATTATCGTCATAACCGGGTATCGTACTAAACGGTACTAATTATACATAAAAAGACTAGAAATGTGCAAGGGAAATGGAAATAGTATTGTAATAAGCGGTACTATCGATATAACCGATATCGATATAACGAGACTTTACTGTAATTAGATATATTTTTTCTCACTAGAGTTTTATATATATATATATATATATATATATATATATATATATATATATATATATATATATATATATATATATATATATATATAGTGGGGGCGGCCTGGTAGTCGAGTGGTGAGCACACCGGCTTCACAGTGCAGAGGTCGCGGGTTCGCGTCCCGGTCCGGCCTCCCTGCGTGGAGCTTGCATGCTCTCCCCGGACCCGCGTGGGCCCTCTCCGGGTCCTCCGGTTTCCTCCCACACTCCAAAAACATGCATGGCATGGCAGGCAGATTGACCACTCCAAATTGTCCCTAGGTGTGAGTGTGAAAGTGACTGTTGTATGTCTTTGTGTGCCCTGTGATTGGCTGGCAACCAATTCGGGGTGTCCCCCGCCTCGTGCCTGAAGACAGCTGAGATAGGCTCCAGCAACCCCCGCGACCCTAATGAGGAATAAGCGGTACGGAAAATGAGATGAGATATATATAGTGAAAATAAACTATCCATATAATACAAGTATGGATTATGATGATGATTATTATATGACAATGGAATCAAGCCCTGCCACCTCATTGATAAATACAATGCAATCAACACCACCATTCAATGGATTTCAAAGCATATTTATGTTTATTTGTAGCTGATGTTCAATGTTATGTCTTAATTCTATTTTTATATCAGATACGTTTCGTCTTATTTTCAATAACCGGAAAAACCTTTGTTTTGACATCAGCCCGGAAATGGAATCCGTTTGTTGTGGTCTGTCACGTGGAATTTGCGCTTTACCTGATACTACAACTGTCGCTGGCCAGTGCAAACACTAGCGACACAATGGCGTCTAAGCAATTAAGCCCCCTTCTATACGTCAAACACCCGACGGTGTTGTGGTCGCTGCCGTTCGCCTTGCTGTCCTTCGTCCTCGTCGGGAGAGGAGAAGGCAACGCAATGGACAACGTCGCAACCGAGAGGCTGGCTGAGGAAAGCCACCGCCAAGACAGTGCCAACCTGCTTATATTCATCATGCTTCTGACGCTCACCATTCTCACTATATGGCTCTTCAAGCACAGGCGCTTTAGGTTCTTGCACGAAACGGGACTCGCTATGATCTATGGTAAGAACACCGGTCTCCAGCGAACCGCCCATTGACACCGTGCAGCGACCATGCTAAACAGCGAAGGCCATCGTTTAGCATCCAGTTAGCTGCACTAAGCTAATTTGACAGCTTGCAGTACTGTACAGTACATTGGTTCATGGACTGACCCCTGAATTGAAATGAATGGAAATGCCTTCAACTTGTTCCCTCCATAACCATTCACCCCCATAAGAATGCACCCAACAACACTCTACATGATGCTTTCTAATACACAGTACAAAATTAGAGTGAAAACACCTACAAGTAACATTGTGGTAACAATTAAATGAAAACTGACTCCACCAGGGGTAAGCTCTGAGACTCTTATTCACTGTGGTGATGGACAGGCTGACTGACGATGTTAGACAAGAATCTCCTTGGACCATGATGTTGTCAGATGACCTTGTGATCTGTAGCGAGAACAGGGAACATGTGGGGCAGAAACTAGAAATGTGGAGCTATGCCCTGGAAAGGAGAGGAATGAAGATCAGTCGCAACAAGACGGAATATATGTGTGTGAATGAGAGGGATCCAAGTGCAAGAGTGATGCTACAGGGAGAAGAGATAAAGAAGGTGGAGGATTTTAAGTACTTGGGGTCAACTGTCCAGAGCAATGGAGAGTGTGGAAAAGAGGTGAAGAAGCGTGTGCAGGCAGGATGGATCGGCTGGAGAAAAATGTCAGGTGTGATGTGTCATAGAAGGGTTTCAGCTAGGATGAAAGGAAAGCTGTATAAAACGGTGGTCAGACCAGCCATGATTGGATTGGATTGGATTTGCCTTTATTAGTCTGATGTATGATGTAGTATGATGCTTGGACTGGAGACAATGCCACTGAAGAAAAGACAGGAAGCAGAGCTGGAGGTAGCAGAGCTGAAGATGTTGTGGTTTTCTTTGGGAGTGACCAGGTTGGATAGGATCAGGAATGAGTATATCAAAGGGACAACTCATATTAGAGGCTTTGGGGAAAGTCAGAGAGGCCAGACTGAGATGGTTTGGACATGTCCAGAGGAGAGAGAGTTACTATATCGCAAGAGGGACGCTGAGCCTTGAACTGCCTGGCAGGAGACCGAGAGGACGACCGAAGAGGAGGTTTATGGATATTGTCAAAGAGGACATGAAGGTAGCTGGTGTGAGAGAAGAGAATGCACAAAACTGAGTTAGATGGAGGACATCGATTCGCTGTGGCGACCCCTGAAGGGAAAAACCAAAAGAAGAAGAAAAATTCAATGAAAACTAACAAGTATGGTGGTAACTGATTTCAAGATGGCGGCGCGTGAACACGCAGCGGCTTCTCTCTCTCCCGGCAAATTTGTGTTTTCGTGTTTATTATGTTTGTTAAAGTCATTATAAGTGCCTTGCATGCTGAGTCCAAGGGGACAGTAATTTCATCTGTGCTGTATGTCATGCATTTTAGCATATTTGACAAGCAAGCTGACTTTGATTTTGATCATGCCTTCTACATATTTTTGCACTGTTACTTAAACGGGTACACTATTTGGCATTTGTAATGTAAAACATGTCAAAGCCCCAATATTTATATGAAACACGTTTCTCGGCCGTGAATATACAAAATAACTGCTATTTCTCTAAAACCTGGAACAATTGTCCTTTATATGCAAATAGATGGTGGCCTATCTTTACTAATAATTGATTTGCAGACAAACTTTAAACACCATTTAACTCATTCTCTCCTTTTTGGAAGGCCTTCTGGTGGGAGTGATCCTGAGGTTTGGCGTCCATGTGCCCCCAAGCATGAGCGACGTGGTCCAGGGCTGCGCGGTCAATGCCAGTCCTGCCACCCTGTTAGTGAATGTCAGTGGACGATTCTACGAGTACACGCTGAAGGGCGAAGTCAGCCGCGGCAAAGGACACCAAGTGCAGGATGACGAAATGTTGCGAAAGGCAAGGCGGCATGTGTCATCATGGTTGACAACCGGAAAACAATAACAATAAGAAATAGAAAAAATAAATATGATATCATCAGTTACTACTGCAAGTCAACGACGTACATAAAAATCTGAATTTGTTAAAACCTTTTGTAAGAACTGCAGAAAGGTTGTACAAAAATGGCTACAATTCAATTTATCATCTGCTACATTTCTTCAGGTTACTTTTGACCCAGAAGTCTTTTTCAACATTTTGCTGCCGCCAATCATCTTTCACGCTGGCTACAGTCTAAAACGGGTAAGCTGATCTAAAGCACAATTGTGAAAAGTTAACTGTTTTAACTGTGTTCTAATATAGCAGGTTCTATATATTTTAACAAATGTTTGCCCTCGTTCGTCTCTGTCAGAGGCATTTTTTCCGCAACATTGGCTCCATTCTGGCCTATGCTTTTGTGGGAACTGTTATATCCTGTTTTATTATTGGGTAAGTGGTCTATTCACATCCATATGCTGGAACTGCAATGAACCTCCCAGTGTCTGATAGCTTGCCCTAATGGCCCCCAGGCTCATCATGTACGGATTTGTGTCCTTCATGAAAGTAGTGGGCCAGCTTGGGGGAGATTTTTACTTCACCGACTGCCTCTTCTTCGGGGCTATCGTATCAGCGACAGACCCAGGTACAACACTGGCATTAACCCACTTCCAGACGATGTACAAACATGTGTCCATTCCACTGCCAGGGTTTTTGTCATTGTCACTTGAATTTCAGGACTCACAGAATATTGAGTTTTAGGACTACATGAACATTCGATGCAGCGTAAGAAAACATAGACTCTCTTGTTTCATCAGAAAAAAAGTTAATTCCTAAATTACATGGAGTTATCTGAGCTTGAAATGAGGGTGGCTGTCCAAAATACAATGTAATACATACATATTGGTTTATATAGTGCTGAACAACAGCTGAAGCTGGAACAAAGCGCTAACATGGGAAACAAGGGGAATGCTGCCCCCTTTTGGAAGGGAGAAAACATTGCCAGAGGTCTGCCCAGCGCTTTATCGGCACCCATGTAAGGAAAAACAAAACCCAAACTATTTCGGGAATGGTGCTCTGTCATATTTTCAATTCCAGAATAAATTGGTGAATGGCAGTGAATGAGTTGAAAAAAATCACTACGGCATCATGATTTTTTTTATGCCCCTCAAGGTCAATCAAGATGCTGATTGACTTTTTGGTTGTTTACATTTAAAAACACATTTGTCAAAAAGGAAAATCAGATGAATAAATTAGTTAGCAGCTCACACGTTTTACATCATAAAACCTTTGTGAATGGTACATGGATTGTTTTAAAGGACAACCGACGTCACTTTTTTGTTTCCTGACACCAGAAAAACGTTTTATAGCATCTAAAATACCCAAAACACGCAGTATGATATTTTTATTCAAATGCAAAACACCAATAAAAATGACTTAAAGTGTCCAAAATCTGCAAAGAATTGAGCTCCGAATTGGGCATTTTCAGAAAGTCCCGCCCCCAGTTCGTGACGTCACGCCAATACTTCTTGCATTGCTGGAGAATCAAAACAATTACTTTCGGAGAATATGCTTTCTTGTTACACATCCAGTTATGAATATCATTCAAATAGTTCGAAAGATGAAAGCATACATGTTTGCAATCGATTAAAGAATTTATTCCGTGCCATTTTGAGGCAACATTGGGGGGAAATGTCTCACCCAAAAAGAGGCAGAAAATGGCCACCGACCTCCTGTGAGGAATGAATCAGCCCATTTCCACAGGCTGATAAATTCCTTATATGGAGCCTTCTTCTGGCTCTTTCTGGTGCAACACGAGGCTTTCAGACCAAACAAGCATTGACGTGATGGAAGGACTGCTACAATGTGTCCTTTTTTTCGGTCAGGGGCGTTTCTTCAGCGATGTCACGTACGGATTCGTCACCGACTCAAAAACAAGACTTCCGGAATATTCCGCGCGAGTCTTAAAACGTAAAATATAGCTATATGCGGTGGAATCTTTGTAAAATACGCTCAGTAGAAGTCATTTGAAGCCATTTTACAAATTATGGACACAACTTGTCCGGAGACGTCGGTTGTCCTTTAAGGGATATTTTCCCATTTTCAACTGTCATATAAATAAAAGGTGAACAAGAGGTCTTGATGTATCAGTACAGAGTCAAAGAGTGAATACTAATACTTGTATTGCTCTGGGGGAAAAAAAACCTTCTAACTCTTTTTGTTGCAGTAACGGTGCTTGCCATTTTCAATGAGCTGAAGGTAGACGTGGACCTGTACGCTTTACTTTTTGGGGAGAGTGTGCTCAATGATGCCGTGGCCATCGTCCTCTCATCGTAAGTATTCTTGACACCTGACTGGGAGATAAAAAAAATCAAAACAAATTTCCAGAATCCCCCCCCCACCTATTTGCAAAATTATCTACAGATAAGCAATTTACTAACATAAGTTCCTGTCATTTCACCGCTGGCATTCCATTCATCCGTCTGTGTCGCTCATCGCCTACCCGTACGTATGCATGCAGTGTTGTTCTCCGCTTGGAGAAGCAGAGTAGGCGGGTGGCTGGAATTGTGCGGCCCGAGGGCGAGAAGGAATGGCTGAGGAAGAACCAGACAATCGTTCCTCGGTTTGTGGGTTGGGTTTTGTGTTTGGTTGAGGTGGCATATTGGGGATCCACAAAATGAGTCATTAGGTGTCTCCTCAAAAAGTGCACACAACTTTTTGTGTACTAAAAAGTACAAGGCATTTCTTTTTTGAAGGCCGCCTAAAATTGGTAGGAGACAAAATTGTTAAAGCTGTCACGGGAGGAGTCTCTATTTGTCTACTTTGTAATTTGCAATTCTTATCAATAATTTAGTGTCGCTGGAGGCAGAGCTAATTGTTTACTGCTTAAGTTTCCAGAAGTGACATATTACGGTCACGTAATAATGATGCATTATGGCTATAGGCACTTCGATTTAAATGTTTGCTCGAGAATTTTTCTGTTTGTTTTTGCTTTGCTTAAAACAAAAAAAAACATGTTTATGTTAAAGGCACCATAAATGTTTGCTCAATATTTTTATTTATTTATTTTGACTTTGGTTATTTTTTTTTCAAAAGGGCGTCACAAATGTGGAAATCAAATTAAGTTCAGAAAATTCAGAATATACCTACTGTGTTTAATTGTGGTAAGGACACCACACAAAAAATTATATGCAGCAATCAATCGCAGAGTTATTCTAACATGTTATGAGCATTTGTGTTTTAAATGTTGTTTGACTGCTCCTTGAAATTTCATGTGCTTTTAGAATAGCATCATTGCCCCGTGCATGGCAGTTGTTTCCACTATTTGAGGAAATCTCCCAAACTCAAAAAAATATCTGCACTTTCTTTTGGCCAAACTCCAGTTAGTTTTTGATTTCTTTTTTCACTACACAGGGCTCCTTGGTTTACCGTGCTCCCATCTTCAAACGAAAACCCCACGCATGCTTTAAACTGACTCAAATCTGTTTCAATCACCATTCATCAGATATTCATAGAGTTCAGATTGATATGATGTCGGCCCATCTCCATATTCCATCGTGGTTCTTGCCTTCCTTGATTCTTTCTAAGGGTGTGTACATTTTTGGTATCAGCTCCATTGTGGCCTATCAGCCTACGGGGGACAACAGTCACAGCTTTGAGGCCATGGCCATGCTCAAATCCTTTGGCGTCTTCCTGGGCGTCTTCAGCGGATCGTTTGCTCTTGGCGTGGCCACCGGTGTGGTGACGGCGCTTATATCCTTTTTGTTGACTGATTATTAACGCACGTTTGATGCTGAGAGCAACTTTATTAAAAATGTCTGGATTTCCGTTGCATATTATCTTCTGGTTACTGATTTCTTTTTTTCTTTAACTATCCATCACGTGACCAAGTTTACCAAGTTGAGGGACTTCCCCTTGCTGGAGACGGCACTGTTTTTCCTCATGTCCTGGAGCACCTTCCTTCTGGCCGAGGCTTGCGGCTTTACTGGTACCACATTCGAATCATTGTTGAATTATTTTTAAATGATGATAAACTGTCACGTCATGTTCTGAATGTGCCCCAAAATCAGGCGTGGTTGCCGTGCTGTTTTGCGGGATCACTCAGGCTCACTACACCTACAATAATCTCTCTCGTGACTCACAGGACCGAACCAAACAGGTAAGCGCCAACTGGGTCATGCCATTCCACAAAGAATGCCAACAGACATCATGTCCCAAGACGTCTCATCGTGTTCTCGTTTGACTCTCTGTCACAACGCAGTTATTTGAGCTGCTCAACTTTCTGGCTGAGAATTTCATCTTCTCCTACATGGGCCTGACGCTGTTCTCCTTCCAGTCGCACATCTTCAACCCTTTGTTCATCGTTGGAGCTTTTGTATCCTTCACTTTGCTCATTGTCAGAGATTTTCAGGGCTTTTTATTCGGAATGTGCATTTCCGTCATCCCCAAAAAGTCCCAGAAAAAGGATTTAGATTATTGTGACATAAGCAACGTTAGTAATATTAGCAATGAGGTTGATTTAATAACATTAAAATAACATTTGCTATCTATTAGCTATTTGGCTGGATAGTTAGCTATCTACCTATCTATCTATTAGCGAACTAGCTACTTTTCTAGCTATTTGAGTTACTTCCGGGTTGAGTGAACGCTGGCGCATGTGGCTGCCGCTGTTCAGCCACTGAAAAACTTACCCTGTGACTGCATAGTGACCTTGAGTGTTTTGAAAGGCACTTTTAAATGAAATGTATTATTATTAGTAGTATCCGATATAATTAGAAAAGGCCTACTCTTGATCAAACAAATCCGGTTGTCTTGAGCTTATTTTGTTATTGCATTGCCATGACAAACATCCCACATGAATAACCTGTCTCAAGGGAATCTGAATTGTATCACTTAACCCATGCAGTGTGTCAATTTTTGCATGTACGTCGATATATCCGTAGCAATTTCGTTCCCCGTCATTTACCCCTTCGGCATGCCTCCCTCACTATTCAGCCATGGCGCTTTGCCCTTCACCAAAATTTTTCTGTAGGTCGCAGTGTTCTTGGGCAGGGCGGCAAACATTTACCCATTGTCCTTCCTGCTCAACCTTGGCCGCAAGAACAAGATCGGCTCAAATTTCCAACATGTCATGATGTTTGCAGGTAGGTTATAATTCACTGGTCCCTCGCCACTGGCCATTTGGCATTGGTCCGCCGACAAATAAAACAGGTGGGGATTATAGCCGTTATCTTCCTGTTTTCTGCAGCTCAGATGTGGTGGGACGTGGGAAGCAGTCTACTTATTAGCCTTGATATCCAGTTTAATGTCCATATAATACAATTCATATTGATTTATATAGTGCTTGAACAACAGCTGAAACTGTAACAAAGCGCTTAACCTGGACATGGAGGAAAAGGTTTTTTCCGCCGTCATCTGTACTTAACATGGACAATTATCATATACTGTACAGGAAGTAAAGCCCATGTACAAGTACTTTGTGCTTTTGAGTAGCAGCGCACTAGTAGAAGGAGTATCCTTTATATGTAGCGTTTATTTATTTTTTTCAATTACTGGTACACGACTACTGGGTTCCAAATTTTTACTAGTGGTAAAAGACACATGATCTGTCTCTACCTCTTTTCCCCAACAGAGGGAAGTGTTGTGTAAGCTTTTGGATGACGGGGTGGTTTAAAAAACGGCATTTCAAGTCTACTGTGCTCAATTTATGAATACCTTTGAGGTTGTTTGTTCATTTACACGTTACACACATTCATATTCTTTGATGCAACGGACCACAAATTACTCTACTTTTAATATGACTTGACGGATCAACATTTAAACTCTCCTAGATATTTATTCAGATTTATTCTCAGCATTTGTGGGTTTAATATTGTGAGCGTTTTTACAACAGTTCTCCCGCGAGTTGAATTTGTTTCGGAATGGTGGTTTAGATCGAATGCTATCACAGCCTGTAGGTACTGGTGCAGGTCAGTAAATTTGAATATGGAACCATATAAAGTTCATATAAAAAAACCTGAAGAAAAATACTTTTCAGGGGGTAAATTCCTTTCCCCCTTAAATCGTGAATCTGTATCCTGAGTTTTACTTTTTAAATTGAGCTGCCAAATAAAATAAAGTTTAGTACGATATTGAAATTTATTGAGTTGTACCTATTTTTACACTAATTCTTACCCACTGAAGGACTGCGTGGGGCGATGACATTCGCCCTGTCCATCCGGGACACGGCCACTTACGCCCGCCAAATGATGTTCTCCACCACCTTGCTGATCGTCTTCTTCACTGTGTGGATCTGCGGAGGCGGCACCATGCCAATGTTGTCCTTCATGAGCATTCCGTAAGTGATGCTGCCGACCTGATTTATTTGTCTGTTTTATTCAACAGTCACCTTACTGTGTTTTTATCCCACCCCCTCAGTGTCGGTGTAGACTCTGATCAGGACCACTCGGTAAGTATTACAGGTTGAAGTCAGAAGTAAAAAAACATGCGGCGTAATGTTCTACTTTTCAAGAGTTCCGGAGTGCTGGATGGCTCACAAAGGAGGAACACGAAGCATGAGAGCGCCTGGCCGTTCAGGATCTGGTACAACTTTGATCACAAGTATCCTTTTGATGTGGATGTGCACTGTGGAATTTTCACATTTATTTTTTTCAATTCTGATTTAATACCCCAAGTGGAAATTCAATTTACAGCGCTATTCATAGTATTTGCGAGAGACCCATAGAGAGCCACATCACACAGGTTTGAGACATATGATTTATCAATCAAACAGACTTTAGTTGGAATGAAATTTTCCGACATAAAATGCAACACAAAGTACTTTGCATGGTAAAAATCAAGCGTGTCCCACCACTCCTCCACACAGACACGGTGATGTAACGATTAGTGGTATATGGCTGGCTTCCATAGGAAACAATATCTCAAATTGTTGTCTGCATTCAGGTCATCGTGTGTCACAGAGATAAGCTTTGTCTAGGCAGACGAAAGGATGTTCATGTCATACTTCCAGATGCCATCACCATGAGAGATGAGATGAGACAACCTTTATTTGTGTCACATTGGAGAAATTCTCAATTTACAGCAGCAAAGTTCGAAAAGACAGAGCAAAGAAGAAAGAATAAATAGAAAAACCAATATAGGAGCTGCTGTAAATGTAAAGGCAGCCACTTTTGCGGCGCCATCTTGAAATAAAAATAATATAATATAACACAAAAATAGTTAAATATTAAAGGCTTGAAATTCATCCCTGATGAACACCAAATCTTATTTCATTGAGTCCGAAGCTGTGTACGTCTTACCAATCACAATAGTTCTGTCTGTGTGGTAGAAAAAAAAAAAACGCTTGACACTTGTTCAAGGACTTAACACCTTTCGTGCAGCTACCTGAAACCCCTCTTGACGCATAGCGGCCCCCCTCTCACCGCTACTCTGCCCGCCTGTTGCGGACCACTGGCCCGGTGCCTCACCAGCCCGCAAGCATATGAGGTTTGAACTTTAACAATATTATTTAATAACACCTTGGAAAAGGTGTGTCCGAGAAGATTGTTAAAATGACCGTGAGTTTGAACATGTTATAGCTTGACTTTTGGATTGAACATGCTTGAAATGTTAACATGAGCCAATTTTATATACTGAATTTAAATACCTGCTTAAACTACTAATGACTTGTGTAATTGTCAGCATATTCACAATCCAGGAGAATGATCAGAATGCTTGTCATTAGCCACAAATACTTTGTTTACCTACATGTCATAAATGAACAAATTGTATGTGTTTTTCCACACTCTAGAACGAAGGGCCCCTCCACGACGACGACTCCGACTTCATTCTGAACGACGCCAGCATCAGCTCCATGTACGCCGACGTCACCGTCAGCACGGACGGCTCGGGCTCCAGCGGCATCAAGCGCCATCGCCTGTCCGCCGGCGACGAAGGCCTGGATCACGAATTGGCGCTGGCCGACCGCGAGGTGGCCATCCGGGGCACCCGCCTGGTCCTACCGATGAACGACGCGGCCGATCCCCCGACCACCGTCACCCTGCCTCCTCCGCCCTCCCCGCCCCAGTCAGACCCCCATCGGCACAGACTCTAAGGAAAGGTTTGCACTGGCGAGTTGCGGCTTTTTGTCGTCATTATTGAAAATGCCACTTGGTTGATTTTGTCTCCATCTTTGAAGGGCAGCGGCTGTAGTCACGTGACCGGACTGTAAGTCCTGCAGGCTATTATAGCCGTCGTATAAGAAGTCATGTTCGGGCCGCGGCTATTTTTATTTGACTGTCGTGTATCTTCTGTTATTTCCCGACCATTTTTCCAAAGCCGACATGTTGTTTTTCTCGTCGGGCCTTTCTTAGCCACATTTTATTTGACTACAATTTATTTTTCTTTTTATTTTGATGGCTTTCAATTGAACAAACTCAGCCCTTTTTTTTAAACAGCTCTCCTGTTTTTCTCGTGTTATTTGATCTTTCTCATGAGCAGTATTCTTATAGTAGTCACCATCTGGCTGACAAATGAACACTCTTTGTCTATCCTGCTAAAACATTTGATGCACTTCACGTGCACGCACGTTTTTTAGGTGGTTTGCTTTTCTTGCTCCGCAGACTCTACATCTGTTTTGCTGCTATTAAGAGAGCATGACTAATCTACTTAGTAATGAAAATGATTTATAGAGAAAAAAAATAGTCTGCATAAATACTTACGGTCACGTAATTACAGCCACTGTCTTGAATTTGAAAGTTTGGGATAATCATTTGCTTTCACTGTTTCTCGTCACTTAAAATATTCACGTGGACAGGTCTGCGTCCGGCTTTACAAGTAGCGTTCCGTGACGGTATCCTTGAAGGTGAAAGCGCCACAGGCAAGTTCAGGTAACACGGGTGGATGACGAGTCAATGGTTAGCGACGTCTGAGCTGCACGAGAACTTATTACTTCCATACTTTCTGAAAAGAGATTTTAGCATGTAGTTCATTCACATGCGTAATTTATTTATTTATTTATTTGTTCTTTCGTCTTATTTCTTCATGAGGATTTGTTTATAGAAGTAAGACAACTCGGCGGCGAGGCGCACCGTGACCGAGTCATCCACGTGAGATACGCTGTACAAATGTTGAGAGAGGAGGCCGGGGTGCTAAATTTCCACCCACAGTTTCTTAACTGTGTGTAAAAAAATAATATTGTTTCTGTGATATAGCAAAGCTGCTTCTTACAGCAAGCGCTTCCCCGATGAACATCATTTACAAGGTTGCGGCCGAGGGGAATGGGTCGTGGGGGGGTTCTGCTATTCTGACTGATGAACCACACACGCTGTGTTTTGCAAATTCAAGTGCCTAAAATGTAAATTAAACTCCTCTATTGGTTAGTACATTTCATTTGTACAATCAGTTGATCGTTCTGTCTGATTGACACTAAATGCACCAATTGATGTTGACTACTAACAGTGCACGTGATTTATTTCCTTTGTAGATGTAACGTGAGTGAACAATATGTCATCAGAACTACGAATATTGTACATCAGTGTCCAGTTTACGCAATTGTCAAATATACTGTAATTGTCCTTGGAATTTTAAAACGGTGGAACCTCCAAAATTAAACGCCCCTGAAGTAGGAAAATTGAGTTGAAGCAAAAATGTTCTGGAAGTAATCCCGGAGACCCATAACTATTTGTACCGGGCTGTCGTATTTTACAGATTTCTAGAAAGACTACAAACACTGAGCCTGAAAAAAAAGAGCAAGTACAATTTCAGAGTCAAGGGAGCGTATTGCGTTGTTTCAGAGGTTACACTGTAGCGATATAAAAAGGATTTCATTCATTCATCTGCTTTTTGCACATAGGCATCTCTGTAGTTGGTGGACTCAAATTCGTTCTGTCGTGTTTGTGCCGGGCAGGCTGGTCAAACACCGTAAGAGTGTCTCTTGTCTTTAATAGACTGGGTAACTATTTAATCCCTCCAAAATATTTTGTCCTATATCTTTTTAAGCAGTATTCAGAATTCAGCTTTTCTACACAATCATCCACTCAATTTGGATTGCGTGGTACTTGTGATTAAAAGATACAGATTTCATTGATTTCATACTTTTGACATATCGATCACGTTCAACACAATATATTTGCTCTTTGTAGAGCTAGAACACTGGAGTTGGTGAGCACCAAAGGAATGTTTCTTTAAAAAAAATATATGATTTAGTAATTTGACAAGATTTGATTGATTTATTCTTTACTGCTCTCTCATTCTATAATTTTGGTCATCTGTCTGGCAACATTCAAAAATACCAGAAATAAATGTCAAAGACTGTGCATTTTTACTTCTCATCTTGTGAGTTTATTTTGATCGGGTCAGGTAATCCATTCAAACGTGTTTTGCACTGTTTGATTCTCGTCGTAGCTGAACCAATTAATAAAATACAAATAAAAAAATTAACACAAAAATATCTGTGTGATGCAGAACAGTTCACAGCTTCCACATTGCAGGTTGAGAGGATCAACCAAGGCAGTTTCAAATTGATCGAAATACACCCTCTCAAACGGTGAGTATACATAGTTTTGTGATAAAAATCGCACAGATAGGGTCCTATGCACTTAAAATTGTTGTTAACTTGCTAACAAATTTAAAATCTCCTCAGCTAGCATACACCCTCAAAACGATCAGCTTTCAAACATATGTTAACATGGCTTCTGTCCAGAATGCACGTTTCGAAGCTCTATTCACAAAACACTAACAATAATGAGATTTGCTTTTGACGTGTCCTAGATAATTGTAAAATGGAGACTTACACTCATGACGATTCACTTTGACCTCCAATACAAAATAGACATGTCATAGTTAAAAAAAATACACATTGAAACGATTCATTTTAAGATACTACACATTGTCTTCTACATAACATTAATCTTGTTTATTTTCCCCATGTTCACACGTTATAACACTTTCTAGGTCGTTTCATCAGCTTTGTAACAAGGTTAAGAAGCTGAGCAGCATTGAGACTGAGAAGTTAATGCATCTGTTTCATAGTTCTCAAGTTCTGAGGTACTAAAAATACATGTATTTAATGTTTTTTACGTAATATTTTTAACAGGTATGTAATTAGTAAATGTATGGCAATGCATTGTACAGTAACCTTCCCAAGTTATGCATTTGTGAGTACTGTATCAAACCTCTCAAAATGGAGGACACTGATTCGGTGTGGCGACCCCTTGAAGGGAAAATCCGAAAGGAAAAGAAGTACAGTAATGTGTTTTTTTGGGGGGAATCTTGTATCATACACACTGTATACGCTACAACGACACGCACACGCACACACACTGTATTTTGAAAGTTCTGTTGTCGGAAGTTTTATTTTGAAATTCGTCACTAAAAATCTGGTCTCGGCTTGGTTGTTTATGTCCAGCAGACGAAGCCACCAGACGTGTTTACGGAGCAGCCGGAGTTGCGTCGTGAAGACTCAGTGCCCCCACGCACCCCCTCCTCTTCGACTCCAGTTTTACGCTCATCCGCGGCCACGCGACTCGACCTTCACCTGGTAAGATGGAGGACCGGGAAAAATCATTGTTCTTAACTTGTGAGTTAACGCACATAGTGTTATTTAAATGTATGCGCTATTTTGCATAAACGTCTCAACCGTACCCATGTGTGTTTGATATCTGCTGTGTAACATTAGGAATTTATAATGAGAAATTGCACACATACATTGTCCGGGAATAATCAATCGTGCTTTGATCATGATGATGATAAACTCATTGTCACGCATCTGCTTTTTATTTATTTATTTCTTAGAAGTTAGCCTTGCGAAAATCTCAAAACTTCAAAGTAAACTTGAGTCTTAAAAGTTGCATGGGGCGTTGTCCCTAAATTATTCCGCGTGTGCATATGTGTGTGTGTGCGTGTGTGCGCGCGCGCGGTCGTCTCCGTGTGTGTTAAAGAGAAACTTTTGGAAGACTTGCAGTCTGTTTCCAGTTAGCAAGTTTCCTATTTTCTTCATTCAGTGATCGAAGTGTTGAGGCCAAAGAAAGGCTCACAAAAGTCAATCAACGTTCCTCTATTGCACTTTATTTTTGTAGACTGGACAAAAGGTAATTTTGGGGAGACTTTTCAAGTTCTTGTCGAAATCCATAATAACCATGCAAATGCAAAATTAAAAAGCAATGCAGTACTACAAATGCATCTTTAAAGTGATGAGTGGATGTTACAATGCGCTGCGGTCATGTCCTTCTTATAGCATGAACATGAATGACTTGCACTGTGGAGAAGCTAGAGTGATACTGTACTGTTCACTTTAAGCCATAAAGCTGGTGCCTGGCCTGTTTGAAAGTTTAAAGAACACTGCCGTAAACTACATCACTTGTCTTGTAAAACTTCAGCCACCTTCTCAGACTTTGTGTAAGAGAATGTGAGCGCTTCTCATTTTATGGGATTTTTATTGGCAAGGATTCACAATGATGATTATGACAAGACAAAGTCAAGGTTAAGTACATTTTCAGCACTTTTAAAGAGCCCTTTTCAAGCTGTTCTGTAGTCTTGAATTAATAAAAGCACGCAGAGTTGATTATAACCCTGTGATTATAGCCACTATGATTAAAAAAAAACATTTCTACCGCATTTTGGCCAAAGCTACTATAAAAAAGTTTACAGAATCAACTAATCAAATACAAAGTGTAAAACATTAATTAATAAAAAAAAATGCGTTTTCTTTATTTAAACTGCCAGATTTTTAGTTTCATTGGCCTGCGTTTGGCATTTTTCTCACATCACGACATTAAGCTCGCAGACTTTTGGCAAAGCTATGTTAAAAAAAAACCCGCGTCATTCTTGAATTTATGTACAATTTTACAATAAAATTCACAACTGTGAATAAGTGACTTGAAGCAAGCAGGCACCCTGATTTTAATGAATTGATTGCTCTGCTGCTGGTTGTTGTTCCCACTATTTAACTCAAGATAACTTACATCCAGACAACACTAAACCATTCCAAGAATCAAGCTTTCTATGGTTAAAAAAAGCCAAGATTTGTCACAGAAAAAAATGTTGACTTGGAACATGAGAGTAGTTTTGCAACCCTAACCAACATCCTCTCCAGGACTCTCACTTGAACATGAGGGTGCATCCAACTTTCTGCTTTAACGCTTAAATCATCCCCTTCTGAAAGAAAACTTTATATATATATATATATATATATATATATATATATATATATATATATATATATATATATATATATATATAGATATATATATATATATATAGATATATATAGATATATATATATATATATATATATATATCATAATTTTTAATAACATTATCAAAATTGTATTTGTGTTTCTATGGAGTCATACATTCACCATGCCAACGCTCTTGCCATGGAGATTTCCTGTTTCGGTGTGTTCCACTACATTCTTGACCGATAAGCTCATGCCAACACGCGGGCCCAACACAGATGTCGTGCAGACAAATGTGAAAAATCCATGATGTCAGATGCCTTGGCGTGGTTGCGAATTTCATGTTGTTGTGCTCGAAGAGGACAACTTCTTCTCAAGTGCACCAACATGTATCCTGTATCAACGTTTACAACCATTCCAAGCCTAAGTAGGAAAATCCAGTCAAGCACATTATTTTCTTGCCACTTAACACTTAATCACTCTTCCAGACAAGCTTGGACCACACAGGCTAGCACACTCACTTGGTGGTTTAGCACATAGCTGCACATGATAACGATCCCTATCTGCTCTTAAATATGTGGTTTAATATGACAAGAAGTGAGGGGGAAAAATGTTAAAACAGGTCAGCTTACGTCACCCGAACATGATTTATTTTTCCCTCCGACCTGTGTGGAATTCCTGGCTGGCTTCCTGTTAGTGAATAGTTCCCATCAGATAGGTGTCTTATTGTTATGCTGGTGGCGCTCAGGTTATTGTATTAACCCGAGTGGCTGCTTTTATGTCTGCAGCTAAGAATTGCTGTTGGTCTGCGCAGTCTAGTGGAGTAATAAAACAACAGGCTTGAGATCCTAAAGCATGATATTTATTTTGTCACCAAATGGGCAAGTTTTAAGAAGTTGTGCGGTGTGATTTATTTCCTGAGTTCCTTCGTAACAAGTCTCTGACATTCTTCAATGGAGGAACACATACAGAGAATAAACAACACTTAAAGTTTGGTTTGCACATATTGCTTCTACACCTATTTTATAATAATAATAATAATAATAATAATAATAATAATAATAATAATAATAATAATAATAATACTATTCATTAAGAATAAGAATACATTTCATTTATAAGCGCCTTTCAAAACTATCAATGACACTTTACAGTCACAGAGTAATTGGACTTTATAATAAACAAAATCATCCATTGATTTTTAAAACTTGGTGTTTAATCCATAACCAAATCTCAACGATAAATATTGTATAGAATAACGTAAAGCACAGTATAAGTAGTAAGACGTGAGATCGTTATGTATTAAAATAAAGGCTAAAATTAAAACACAATAAACGATCTATATTTCTGGTTAACCGAGCCTTTCATTGACATCAATGTTGAATTAATTTCTAGTTAATTTTCAATACCTCGAGTTGGGTTTAGGTAAAGGAATTACACTGCCCTCTGTTGGTAGCAGCTGGTACATACAACAAGAATGACTAAGAAACATGTACAGTATGTATGTACCTTGAAATATGAATTGAAGAACCGGCTAAAAAGTGAAAATAAAAAATAAACACACAGCATTCCAGCACACCGTTTTTGACCTTGTAACCTTTTGGAAACCTGCTACATTCAATTCACACCTTTTTGCGGACGCGCCGAACAGCATTCCATTTTTTTCCTGATTGACAACGACACAGTGCTGCTCGTTATTATTATTGCAAACGTCTATTTCGTCCTCTAGTGGTGATTGGTGGTATTAAATCAAGTTGCGACGTGTTTTAATTCTTGAAGTGCATGACTATCTGACTTTGGGGATTTACATTGTTGTTCTTAATTTCTTTTTGATAGGGTGCGAACATTTTAAATCCTTTTTAAATTACAAAAATTACCGCAGATTAGTTTTAAATGCAGGAATTTCACATGAACTCATTTTTAATGATTTTTTATGTTATTCTTGAATATACATACCTCAAACGCGCATTTCAACGAATCCCTGAGGTGTGTGATGTTTAAGTTGAAAAATTATTGTCTTATAACAAGTCTTATAATATGCAAAAACTAAAATGAAACGTATTCTGTTTTATTTTACTATAATAATAATACTATTATTATTATTATTATACATTTTATTTCTAAGCATCTTTAAAAACTGAACACCTTACAGGCATGGGATAAGACCTTTTTTTCTGCGGGTGAGCAGCGGCATTATCCTTATTTAGTACCACTGCCTTGTGTGTGATTTAAAGTGTAAACAGATTAAATTGCTAAATATGGTTCCTTACTTTTTTTTACATGTCAAAGTTATTTTCAACAGACTTGTAAAGTCACATTTGTGACCAAAAGCCTGACCTGAATGTGTTCTATATATTTTTCTATTTGTTTCAGAGATTAAAAAAATGTCAGCGAGCGTGCATTGTTTCTACTGCCGCGAGGACCTCGGCGGCAGGAGGTTTGTGCGCAATGAGGGTCGTCCCGTTTGCGTGCGCTGCCACACCAAATTCTGCGCCAAAAGCTGCTACGAGTGTCATCGACCCATCTCCGTGGAATCCAAGGTGTTGACACTCAAATTGTGACATTATTATTTGGCACCAGAATGTGACATTAACTCTCATCAGGAGCTGAGCCACAAGGGCCGCTACTGGCATGAGGACTGTTTCCGATGCGCAAAGTGCTACAAGTCACTGGCCAAGGAGCCGTTCACCACCAAAGATGAGCGCATCCTTTGTGGCAAGTGCTGCTCCAGAGAAGAGGCTCCGCGCTGCCATGCCTGCTATAAACCCATACTCGCTGGTAAGCATTTGGTACTCGGGAGTCGCTTCAGCCTTCATCGGAGCTGTCACTACTTCCTGGCTGGGTCAGACGACTAAAAGAGGCTGTCAAAATAACAAGCCTTGGAGTGGCACCATCAACAGGGATGAGGAGTTAGTACAGTGATACCTTGGCTTACAAACTTAATTGGTTCCCAGACAGAGTGTGTAAGTCGAAAAGTATGTATCCCAAAACTCCACATAGGGAGGCCGGACCGGGACACGTACCGGCGAGCTCTGCACTGTGAAGCCGGTGTGCTAAACACTCGACTACCAGGCCGCCCTATGGTATTATAATTAAAGAAATAAAATGTACTGTACAATAAAGTTGTTTTATTTACCTTTATGATGGTCGTTGATGGCTTGGTGGAATGGAGTGTCCGGTTTCCTCAGCATGAAACACTTGATGAGGAACGTAACCTTCTTTCACCATCTTGAGGAATGATCCCTTGTAGGTGCTTTCTCTGTGATAATTTTATGTAGTTCCTCATCAATTTTGTTCTGTTAGCTGGGTTGATAGCTTTTTGCATCAAGTGTCCAGATGGCTTGTGCGAGTTGTTTGTGGAGCCTGATTGATGGGATATTTTAACCTTGCGGACAAAAACAGTCGGCTGCCATTTTGTTGTTAGAAGAACGGGCTCGTTGACGAACGACACATCACACATTGAGGCAGCTCCGTGTACGAAAAAAGTTCGTATGCCAAGGTAAAATGTTCATAAATGGAACATTCGTAAACCGAGAAGTTCGTAAGCCTTGGGGTTCATAAACCGAGGTACCGCTGTATGTGAATCGATGACCTGCATGTCCTCATCATCTCCAGGGACACAGACAGTCGAGTACAAAGGTGACTCGTTCCATGACGATTGTTTCACCTGCTGCCACTGCAAGCGACCAATGGCGTCGCAGAGTTTCGTCGCCAAAGGGAGCGACGTCTACTGCAGCCCCTGCTATGACGGCAAATTTGCAAAGATCTGCGTCTCCTGCGCAAAGGTAATTGAGGTAAAATAGTAGATGTGGGATTCAAAACCGACCTATACCCATACCTTCATTCCTTTTCAGCCCATTATGTCCGGAGGAGTCAACTACCAGGGGAAGCCTTGGCACGGTCACTGCTTCGTGTGTAGCTCCTGCTCCAAGCCTCTGGCCGGGTCCAGCTTCACCACCCACCAGGACCAGGTCTTCTGCGTGGACTGCTACAAAAGCACCGTGGCTAAGAAATGCATCGGCTGCCAAATGGCCATCACAGGTTCCTTCATTATTTTTTGGGCCTGCGTTCATATTTGACTGTGTGTGTTTTTGACAAGATAGATAGATATAGAAAATATGACATTGATAATAGATAATAGACATCGAGCCTCATTCCTGAATTGCTTCAGGTTTTCTTTTCTTGTTCTGGTGCCGATAAAGCACTGGCCATTGCCTCAGGCAATGTTTTCCCTTCCACAAGGGGGCAGCATTTCCCTTTTTTCCATGCTTCAGCTTCAGCTGTTGTTAAAGCGCTATGTAAACCAATATATAAGGATTGCATTGTATTTTGGACAGCCGCCCTCATTTCAAGCTCATATAACTCCAGACCCATATAATTTAGGAATTAATTATTTGTTTTCTAATGAGAGAAGAGAGTCTAAAGTTTCTTACGCTGCATTGAATGTTTATGTCGTCCTAATTCTCAATAATCTGTAAATTTTAGAAAAAAATCTGCAATTTTAGTGACAATGACAAAAACCCTGGCACTGGAATGGACACATTTTTACACGTCTGGCAGTGAATGAGTTAATTCATTATTCAAGTGTATTTTTTCATGAAAATGTTTAATTTTACTTGAGTTCCTCTTAGTTTTGGTTTTTAGTTTTTATAGCAAGTTAAAGAATACCTGGAACATTAAACAGAATGCAAATAAGGATGTTATTAGCTGGCGTGAGAGAAGAGGATGCACAAAACCGTTAGATGAAGGACACTGATTCGCTGTGGCGACCCCTGAAGGGAAAAGCCGGAAGGAAAAGAAGAAGAATGCAAAGAATTATGTGTTGTGGACAGTATTTACTCAAACACCAGATACATTTGTCGGACAAATTACAGCAAATTACTGTTGTAAATTGGAGATGCATTATGTCCCTTGGGGCACCTTTTAATGAGGTTCGACTGTATGTTGCAATGGTCTTTTTGTCTTCTTTTTTTGGGCCAATTTTTCTCTTCCCCTCAGGTTTTGGCAAAGGAGTAAATGTGGTGAGCTACGATGGAGGCTCCTGGCATGAATACTGCTTCAACTGTAAGCAGTGCTCCCTCAATCTGTCTAACAAGCCCTTTATAGCAAAAGGAAGGGACATCCTGTGCTCCGACTGCGGCGACGACTAGAAAACAAGCCAAGTGCTCCTGTCCCGAGGCTGCAAAAGTGTTAGAGATGTCATTTAATTTCATTGACATCTTAACAGCGTTGCAGGGATCGACAAGCTGCTCGATAACATTATCATTGGTGTGTATATATATAATATATATATATATAACAATTATCTATGTATCTATTATTGCGAATATCATGCATTAAATTACGTTAATGAACAGAAACCTACATAACTGAAAAATGGTCTGAGCGAAGTCCATTCGTGTTTATCATATTATTTTTTGCAGTTGGAATATATATATATATATATATATATATATATATATATATATATATATATATATATATATATATATCTCATCTCATCTCATTTTCCGTACCGCTTATTCCTCATTAGGGTCGCGGGGGTTGCTGGAGCCTATCTCAGCTGTCTTCGGGCACGAGGCGGGGGACACCCTGAATTGGTTGCCAGCCAATCGCAGGGCACACAAAGACATACAACAGTCACTCTCACACTCACACCTAGGGACAATTTGGAATGGTCAATCTGCCTGCCATGCATGTTTTTGGAGTGTGGGAGGAAACCGGAGGACCCGGAGAAAACCCACGCGGGTCCGGGGAGAACATGCAAACTCCACACAGGGAGGCCGGACCGGGACGCGAACCGGCGACCTCTGCACTGTGAAGCCGGTGTGCTAACCACTCGACTACCGGGCCGCCCTATATATATATATATATATATATATATATATATATATATATATATATATATATATATATATATATATATATATATATATATATATATATATATATATATATATATATATATATATATATATATATATATATATATATATATATATATATATGTGTGTATGTGTGTGTAAATATATTTTTATATATGATGCTGTCAATCTACTTAACTATCTGCTAGCGAGATCTTTGGCTTCCTCTTGTAATACTGGACTAAATGATTTAACAACGTTATAACTGCATTGTGTTACAGTGGCCTATTATTGTTTTTTTAATCCCATATGCTTTTCAAAGTGTAATCATCACAATTTTTAAAACAATATATGTGACATACTTAGTTGAAGTATTGAATAATTACTTTTCATAACTGTCATTGATTTCTATGTGTGTTTTTAAAGGATTTTTATTGTAATGTTTGAGTGATGTCCAGTATAAAATTTGCATTCAGGATGTGTATCGGTTCCTCTTTATCTCCCTCCCTGCTTCACTCCTATCTCACCCTGTCATTCGAGTACACACTCACACACGTCCCAGTGTTCAAACACCGTCGTTTGCAGTTCGTGTTTGAAAAAGTACCTGTTAACCGGGTAAGTGTCTATTTTCTTACAAGGATTGATCTGTATTAAATTGAACTTTTTCTGTTTATCTGTTATCTGTTTCGATTGAAAAACCAACAAGTATGTGTGTGGGGGGTAAAGGGGGTGGCCCCTCTCTTTCTAGATTCCTGAGATTTTTCAACCTAAAATATTCAAAGCGGTGGTCACAGTGACTTTGCTGAGCAACGCTCCCTTTTCAATGACGGACTATAGACACGCATGCACACACACCGCGATAATACGGTATTTATTAACCCAAAACTGATCAAACGGGCAGAATGTCATCAAATTGAATCTATGTGTAATATGTGTACATAATACATCAAGTTTGAATAATAAAACTATCATGAAGCGATAAAAGTATTGCACTTCCTCCTCAGGTATAATATTACACTGATGTTATATTGTGTGTTTGAAGTACTCATTCAGCAACTCTGCTCAGCCTGTGGGGCAAAGCAGCTGAATTCACCGCTGAGTGTCCACACTGGATATTGAAACCTCAGGTCTTCATCCAGACCTTGGACCAGTTTACCATCTGCCTTCACCTGAAGTTCAAGGTTATTGCCCTTATTGCCCTTGCTAGAATTTTTTTGTTTCAGGCAGTTTTTAAACGAGAACATTCTTTCTCCAAAAATCCCTTATTATTATTCTTTTATCTCTATCCATTTAGCTATCGAGCTATCTATCTAGCTATCTCACTAATTAGCTAGCTAGTTAGCTACAACAACTAGTAATCTAGCCATCTACGTATTTAGCTAGTTAGCTAGCTATCACTCCATTGCTCTATCTCTAGCGATCTATTTAAAGTGGAATTTTTGCATTGTTTTTATTTTTGTGTGTGCCAAGGATGTCTCCAGAGCTCCCGTGGATCAAGCAAATAACTATCTACTGACAGTCATCACCTATGTTAGATGTGCGATCTCCTCACAGTTTTTGGGCATCACTGTTCTGACTTACACAGCTTTTGAGTAAGACGCCAACATCTATAAATGACAAGAAGTTGTCAACGTCTATGTGCCGGCATACATATTCAAGTTTTGTGCCCTTGGGTGGGGTGAGTCTACAAAAAATCAAACAAACTGGAAACTTTCACCATATACCGTACTTTCCGGTGTGTATGACGTGACGTTCTACGTGTCTGTGGTCGCCTATGCTTTGCTGGTGTATCTGTTTAATATCGCCGTGAGTTCAGATTCAGTGCTCTATATAAACAATTGAACAATGAAATGGAATTACATTGACTCAATGATATCACCAAATTGTCAGGTTTTTGTGGTGGTTTTGATCCAGATTCACCACATACGGGCTAATAGCCCCGCCGGAGCCCGCAGTGGACTGATGCAAGATTGTAAAGGGATTGCTACTCTTACTTTGTTACTCGGACTCACCTGGACCGCCGGATTTTTTACACGGGGGCCGGCTCGGATAGTAATGCTCTTCGTATTCTCTCTCCTGAACACCATTCAAGGTAGACAGATACATATTGAATGAAAGATCATGTTCAATGTTAAAATGATGAACCCGCTTTTTTCAGTAATTATGATCTCCTGAATGTTTTTTTGTAGGAATTTTCATCTTTCTCTTCCACTGCCTCATGAAGGAAAATGTCCGAAGACAATGGAGAGTCCACCTCTGCTTTGGCAAGTTTCGCCTTGAAGATCAATCTGGTACGTACACTTCTCTCATGATGGAATGTAACGGTAGACTTGCAAAATACACCGATATGGTTGTTGTTGTGTAGAGTGGAGCCACACTGCATCCGTCGCCGCCAAGCCGATCCCGCATCAACTAAACGCGCCCGTGTCATCGGTGCGTTCTGTGGAGTCTAACTCCACCGAAATCACGACGGCCTTCTCAGGATCATCCTACAAGAGGCCTGACTTAGGTCAGTGGAAACTAGCATAGAAAAACAAGTCTCTGTTGCCTCTTAAAGGACAACCGACACCATTTTTTTGTTTCCGAACTGACATCAGAAAAACGTTTTATAGCATCTAAAATACCCAAAACACACAGCCTGATATTTTTAGTCAAATGCAAAACACCAATAAAAATGACTTAAAGTGTCCCAAAACTACTTCAAAATGACCCCGGAAATGGCGAGTTTCAGAAGGTCCCGCCCCCTTGTTCGTGACGTCACGCCAGGACGTCTTGCCTTGCTCTAGAATCAAAATAATGGCTTAAGATTCGGAAAAGATGCTTTCTTGTTACTCATCTAGTTATGAATATGATTGAAATAGTTCTGAAGAGGAAAGCATCAATGTTTGCAATCGATTAAAGAAGTCCTTCCGTATAAATTCGAGCCATCAGGACTCCAATGTAGCATCCCAGAAAATGCACAAAATGGCGCCCAAGCTCCGTTGAAAATGGGCTGATTTGTCTGCTGGGAATTTGTGTCAACTAGTATCAAATAGTAGTCTTGGTGCAACACACAATGTAAAATACGCTCAGTCGAAGTCATTTGAAGTGATTTTACAAATTATGGACACAACTTGTCCAGAGGCGTCGGTTGTCCTTTAAAACACCTAAACAGGTGTCATTTTTGCTTTTTCTGTCTGTCCCCTCAAGAGAGCATCCATATTCTAGTTGCTCTTTTACAGGCAAAAAAAATCCTTTGCTCTTTACGAAATGCATCACAATGACTCCCTAATGGCTTTTTCTGAAATTGCACATGTATCCCCTGTGCCCAGTCAGCCTCTCTGGGGACTGAGCCGAAGCCCCCCCCCACGAGGACGGTGACCCCACCAACCTGGACAAGCGACACTCAACCCGGCCTCATCGACACCAAACATGGAAATGAGCTATTCCTTCACCTCGGTAATTGTATCATGCCTCGCTATTGTTCTTTGTTTCCATTTAAGTGTCACATAGAAGGCCGCAATTATCAACACAGGAACATCAGGACCAGGGAGGAGTCTGTTGCTAAGCAACTGGTGAGAAGACATTGTTCCTTTGAAGCATATAAACACAGCTGTGATGGAAACCTTCAATTTCACGTTGAATTATATACAATTATCTTCTACGGCTTTGTTTTAGTTTGATAACGGCCTCTCTCGTTTGTGTTCAGTGTACAATGACATTTTTCTGTTTAATGGGAACCTTTACTAATGAGCTCAGTTCATTCTGTGCCCAAGCTTGTAACGAAAATCAAGCGTATTTAATGCACGTGTTGCTGCGCCATTTGGGTTAACCATCAGTTTTAAAGGACAACCGACCCCTCCGGACAAGTTGTGTCCATAATTTGCAAAATCACTTCAAATGGCTTCAACTGAGCACATTTTACAAAGATTCCACCACATATAGCTATATTTTATGTTTTAAGAGTCACGCTGAATATTCAGGAAGTCTTGTCTTGGAGTTGATGACAATGCCCAAAGTGACGTCACATTTGGTACGCACCTGACCGAGAAAGCAACACACAATGCATTTGGGTACTTTCTTTTCACCTGAAAACAGTGTTGATCGCGAAATTAGATGGAAAACTACATAAATAACACGATGGGGAATTGTCGCAGCCAATTGCGGTAACATGCATAAAGAAGGTGTAAATTTACAGACATTTCCAGCGGAAAAATCAGCCCATTTCCAATGTAGCAGAGCAGTCGAGCACCAGCGCAGGCGAACGAGGAAGCTAAGCAGAGTTTGCAATTCTGCACGATGGATAGCGGCAGTTTGATGCATGTATACTCATTTAATCACACTGCATGCTATCTGTAAGCTCACCTGGTCAAAGAGAGCAATCGCCATATTAGTGGAGCAAACCGATCAAACAAACATCCACTTTCCACCGTGTCATTTTTTACTCTGTAGCGTTGACGGAGCTTTCTCTCTCGTCTCAACATCTGATGTTCGTGGGCTTGTTCGAATTGTGGCGGCCTCCTTTGTGTGCGTAAGACCCACCCCTTCTGTCTTCTACCATTGATTTTAACCAATCACGGGTGGCTTTACGGCTCTGATAAGCACTTCATATACTGGTCGAAACGCAGCTTGTGCGCCATCCTGTGCATTTTCTGGGCGCTACATCGGAGACCGGTTTCATCGCTTGCAGACGGCTCGAATTGATACGGAAGGACTTCTTTAATCGATTGCAAACATTTATGCTTTCCTCTTCAGAACTATTTGAATCATATTCATAAATGGATGAGTAACAAGAAAGCATATTTTCCAAATCTGAACTCTCTGAGCCATTGTTTTGATTCTGGAGCAAGGCAGTTTGTGACCCAAAGTGGCATCACTAACAAGGGGGGGGGGGCTTTCTGAATCTCCCCAGTTTCAAGCTCATTTGTGGCAGTTTTGGGACACTAAGTAATTTTTATTGGTGTATTGCATTTGACTAAAAATATCAGCCTGTGTGTTTTAGGTATTTTAGATGCTATGAAAATGTTTTTCTGATGTCAGTTAGGAAACCAAAAAATGGTGTCGGTTGTCCTTTAAAGTGATCCATCACAGCATTGCTAGCTTATTTTAAAAACATGAAGTGGTTTAGTTGAATATGTGTGTGAATCTATGTTTTATTTATGGTTTCAAAATAAACTTGAACTGGATATAGTAATACACAGAATACCAGGAAACACAATTTAAAAAATAGGTACCTCTTAATTTTAGAACATCTTGGAAAGTATGCTGCTGCCATCTAGTGGTGGGAGGTTTAATTTTTTGCTTGAAATGGAAAAGTGTAGCTCATTAACAGTGACAACTCAAAACTCATCGGTTGGGACAATTGTATGTCACAATAAAGTACAACAAGTTTTTTTTTTTTTAATCGATGTTGAAGTACATCTTTCCAACCAAAACCACACTGCCAAATGCTGTGCTTAAGAGATTGTACAGTAAACACAAGAACCATAATGATCTCTGCCAGTTACAATCTCAACATTTTTTCTCCTGAACAGAACGTGAAAGCCTAAATTCAGACAAACTAAAAGTGAAGCAGAACCATTCAGATGCTAAAGAAGTCCACCAGCCGTTTGGCATTCCAGGTGCCTGCGTGATTGTTGAGGAAGTGCTGCTTGACTAGCTCCTTAACGGTCTGGTAGACGCCAGCTTCCACCTGATTCACAAACGCGCAAGGACCAAAACACGCATGAAGGCCTGTCGAGCTCAACAGACATGCTTTAAAAAAAAAAGGCACCTTGACGCTGTGGTAGTTGGGCAAATCCAGCAAGTAGCCATGTCCGGCCAGCTGAACCGCTTGACCGAAGTAACTGTAGAGCGCTCGCTTGCACAGCCTGCTGGAGAAGTTCGGTCCGCTCACGGAGGGGGAACTTTGAAAAAAGTTAAGGAATTAACTCATTCATTGCCAGACGATGTGTAAAAAAATTGTCCAATCCAATGCCAGGGTTTTTGTCATTGCCACTTGAATTCCAGCACCCAGAGAATATAGAGTTTTAGGACTACATAAACATTCAATTCAGCGTAAGAAAACTAAGACGCAATTGTTTCATCAGAAAAAAAGCATTAATTTCTAAGTTATATGGGTCTGGAGTTATCTGAGCTTGAAAGCGGGGCGGCTGTACAAAATACAATACATACATATTGGTTTATATAGCGCTTTAACAACAGCTGAAGCTGCAACAAAGCGCTAACATGCACACAAGGCAAATGCTGCCCCCTCGTGGAAGGGAAAAACATTACCAGAGGTCTGACCAGTGCTTTATTGGCACCCCCCTTTGCAAGAAAAGCCAAAACAAATTCGGGAATGGCGCTCTACGTCACACTTTTCAATTCCCGAATAAATTTGGGAATGGCATTGAACGAGTTAAAAAGCGAACCAACTACCTGTGGTCAATGAAGCCTTTGCTGCTGTCTACCACTTCAACGTCTTTGTCTCCGAGGCACCAGTTGATGCTGAGGACGTCATGCTGCGGTGACACCTGCATGGGCGTTGTAGCCTCTTGGCAGCACAGGAAGCTGGTGTCATATTTCTTGTAGAACGTCGGCAGGATATCCTCCCAGCCGTCGCCCAGACACTTTGTGCTGATGTTTATCAAATGACCGACGTACATCTTCTGGCATCCTGCGTCGACATGACAACTTGAAACCTCCATCCCAACTCGATTTTAATCATGACAGCTCAGCGTGACGGCAGCGTTACCGAGCACCATGCTTGTGATATAAAGCGGCTGGATGAAGTGGCTCAGGGCAGCGCCCTGCACCCCAACGATGCTCCACAAACACAGCTTGTCACTGCCCGACATGCAGCACACTTTGGCCGCCCAGTAGTTTGGGTTGAGGTGGGCGGCGGGCACCAGTAAACTCTTGCTGTGATACTGCAGCTTGAAGGGGTTCCAATTGTTATAGGGGGAGCAACTGAAGATGGCGACAAACGGGGTTGTCATTTATTTAGCAGGAAATATTTCCGTGATCCGAACACACATTCGCACCTCATATAGAAGTTCTTGGCGGCTCCTTCGGGACATTGATTGGTGTAAAGGTGAAGGCTGATCTTAGGTTTGAGTTGAAGCTGTGGCCCAGCTGAGCTGCTCTGGAATATGCACGCCTCTTTGGCTTGAGGGTCAGTGTCAAAGAAGAGCAGAAGCTGCTTGTAGAGGAACCTGAAGACAAAGGTAACGGCGGCGTTTCGCTCATGGGGTGTATTTGAAGCAAAGGTGGCTTTCAATGATGCCTACGCACCTCTGGAGCGCCCGCCGGGCAATGATCATGGCGTGACAGTCGTGTAGCATTGTCCCGTTAAAGCGAAGCCAACCAGTGCAGCTGGACCGCCCGGTTCCCAACGCCACCACCTGGTAGAACTGGCAGGCACGCCCCGACGTGTCCGTCAGTTCTAGTGAAATAAGTACACAAAAGTACCGCAAAGGCAGTATTATTTTATCCCCAAGTTGTTTTTGTTTTGTATGGTCTAAAGCACCTGTGTCAAAGTCAAGGCCCGGGGGCCAAACCTGGCCCGCCACATCATTTTATTCGGCCCACGAAAGCGAATCAAACGTGAAATTCTATCTTCATCTATCAAGTTAGCTAGCTAGCTCTCTTTCTATTTAGCTAGCTGGCTAGTCCTTTACATCACAGGTGACAAAGTGAAGGCCCGGGGGCCAAATCTGACCTGTCACGTCATTTTTTTGGCCCCTGAAAGCAAATCAAGCATGTTGAGTGTCACGATGCTATGTTGTCATATGCTTGTCATATTTAAACCACAATAAGTCATTATTTTTTCCTTCAAATTTGAAACTAGTTACTCATTGTTTTGCGCTCTATATGTAATATGCGGAGGGGAAATTCATAAACGGACCCCGAGAGGAAACCGTAACTACAATGTGGCCTGCCGCAAAAAATGACTTTGATACCTTTGGTCTAAAATGGACACGACGTGAAATGAAATGTACCTCTCACAAGAACAAACGCCGCCATGTGGTTCTTGCACCCCAGGAAATATGGACTCATCTTTAAGAGGCTGTTGAATTTGTCACTGCTGATTGCCTTCATGTGCTTTTTGTGGAAGTCTGTGTTCCAAACTAAACCACAGATTTGAAATGTACTTGCTATCAAAAAGTCTCAGTATGATGCAGAAGAAAGTAAATTTTTCGAGGCAATGACGGTTTTGAACAGGTGCTCAACCTGAATCTTGGAAGGGTGAAGAAGATGGAGAGGCTGTTGTCGTTTTAGTGGAGTCCTTGTCAAGGTCAGCACTATTGTCTTGAAAAATACAGTGTATGGTTATTGATAACATAACAGTCTCACTGACACATCAGGGCAGGCAACTACGGAAAGTATGAATGTATGCACCTTCTACAACCCCTAAGTACAAGGTCTGTTCCACAGCGATGTCTTCATTCGCAAGTGAACTATCAGCATCTATTGTGCATGAGGGACTGTCGAAAGCTGGGTCATCTGGGCCATCATCCTCAAAGAAATATGATATGAAATATGACAGAGAACTTAAAGGAGTGTGCCCCCAAAAAAGTTAATGTACTTCTCTCTGTTTACCTCAACTTCTAAGACGAATTTATCAGAATCAAGCACATTGGTGATAATGGGCGTAGATGTCACATTCATTGGACGTGCGCCATCTTTTTCAGACACGTCGTGGTCATCTCTAAAAGCAAGTAAAAAAAATCACGAGGTAAAATGTTAATGTTTACCAGCCGTTGATTGTGAATTTCAGAGTAAATTGTTTTTTTTTTATTACAAGCACGACAATTTGACTAAAGTAAGCTGGAACTAGTGTAGCAAATTATGTAGCCAACGAGTGCACGGTTCGTAAACTTGAAACGTACCCTGCAGCTTCATCTAAATGCACCTGAGGTTGATTGCAGTTCCACTCAGCTTCTCGTCCCAGACTCTCCGCATTTTCACTCATCTCGCTGTTGAAAAGGTAAATGATAATTTGTGATTGTCCGTCTATTTTCAGCTCACTAAACCAGTTGCTAACAAACTCGAGAACGAGTGGGGCTAATTTTAATTGCCGTTTTTAAACTTTAAAATTGCGTCCAAACTTTACCGGCACATATGCAACAACAATAGCGAAATGCATAGTTTTGGGTCATCATGTAAAACAAACATTACCAATGAATAAGAATTTTGTTTAATTTACCCGGTAGCTTGTTTAATTTTACCTCGTTAAAAAACTTGCTGCGGTTAAATGCTTTTAAATGGAAAGCCCCTGACCGGATGTGAGACCGCGACTGCTCGAGCTAGAATTCAATAAACTACTGTACTGTATATACTTGCTCACATAATGCTGTTTACGCAACAGATTTAAATCGTCGTTTTTCTTTTAAGTAATTCTGTCTTGGACCCTACCACAAACAATAACAAAATAACTCATCCGGGGTTCTTTTTGCAAATGCGGAATCTGATAAATCGCTTTATGAAATAACTTGTTTCCGGTGTCCTTAATGTTATGTCCGCAACCACTCTGGCGCCACCTTCTGTCCTTTTTTATTTGTATTCTTCACAAACAAAATGGCTATCGCTGACCTGCAGCTTTCTTCTTCTACTAAATCCAGTCAATTAAGATGAAATGAAAAGATGGCACTTGTCATGTTTTCTGTATCGATGCCGTAAATGAGCGAATGGATACAGAATGGCTTGGGGTATTCTATGAATATCAACTTGTGAGGATTAATCCTTCACACATGAGGACAAATGAACAAATACTGTACACGCTGCATAAGCGCAAAGCCTTATTTTAACTGGTGATGTGTTCCCTTGATTATTGTGAAATTCAACGCCATATCTCTAACCACCTCAAGAGAGCCAAATGCGGCCTTGTAGGGTGTGTGTGCGTGTGCGTGTGTGTGTGTGCGAGTGAGCGTGAGTGAGAGAGAAATGACTCCTGCTGAGGCACAATGGAAAACGTCCCCAGTGTCCTCCTCTCCTTCTCCTGTCTCTCGTTTCTATTTCTCCCTCCTCCCTCTCTGTCTCATGATTTCACACCCACGCAGACGTTTGCAGGCTCACAGATTTCCCACATTTATTTCTTAAATGAGTCAGGGCGCAGGGGGACGGCTCCGTTTGTTGTCACGGCTTTTTGTGTTGGAAGATGGCAGTGGGAAAACTGTGATGGTGTTTTTATTCAACATATGTTATAAGTGAGAGGCCGAGCGGTGCACACTTGAAAGAAAACACCCGGCGCTTGACACACATATCGCGGTATTAATTGGTGTTAGTGGAAAAAAACAGGGATTTCTGTCAATCTCTCTGTGGTGTTAGATGTAGTGATAATGTTTTCTGTTCTATGGCCAAACTTCAATTTGACAGCATTAAGCGACAGATACCTGAACACAAATGCTGTAACAACACGACAGGCCATGAAACAATACTCACAGGCATATATTCTTTATACTCCGCAAAGATTCGCCAATGAATACTGTTGTATTGAGAAATTGATACAGGAGCTAATCCTCCAGTGCAGTAGATTTTTCTTATACTGCCAGCTGGCCATGGCTCAGCCACAAGAATTTGCAGCACAATTCCGGAGGAAATTGCGACAAATATCATATAATATTCACATTAAAATGTCACTTATTTGGAGATAGGGAAGCTACAACCTATGAAGGATGTAACAATGTAAAATGAATGATGAAATGAATAAACATTTTTCACTCATTCATTCTATAGGGAACTTGTGTGCCTTAAAATTGCCCCCAAAGCTTGAAATTGCCAAATAATTAGTTCTGACAAAATAAAATGATTGATTAGGGTAAGCATAAGTATGTGTAAATGAGGGTTTTGTGGTGTTAGAATTTTGAAAGATTATCCAGTTTACTACAGTGGATGTTAACCTTGGTTTGATGTTTGATTGTACCCCAATGGTTGAATCAGTCTCAGGGGTTTGATATTACAGGTAGGCGTATGTCCTCTTTTACATCAAGTCAGTAAACTTTGAAAACAATTCATGGTTAGGGTTCTTGTTACATCATATATTATCCCAGTAGAGCTAGCTATCAAGCTACCTACATAGCTATCTATTTGCTATCTCTTATCTATTCTGTTAAATATCTATTAGCTAGCCTTCTATCTATTTGAGCACTTCCGGGTTGAGTGAAAGCTGGCGCGCGTGGCTGCCGCTGCTCACCCACAGAAAAACTTATCCTGTGACTGTAAAGTGACCTTGAGAGTTCTGAAAGGCGCTTATTGTGTATGACAGTTGTCCATGTTTGTTCTAGCTTCAGCTGTTGTTAAGGCGCTACATAAATCAATTTGTATTGCATATTGCTCAAAAACATTCATTTTTTAGGGGGCTTGCTGCCATTTCCATTTATTTCAGTGTAGGAAGACCTTATGAGATATTGTTAACGAAAAACAGCTCTGTATGATGTCCATAATCTTTGACTTTTGACTATTTTCCTCTGCTCATCTTTTCAGACAAGAGGATGCAGAACACGATGGCCGCCTACCCTATGGATGCGGCTTCATACATCTTTTAAAGATGAGAGGGAGGCTGCAGTTTCTCACGCCTCGTGGGATGATGACGGAGAGCACATGCGGACGTGCCTAACCCACATACCGAGTCATGAAGAAAGAATCACCCTTTGTTCACTTATTTCCCCGCCTCTCCTGCTTCGTGAGGTACTCCCCGAATATCGTGCCACACTGGTCGAATCTCATCAGTATCGTAATTATTCACACGCGAGCATCTGCCTCTCCTTCAGTTGACCTCCCTTCATTCCTCTCCTCCTTGTGACGTGATGCATGTAAAGATGGTGGTCAGAACAAAAAGAGTGAATATTTTTTCCCCTAGCCATATTCCACAAAAGAAACACTTTATCTCCTCTAAAACAGCAATTTGACTGAAATTCTCAATTTGATATTGGGGGGGGGGGGGGGGGGGGGGGGGGGGAAAAACGAATCCGCCATTTTTGTTTTATTAAATATAATTGCAGCCAGCATGTCTCCCACATACGTATAACCAACCCTCTGTAATGAGAAAACTGCGACCCCTGGTGTCCATTTTGGGAAATAATTTGCAGCTAACGCTATCACACAGTGTGAGCTAGCGTTAGCCAACAAAGCTCCTTTTTTCCTTATTAACATCTTTAACAGCATCTGCGCCGTTCACGCCTGTCCTGTAAAATCACCGTCTTCGCCTTCATGTGCGATGAAGCTCATATAGCGTCCTCTGACACGTGCCGAGTTATAAATAGGCTTTGGCTTTTGCAGTAAACTCTTACATGAAGCAATCCATGAATGCATCACACTAGTTTAAGCACAAAACGGCTCTCATTAACCTACGAATAAGAAATGTTATTACAAAAAAGCATTTGGAGACCATTAAATACAATACAATAAAATACAATGTCCATATTAAGCGTTTTGTTACAGCTTCAGCTGATGTTAAAGCGCTGTCTAATACAATATGTATTGTATTGTAATACAGTACTATACAATGTGATACAGTAAGACTCATAAAATACCATGAATTCAAATGTCTGTTCCCTGCACTAAATGTTAATGCTAATGCAATGTGTGTTTTAATGAATGAAAACAAAACTCCATAATAGTGCATCGTATTTTCCGGTGTATAAGGCGCACACCCAATAAATACATGTACAGTACTGTATTTTCAAACGTTTTTCATATATAAGGCACACTGGACTATAAGGTGCACCTTCAATGAATGAAAAACGTTTTCCAAATATAATATGTAAATAGATCATAGTTTTTGAAACATAAGGCACGTCATATTATCAGGCGCTACAATAGAGTCTGGGTTTACGCATGTCGTCTTCTACAGAGGGAAATGGAGTCGGTGGTTGCTGACAGTAGTTGCGAGACCTGTTGCGACTCAATATGACTTCACATATAAGGCGCAGGGTCATCTTTTGAAGAAAATCAAGCCTTTTGGGTGCGCCTTATACACCGGAAAATACAGTACTTCTGAAATATGTAGTCATGATAAAGACTTGATTGTGCTCCATCAATTGGAACTTTGACTGCTGTACCCGTCTTAGCTACGTGGGGGCAGTATAAACAGGCAACAGTTTGCTAGGAGGGCCTCAGCTCCTACTAGTTGTTCATTGCAGAGGATAAAAACTGTATGACTATTAGTACTGTTATATTTTCTGGTTAACTGTGTCACTGCATAGTTTTTGTTTAGATGTCCTTTGCTTCACGATAACCGTATGATATAAATACAATCTTGCATTTACGCCTCACTGGCGTTTCCCATTATTTTGTAGCTTTCAGCGAACGGACTCAAGGTTGAATAATTATGTTTTAATTACACAATGTGTATGCTACTTTAAAAGGTTCGGCTTTGGAGGGTCAACTGGATTTAATCTCGTGTAATGGACATCTTTTGGATGCACACCGTGTGTGCGTGCGTGCGCACGTGTGTGTGTGTGTGTGTGTGTGTGTGTGTGTGTGTGTGTGTGTGTGTGTGTGTGTGTGTGTGTGTGTGTGTGTGTGTGTGTGTGTGTGTGTGTGTGTGTGTGTGTGTGTGTGTGTGTGTGTGTGTGTGTGTGTGCGCATTGGGTCTTTCCCCACAGCGGTGCCGTTCCTCTCTGAGGTGCCACTGGTTACCATGGCAGCAACATCCTCCTTTTTCCCTCCTCCCGTTTCTCTCCTGCCAGCGTCCTTTCCCCGTTTTCCTTTTCTCGCCATCTTCTATCGACCTCATTTTCTCACGCCGTGGCCATGAAGCAAGCCAGCAACCTTTTCTTCTTTTGCTGCTTTTTTTTTCGTTACGTGACATATCAACCGGGGTTTCCCTCCTCCGGTGGGAGGACTCATGGCAGGCGGCTATGAAAATGTCAAACACGGTGACCGAGTGGATTTGTTATTCTAATGAGGCACTTTAGTCATCCATTTGAAAATGATCTCATGCAAGTTACGTGACACGTGTTCCAAATTGGTCTGTTTTTGTGTGTGTGTGTATATATATATATATATATATATATATATATATATATATATATATATATATATATATATATATATATATATATATATATATATATAATAGATAGATAGATAGATAATTTGTTTTCAATGAACAATACAAAATACAATACAGTTTTGCCTTAATCCAAAAGGCAAATACTTCCCCCTTGTGGAAAGGAAAAAACATTGCCAGAGGTCTGACCAGCACTTAGCTATCTATGAGCTAGCTAGCTAGCTTTCTTTCAATTTGAGTTACTTCCGGGTTGAGTGAACGCTGGCGCGTATGGCTGCCGCTGCTCACCTACAGAAAAACTTATCCTGTTACTGTAAAGTGACCTTGAGAAAGGCGCTTATAAATGAAATGTATTATTATTATTATTATTAATCAGCAATAAAAAACAAAACCCGAACAAATTGGGCAATGGCGCTCCATGTCATATTTTCAATTGCCGTAAAAATGTTTGTGAAGAAATTTTAAACAAATAAAATAGAAGCCTAAACCTTATGCTTTGTTGACAGCATGTATTGTCGTGTTTAACTCATTCACTGCCAGACGTGCAAAAATGTGTCCACTCCAGTGCCTGTGTTTTTGTCATCGTCACTCAAATTCCAGGACCCACAGAATATTGCGCTTTAGACTACATAAATAAAACATGTTGTGTAAGAAGACTTAGAGTCTCTTCTTTCACCAGAAAAAAAGTTAATTACTAAATTATATGGTTCTGGGGTTATGTGAGCTTGAAATGGGGGCAACTGTACAAAATTATAAAAATAACACATTTCATTTATAAGTGCCTTTCAAAGCTCTCAAGGTCAACGTCATGCATTTTAATTTAAGCGCTAACTTCTCGTGGGAGGGAAACACATTGCCAGAGGTCTGACCAGTGCTTTATCGGCTACCTCGAAAAAACAAAACCCGAACACATTCGGGAATGATGCTCCCCGTTATATTTGCAATTCTCGAATAAATTCGGGAATGGCAGGGAGTGAGTTACTAATCATGATATTTAGGTCTGGGCTCTGGTTTTTCTTGTTTATCTCAAAATCATCTAACAATGAAAGCCTGGCCTCTAGCGACCACTTTGAATTTCAGTTAGAGTTAAAAAATGAATTGATGAATAACCGAAAAGTGCCGCGGAGGACATTTTCAAGGTTTACACTTTTTTGGGACGTGGATGCTTTTGTGTGCGTCTTCACAAATCCAGTAGAACAGACACGACTGTACTGAATATGTTTGTGTGTGTGTGTGCGGTGCACAAGATGGCGGAGCCTGGCAAGTAGGGGATCAATACGTATTGTAAGTGATGACCATAATGGGACCCCGTCTGTCATGGGAAATCGAAATAGTGATGCGGCCCGCGTGACGAAGATCTAGTGCTATATGATCTCACGTGTGTGGACGTGCGTGTGTGAGTTTGGCTTCCATTGCAGGCAGGGCTGCATGTGGAGGGTGTGGACTGCAGGCAGACTGTGCTGGGAGTACGATCAGGATAATTCAATTGAAAATGGGCCGGCCTGGCCTGTGGGGTTGACTGCTTGCGGGTAAGTGTGTTTGTGTCAGTGTGTAACCCGATCACCTCAGGTCTTAATGAATGAGAGATTGAGGTTTGCACCATGGTGTGTGTGTGTGTGTGTGTGTGTGTCTGTGTGTGTGTGTGTGTGTGTGCTTCTATTGACTTTGGTTTGTCCTTGTCTGTCTGTTGCTCTTTTATTGCTTACTTCAACTCTTTCAGTGGTCTCCCCCCCCCCCCCTTGATTGTAAAGCCTTTAGTGCTGCCTCATATGTTATATGAGTTATATGAGATTGAAATGAGGGCGGTACATAAATATAGGTTTATATAGCGCTTTAACAACAGCTGAAGCTGGAACAAAGCGATAACCAAAGGGTCCTTCTCGGTCTGTTGACACCATGTTGCTCACTTGAGCTATCTAGCTTGCTTTATAGCTGGATACCTAGCTAGCTATCTAACTGGCTACCTAGCTAGCTATCTAGTTGGCTACCTAGCTAGCTATCCAGCTGGCTCCCTAGCTGGCTATCTAGCTGGATACCTAGCTGGCTGTCTGCCTAGCTGTCTACCTAGCTGGCTACCTTGCTGGCTATCTATTTGCTATTTGTTAGCTATCTAACGAGCCAGCTGGCTATCTTTTAGTTATCTATTAGCTATCTAGCTACCTTTCTTTCTACATATTTGAGTTACTTCCGGATTCAGTTACCGCTGACGCTTGTGGCTGCTGCTGCTTACCCATGGAAAAACGGATCCTGTGACCTTGAGAGTTGAAAGCCGCTTAGAAATGAAATTTATTATTATTATTATTATTATTATTATTATTATTATTATTATTATTATTATTATTATAAGCTATTCAGTTGCTGTGTTGCTGAACGAGTACCATCAAATGACACATTTTCAATTTTTCTGCACTTAAGAGTCACAATATGTTCACCAGCAATATTAACTCATTCACTGCCATTCACAAATTTATTCGGGAATTGAAAATAACACGTACAGGACCATTCCCGAATTTGTTCAGGTTTTGTTTTTTCTTGTTTGGGTCAAGATAATGCGCAGCCATGGTCTCTGGCAATGTTTTTTTTTTCCCTTTCACAAGGGGGAACAATTTCCCTTTTTTTCATGTTAGCGCGTTGTTCCAGCTTCAGCTGTTCTTAAAGCGCTATATAAACTAATATGTATGTATTGCATTGTATTTTGGACAGCCACCCTCATTTCAACCTGATATAACCTCAGAACCATATAATTTAGGAAATAACTTTTTTTTCTGATGAGAGAACAGAGTCTAAGGTTTCGTACGCTGCATTGAATGTTGATGTACAGCAGTCCTAAAACTCAATATTCTGTAGGTCCTGGAATTCGAGTGACAATGACAAAAACCCTGGCACTGGAGTGGACACATTTTTTGCTCATGTCTGGCAGTGAATGAGTTAATGTCACATTCCGTTTGGCGACCAATGGGTGGCGCTTTCGGCCCCGCCTGCAGCTGCACAGGTGTTCGTCGTTTTAATCAGTGGCGGTTAAAAGGATTCCCGGTATGACCATTCAGGGTCGGGTCATTGTGTTTGTTTGATACTTTGGACCTTTCTGTTCTGATGACTTTGATGTTTTAGATTTTGTTCCTGCTGACTTTATCTTAATCCAATTTGTCAAATACACTCTCCTCCTCCTTCCTGCCTGCTTTTTTGGGGTCCACCACCATCACCACCTTGAGAAACTGACAGTTAATGACATCTTTATTTTGTAGTGTTGATTCATTGAGCCCAAAATGGGTTTCAGCCAAGCAGTGACCATGGAGGCGGAGGCCTTCTAAAGTTAAGGTTGAAAAGTAAGTCCAGGTGGAGTAAAATAATGCGCTGGAGGAATGGCACATTACCACATAAACTAGCATGCAAATATGTACTCATCTTGCCATATTTGCATATTCAAATGATAACGCTCCCCACTTCATCATCCAAGCTTTTGCAGAGCCAAATCCTTCCTCCTGATTTGACCTCCCAGCTTCTTTTCACGCAAACATTTCCAAGTAGTGCAGATAGATGGGTGTCATATTTCGATTGCTGCTCACCGCGAGGGATCATTAATCAAACCCTGCGGAGATGCGAGAGAGGTTTGGTGATGATGAGCTTTTGTCGACTTAAGGGAGACACACGAGTGAGCACAGTCGGGCTTCGCTCCAGGATGCAAAACGGGGAGGCAGGCGACATATTGCGCTCAGCTCATTACATTGTCACTATTGAGCGGCCAATCTGGGACTCGTTGGCTTGAATGCAGCTTGATACCACCCCGTTTGAGGCAAAGCAGGCCACGGCGCCATCTTCGCTGGGAGAACGGGCAAGAGCGTGGGTCCAGATTCTTATTGAAACAGTTTGATGCTAATAATGCCGCAGAGTTAGCATAGTGCCTTTGACAGTATTTCCATCTGTGCGTGCGGTCATGAATCCTTCATACATATGCGTGTAAGGCTGACTGCTCAAATTAGCATTGGTGCCCCTCCTCCCCGTGGGTACAGTGTGCGTATTACTGTGTGCGGTGCACGACCAGGCTAAGCAAACTGGTTTTTGTGTGTGTGTGTGTGTCTCTCAGCACCACGCTGAGGGAGGCTGCCATTTGTTTGCACTTGGCCCAGAGGAAAGTGCCGCCTGCCAATGTCGCCGCGCCGGGTGGGGGGAGAGTGTGAGTGAATGGAAACATAGCAAAGGAGGAGAGGGGAGATTGTTCTTTTATGGTTCACTTTTTGAGCTTCGAGCGGATCCATTTATTCCAGTGGATAAAGAACATATGAATACAAATGCTGTTACAGTGGAAATAACCAATTCGGTCCACTTTTTTCCCTCTTATTTCATGCGTTGCCAGACGATGTGCAAAAATGTGTCCACTTCAGTGCCAGGGTTTTTGTCATTGTCAATCGAATTCCAGGACCCGCGGAATATTGAGTTTTAGACGACATAAACATTCAAGGCAGTACAATAAACCGTACACTTTTTTCTTTAATCAGAAAAAAAGAGTTAATTCCTAAATAATATGGGTCTGGAGTTATATGAGTTTCAAATAGCTGTCCAAAATACAATACAATACAATGCAATACATATTGGTTTATATAGCATGTTAATCATTATATGTGCCTTAAACGCTGGGTCCAAGAGGACAGTAATTTCATCTGTGCTGTATGTCATGCATATTAGCATATTTGACAATAAAGCTGACTTTGACTTGACTTTCTCAACAGCTGAATCTGTTACAAAGTGCGAACATGGAAAAATAGAAGGGAAAGAACATTGCCAGATGTCTTACCAGCGCTTTATCGACACCCCTGCAAGATAAAACAAAACCTGAACAAATTTGGGAATGGCGCTCTGTCATATTTTCAATTCCCGAATACATTTGTGAATGAGTTTTAATTTTAATTTTAATTTTAATTTTAATTTTAATTTTAATTTTAATTTTAATTTTAATGTAATGTAATTTAATTTTAATGTAATTTATTATTATTATTATTATTAGTATTATTATTATTATTATTATTATTATTATTATTATTATTAGTAGTAGTAGTAGTAGTAGTAGTAGTAGTATTAGTATGAGATCTTTCGATGAGATTCGAAACCCACCTCTCGGTCTGATGCAATGCAGCAGCAAGGTAAGTTATTACACGGCCGCAAAATGACTTTTAATAGAGAAAGCAATATGGACTTCCCACACTTTTTCATTCATTTATAACGTTGGCTTTTCCTTGATCGGAGGAGCCTAATTGCTTTTGCAGCTAATTCCAGAGAGCTGTCAGGCGTAAGTATGAGACAGAAATCTACTATAGAGTTGGCGCTGATGAAATATCAGTGTAATATCAGCAGAGATACTTGAAGCAGGGGGGGGGGGGCACTCCAGAATTGGAAGAGATATGTGTTGAAGCATTTCTAATCCAATTTTGTCCTGGTCATCTGTCACGCCGCCTTGTTTTTCTTTCCTTGGCTTGCAGCACATGTTGCCAGCATATTAGTTTTGGCTGCAGCAGACAGTCGTAATGTCGGGCTTCCTTGCCCCTCATCCGAGGCGCTTTCTCCGCATCCTCTCCAAGCTATTTATGGCGCATACGCTCGCAACGGCGCGGCTGAGATGGGGGTTTGGGGTGGGGGGTGGGTGTAGATGTGGAGGGGTTTGCAGGGATTGACTTCAAAGGAATATGCTTCATTACTGTTGATCAATGCGGATGGAGGGTGAGATTTGATCAAATTGAATGATCACAGGTGGTGCCGAGCCATTTTGACCACAAACGACCTTTTGTTATGACACCTGGGAACAAAGTGACACAAAAACCAAAGCAAAGTGAAAAACACATGATATTTTGTTTAACTCATTCACTGCAATTCACAAATTTATTCGGGAATTGAAAATATGACGGAGAGTGCCATTCCCGAATTTGTTTTTTCATGCTTGAGGCCCCATAAAGCGCTGGCCATGGCCTCTGGCCATGTTTTTCTTTTTCACAAGGGGGCAGCATTTCTCTTTTTTCCATGTTAGCACTTTGTTCCAGCTTCAGCTGCTGTAAAAGCGCTATATAGACCAATATCTATGAATTGCATTGTGTTTTGAACAGCCACCCTCATTTCAAGATCATATAATTCCAGACTCATATCATTTAGGAATTAACTTTTTTTTATGATGAAAGAAGACAGTCTTAGGTTTCTTATGCTGCATTAAATGTTTATATAGTTCTAAAACTCAATATTCTGTGGGTCCTGGAATTTGAGTGAAAATGACAAAAACCCTGGCACTGGAGTGGACACATTTTTGCACATCATCTGGCAGTGAATGAGTTAATGTTTAGTCTGGGACGGAACAGCAGTTTACGGTGGAGGAAGCTGAACCTAGTATGTATATGCCTGATGAAGCTGATGGAAGTCGTGTGATTTAATTTTTAAAGAAGCAAAGACGAACCTGAGAGCCCCCTTGTTCTGTTACTGTTATCCCCCCACCCTGCTCCACCCCCTCCAACCTCTGTTGACTGACTAAAAAAAAAACGCACCAGAGGCCTGCCCTGCGAATAGCAAATGGCGAGTGATGTATAGATAATGTAATTAGCCACATATGGATGTGGATTCAGGGGATGTCGTGCCTGGGGAGACGAGACCGACCGTCGAAATGAAAGATGACAAAATGGGTGAGATGTAAAGGAAGTAAACTCCAAAGTGCTAGTTTGGCCTTGCGATGAGGCCTTAATTGACGGAGACAGCTAACTTCCAGTAATTTAGCTGATGATGCTTTTCCAGGACTGCTGGCTGCACACAAACTCACCAACAGAGCAGCAGAGCAGAGAAGCCAAGATGGAGGAGGAGGTGGAGGGTGTGTTTTGTTAACATTTGAGCCCACAGACGCCCACCCCAATGCGCTCGCACACATTGCCGCCGTCAACCTCCAAACAAGTGAGAGGAGACAAAGTGCTGATAGTGCTGTTCCCGTTGCGGCGCAGGCCAAGGCACGCGCACGACTGGCTGGACCGCTGATGCTAATATGACATGCTAGCCACGAGACATGCCGACTGGTGATGAAGAGGAATGTTGTCTGACCCTCACTATATGTAGATTTCTATCCCACCAGTGACGTATGCGGCAGTCCTTCACACAATAATGAACAGTCATTTTCAATGGAAGCCTCTGCGATACAAAAATGTCATTCTACTACATCGCGATTGCGAATTGTTGATCAATTATTCACAAAAGAATCCAGATCCAAGAATTTGGTTTCTATAGCGCTTTAACAACAGCGGTAGCTGGAACAAACCGCTAACATGGAAAAAAAGACAAATGCTGTCCCCTTGTGGTAAAGAAATAAACATTGAAAGAGGTCATGGCCAGCGCTTTATCGTCCCCCAAGCATTAAAAACCAAAACTCGAGCAAATTCGGGAATGGCGGTCGACGTCACATTTTAAATTCCCAAATAAATTCATGAATGGCAGTGAATGAGTTAAACGGACATTCACACATTGTTTTTAAAGCAAGCACATACCTTAGACATAGAAAATTTAGCCGTTGACGTTCAACGATTAGCATTGATGTACTATATATAAGCTATATAGTTTGCGAATCATTGCATATTTGAACACCAATGCTGGAGCAACACTTTGGCATGTAATTTAACAATAGTCACAGGCATGTATTCTTTATCCTCTGTGAAAAATGACCATGACAATACCACAGCATCTAGTCTTTGTTGTGCTATGTTTGTATATATATATATATATATATATATATATATATATATATATATATATATATATATATATATATATATATATATATATACACACACACATGTATCAATCAATACACACAGAAAAAGTAACATTTTCATCAACCGAAAGCACCTCCTTCATGTATTTATTTTTACAGACTGTGAATCACACATGAGCTGCTTTCTGAGGGCACTTACTTTATCAAATCAGGCTCGCAGATGGCTTTGTTTCCAAGACAACACCATGCTCATTATCAGTCATCATTATTAAGTTAACCCACTCTGCTGGGCGTTTTTTTTGTGTGTGTGTGCTAATAATGCGCTGCAAGACAGTAGCTTCACGCCATCAGTCACACAAGTGACTTGTTTACAAGACAAGGTCCAATTAGTGTGACTCGTGTCTTTTAGGAGGCTCATTTCTCATTCGCTGACCACGTTTACCGCTTTACATGTGCCGCATTTGTTGTGTGCTACACTCTTATCGCTGCATCCATGCAGATATGACTCCAGTGAGAGAGTGAGTCACATTGATAAGGTCACATGGGCTGTTGCTGCTCGAGGTCTGACACACCAGGTTTCACAATGCAATCTTTTCACTTTGTGCAGATTTATACGCACTAGCGATGTCCCGATATGCATATCGATTTTTTGTTTCCATCACATTACATTTTCGTTCCGGCAGATGAGTGTATGTTTTCATTCATCCATCTTTAATGGGCATTGTTTATATTATTGTGTGTGTGTGTGTGTGTGTGTGTGTGTGTGTGTGTGTGTGTGTGTGTGTGTGTGTGTGTGTGTGTGTGTGTGTGTGTGTGTGTGTGTGTGTGTGTGTGTGTGCATGCCTTTGTCACTGCCCTCAGCTGCTCTTGTGCATTCCCGATGGAGCAGTATTAACAACAGGGGATCATAAACGGCAGCTGTGCCTGTTTAGGCCAAACAGTAGACCCCACCAGTCTCCAAGCTAAGAAAGTCTTCACCCATACTTCAGACATTTTTTTTCATGAGTACAGACGCTCCCCACCTCACGAATGAGATACGTTCTGAGCGATCGTTCATAAGATGAATTTGTTCACAAGTTACTTCAGTGCTATATTTTGTATGGAAAGTGTGTTTAAGTCAAACAGTGAACGCAGAACTATAAAACACTGACGCTCTAAGAGTCATAAAATAAATTTACACCTACTGTCGTACAACGACATATATCCTTGGGTCTTCAGTAAGCCATTATTATAAGTAATGGCTACTGGCACGTAATTACTGAATTACGTGCCAGTAGCCATTACTTTTTGTTATGCATCGCGTCCTCCTGGAGTGTCAACATACTCTACACAGCCAATCGTAAGCGAGGTCGGCGGAAAGGGGCCTGAAATCGTTGGCAACACTTTCATCATAGGACTGCATAAGATGCTGATTTGTCAGCCTTGGTGTCCAATGTGTCTGTGTGTGTGCATGACGCAAAGTACTCAGCCAATCGCAAGCGAGCTTGGGCGGAAAAAGGCACGGAATACAAAATCTAACTCACAGCATCTCTGTCCAAACATTTTTCGATATACATGTACCCGCAAAATTGTTTGTATGTACCGTTGTACGTAACTCAAATGTTCGTATGTCGGGGAGCGTCTGTATTGCCTTCCCAGTTTCGGAATACGGCAACCCATGCCGCTATCACATGATTGCCGTCCGATCTGTGATAGGCATTTGACTACACTTTCTGGAAGAGGAAAACCATTGTTTTAATGTTCTGTACTCCTGTTTCATTGTTGTATTGAGCGAAGTAATTGCCTGGAGGAGTTGTGCCAGATCTTAGCTGAGGTCAGATTTGTCTCCCTTCAGCAGCAGACTGATAGTTAAACAATCAATTGGCTACCCCATTTTCTGTGAAGATAAAATAAGTATCACCAATTACCGCAATCCTCCTAATGACACTATAATCGCCCTAGAAATGAGAGGAAAGCAAATGGAAAATAGAAAGCTAAGTGTCGTTGATAAGATGGTATTAACTCTCCTATCCTCTCGAACCATACATGCAGCTTTAATGTGTGTTCCTATGGTAACAGTAACCAGAGACGCTGTGTCGGTGTTCAATCACATCAGGGGGGCGGGAGGTGTCAGCCATTGTTCTTGACAATCAGATCATCTATCACACTCACTCAGTGACCCGACATTCCCTATACGTGCCGCTGAGTAGCCAAACACCAGATCACCCTTGAGGGTGAAGTTCTTAAACTTTTTCTACAAGACAAATGATTGTTCATATTATGTAATACAACATGCATCCCTTGCATCACTGATTTTTGTGACTCCCAAGCTTGTATATTTAGCTGCCTCCAAAACACACGTTAGAGTGACATACAGCCTTTTGAGACTTGTATGAATTTGGTGCAAATGTTGCTTAAATTTACAAAGAAAGGAAAGGTTTTGCACTTAATACCTTGTGAAGTCTCAGACCAAATGGCTTTGACTTGTGGCGTACCCCATGGGTCAATCCCAAGACTCCTATTATTCTCATGTGTTATTCTTTTCCTTACGGTTTTTCCCTTCAGGGGTCGCCACAGCGAATCAATGTCCTCCATCTATCCCGGTTTTGTGCATCCTCTTCTCTCACACCAGCTACCTTCATGTCCTCTTTGACCACATCCATAAACCTCCTCTTCGGTCTTCCTCTCGGTCTCCTGCCTGGCAGTTCAAGGCTCAGCAACCTTCTCCCGATATAGTCACTCTCTCTCCTCTGGACGTGTCCAAACCCTCTCTGACTTTCTCTCCAAAGCCTCTAATATGAGTTGTCCCTCTAATGTACTCATTCCTGATCCTATCCAACCTGGTCACGCCCAAGTGGACATGTCTCCACTATGTTATCCAATTCATTGCGGGTCCATCGGATCTCAAGGCATCAACTGTATTAAATTGTTGTATATGTGTAGTTGGTTCTGTTCATCTTGATATTTGGTCACAAAAAGAGTCAGGGTGAAAGGGAATAAGCAGACATAAGTAGAAGTAATCAGAATAAAGTAACACTGCTGCGTTTTTTCGGACCGTGCTTTGCAATATATCCTCTTCTAATTGCTTCCAACACACTGGTACTCTGATCGCATTCATCTGTATTGCTGCAACATGGTGAGCTTTCCACCTTGAGGCTATTTTTACTTTGAAGCATTGCATTATTTATTCATAAAAAAACCCAACCCTAGATTACGAGTGACCTATTTGTATTTCTTTTCGGGCACTAAAAGTCTTTGTGATTTTCACCTCACTCAGACAGCTTCTTTTCCCTTCGTTCATCTCTTTTTTTTCCTCATCTCGCCTGTCCTCTTTTTCCCTCCTTGACATCGAGGCACGGTTGGTTGCTATGGTGAGGGTGTGGGTGCCAAAATGGAGGCCAGCGATTGTAAATGTATTACAGACAACAGAAGGATGTGGTTTAGGCCAAAAAGGCCGGGTGGAAAGGCAACAGCGAACCAACTGAAGACATTGGGGGTTAGGCTTCTGTGAACTTATTAGCGGACCTTCAATCATGTTGTTTGCGAAGTAGGCAAGAGTAAAATGGTAATGTCACATGTTCTAGTTCCATCTATTGATGACTCACCGATGCCATCAAGTTTGTCTCCATGGAGCGTGACACCTCCGATGTAACCTCCACGTCAGTGCTCCCAGTTGTCATGGTAATCCCATCATTGAATTTTGCCTTCAGAGAACCAGAACATGTTTCTTTCAGAAGCCATTTCGGTTTTTCTAAAGTCTATCGGGGGACATACCGAACAGTTTCTAAGACACATCATGTAACAGTGCGTTCATTAATGATATTCATTGGGGTAGACCATCATGGTGGTTGTTTTCAAACATGTTAACATTTTGAAATGTCAATGCCGTTGGACAGTCTGCGGCTGGATGGATGCATGGCTTGAAGAGCCCGCGATGAGAAGAAAGGAGCCTCAGCGCAGAGCGCCGATGCGTATGTGGAACTCGCGGCTTGGAATTGAAGCGGATTTACGTGGGACAGAAGACGTGAGACAATCTCTTTTCGTCAATGGATGCTCGAGCTTCACGTTTGCTTTCAACATTTAGCTTGTGGCGTACGTGCACATTTCACCATAATGTGCCAGATCCACTGGTGAAAAAGGATGCTTTGATCCTCTCCTCTTTCATCTAGAACTGCTTCATACAACCAAGAGGGTGCAGAAAGTACTTAAGATTCAGTGACCGTCTGTGTCTTTTGCGTTGACACATTATTTGTTTTTATGTCTTTTTTTTTTGTTTAGACTTCAAGATGGTACCGAGAGAGTAGTTGCCAGGTCCTGTATTTTTTTCTACTTCTTCCTTTCCTTTCCTCTTTCTTTCATCACTTTGCTGCTGTGAAATGTAAATTTCACTAATTCGAGGCTAATAAAGTCTAATCCAATCCAATCATTTTTTTCCTGTAAGAGACTTTTTTCACAATGTGTACCGCCAAGATAGATACTTTGCCATTTCTGAAAATGTATCGGTGAGCAAGAAGCCATTGTGCCACTCCCTCACATATTCAGCCAGGCTGGCTAAAGCTCCAAATCCACTTTCATAATGCAGGGTAACCTTTTGAGCACCCATACCAACAGTTTACCACTTTAGAGCTACATGTCCTTTTTCAATGCACTCCATTAATTTCCTGCTTCAAATCATCCTGTCTGATTGTTTCTGGTAGGTCTTGGTGCACGTATCCGTGCATCAATGTGCGCCTGTTTCTGCTGGCTAAATGGCTGCCTCTGACTTGGCAGAGCTCACTTTAGATCTAGTTGTGCATCTCAATGAGGCCTACTGCAGTGTGAGTCAAAGTATGTCAACGCCGCAGGAGCGTTCACGCCACAGGCAAAGGATTATTCAAAACGTATGTTTGCCATATTATTTATCAACTCAGAGGTCATTTGAAGCTGTCCATATTGAAAAATAATACAATTTGATCCCTTGTGTTCTGCATGCCCACTACCATTATAGGTAATTACCAGAATGGCTATGGAAAAAAATGGCTATGGTGACTCAGTGTTTGCGAAATGTGGCAGCGAAAATGTTTGTGTGAGAGTAGCTGTGTGTGATAAAAACTAGAATATTTCACAACGCTGCAGTTTTTGTATCGAAATCACATGTGCGCATAGATATCTACAAGACTACGAGTACTGTCTGTCAACATTGTTGCTTTAGTTGTATCTGTTGTTTAACGGATTAAATCACACATGCTATTTACCATTGCCGTGATCCTAGCAAAAGGGGCATTTTTTTTGGTGGGGTGGGATACTGACGGTACAAATGAGTACCGCCATACATATTTACTTGTAGAAAATAAAGGACAGTAAATTTCTTCCAAAATTTGTCATAGTTAGTACCCCATTGTTCCGATATCTAGCGACATGTGGCATTTTTCGGCTGTCAACAGAAGATGGCATCAGTATTACTCCAGGCGTCCAAGTGAGTCCAAATTATTTTGCTTGGTTTTGTAGCGTTTGTTCAGTATTGCTCAATCTGTAACTATATCGTATTTTCCGGTGTATAAGGCGCACCCAAATACCTTAATTTTCTTCAAAGGTTGTCCGTGCGCCTTATACGCAGGTGCGTCTTATATGTGTAGTAATATTGAGCCATAACAGCCTCTACTGCAGCGCCTTATGTGGTGTGCCTTATGTTTGGAACACTTTTAGATATTTATATATTATATTTCAATAACATTTTTCATTCATTGAAAGTGCACCTTATAGTCTGGTGAGCCTTATTTAAGGAAAGTTTGAAAATACACCATTCATTAGGGGTGCGGCTTGTCCTCCGGTGCGCCTTATACACTGGAAAATACGGTAATCTATTCTGTCATATCAGATATTAATATAGTATTGTGTGTGTAGCTACAGGTCAAATCAAAAACAATAAAAAAATCTCAATATCCAGTTCAAAAAATGGAAATGCATTCCAGGTTAGAATGATCCCATATAATGGTTATGACTGCTCTTTCCACTGACAGTCGCACAAAATTGCATAAACATGGCAACAAATACAAGTTTCCCACAAAATTGAAAACATGATCAGGCTTAGAAGCCCCAGAGATTTGGTTGTCAAGTCAACGGCGGCCACCATCTTCACTTCTATTGTATCGTCATTGGAATCCTGCGCTCATCTTCATCCATTTGGATATTGTTTGCACACGGATCTGCGTCGGGTGGATGTAACGTGGCGTTTGCTGTTAATGTGCCTTTTGTGGCTTTGAGGAGGAGACTCGGCTGGGCGGTGCACTTTGACAGACCACCTGGTTCCATTTTGCTTTACAGAGCCGTCCAAATCAATGATAGACAGCAAGGAACCACATATGTTTCCTTAAAAGGGGGTTAAAATGGAATTATTTCATTCAGATATCATTATTAAATACCGTAATTTCCAGTGTATACGGCACACCGGAGTATAAGGCGCACCCCCCCAAGGAATGGTGTATTTTAGGCACTACAGTAGAGGTTGGGGTTACTGCTTCTACAGGGGGAAATGGAGTCGGTGGCTGCTGACAATAGTTGCGAGACCTGTTGTGGCTCAATATGACTTCACCTATAAGGCGCACCGGCGTATAAGTCACACAGGCTTTTGGGTGCGGCTTATAACTGGAAAATACAATATTCATAGAGGAAGTTTTTAGGGTCATTTGAACGTCTTTAAAGATGCAGCCAACAACATTGCCTGCGATTTATTCGTTTGATAGGGTTAATGATCAGATGAGCCCGTAAAATAAATTATGGTGGCTGCCAAATTATAAATTAGAAATGTTAATAAAACACACACAATGACTATTACACAAAAGGTGTGCTCAAGCCAGAAGTAGCATTAATGATACAACACAATTAGCTACAACTAAAGCTATTAGAAGGCTTTTAACTTTTACAAATGCAGTCGGGCATGCCGGGAATGTCTTTCTACTTCCTGTCAATTGCAAGCACTGTTAACAAACAGGTTGCATTACTACTTATGTACTGGAAAATGTGAAGCAGAGCCATATTGAAATATTAATGGTAACCTAATGGACATGAATTTTAACTAAATGGTCTTGTTTATGTCCTAGCTTGCCATATATTTACTATATCCAGTAATCTTAACTGGTTACATTGGATTCGTTTTGACACTGACAGATTTATTCACAGTGGGGACACATGAGTCAGCATATTTCAGCCCAAGTTATTACTCATAAATTGGGCACAAATAACGATCTTGTATGAGACCTCCATTTTCATTCCTTTACTTTCCCCCCTGTTTCTCTCCTTGACATCCTCACCCTCCTCGTCCTCCTTTCCATTCGTGATCTTTTGCCTCTTTCGTCTACATTTTAGTGCACATACATGACACAAGTCTGACACAATGACACAAATCTGACGGACTCAATATACGTCCTCGGCTAAAATTTAAGGCAAAAACTGCAACCGTTTGGCCCAGTGTGCTACCCACCCGAACAGCGATAGTGTTACCAATCAGACATCCAGCACGACTCCATCAAATTCTTGATTCGAACACCGTTAGAGCCTAGCTTGCAGCTGCAGGTGTGTGTCTTTTAGTGTGCTTGTGTTTGCGAACGGGCCTCTCTGATATCAGTGTGTGTATGTGTGTGAGCTTGTAAATGTTTGATGGGTTTTGCTCCAACCATCTGTCCACTACTGCTGCATGGTTGAGACAAAAGAGAGAGATGCACAGAGGTCTGGTTACATGAAAGCCTGCCAATGTCTGCAAAAAAAAATGTATATATCACATTAGCAAGTTCCCATTTGAGCGTCATCTTCAACAGATGATTTCTGTGCTGATGGAGGCTTGAGCAAACCCAGTAACAGTGTCTTTTAATCACGAGTGACCCGACGTTTTTCCGAGATATACGTTTTGCGGGCGCTGATTATGCTTGCATCACAACAAACAGCACTTTGACAAACAATGAAGAATTCAATATTAAAAAAACTAACAAAACAGGCTTTAAGGCATTCAAAGTCACACCTATGTAACTTCACTGTCAAACTAAACATAAAACAACAATAATTACTTTTAAAATGGCCCCAATTGTTTAATGTGAGCATATGGTGGGAAACACCGTTGATATGCTAATGATTAGCATCGCTAGTAGTAGTTTTGAACATGGTATGAGGTTTAATCAAATACAGTAATCAACACATGCACTGCTATCCCCAAATTTATTCGGGAATTAATAATATGTCGTGGAGCGCCATTCTCGAATTTGTTCGTGTTTGGTTTTTCTTGCGGGGGTGCCGATAAAGCGCTTGACATGGCCTCTGGCAATGTTTTTTCTTTTCCACAAGGGGGCAGAATTTCGACTTTTTCTGTGTTAGTGTTTTTTTTCTGCTTCAGCTGTTGTTAAAGCGCTATATAAACCAATATGTACGTATTGTCTTTGGATTGCTACTATTCGCTAGCTAATAGCTATCTATTTGCTAGCTAATATCTATCTATTCGCTAGCTAGCTAGCTTGCTATCTATTTGAGATACTATTTGAGTGAACGCTGGCACGCATGGCTGCCGCTGCTCACCCACAGGGAAACAAAATATCCTGTGACTGTAAAGTGACCTTGAGAGTTTTGAAAGGCGCTTAGAAATGAAATGTATTGTTATTAATATTGCATTTTATTTTGTATAGCCGCACTCATTTCAAGCTCATAACTCCAGACCATTATAATTTAAGAATTAACTGTTTTTTTCTGATGAAAGAAGATAGTTTCTTATGGTCTGGTCCTTTCAATGTTTATGTAGTCCTAAAACTCAATATTCTGTGGGTCCTGCAATTTTAGTGACAATGACAAAAACCCTGTTACTGGAGTGGACATATTTTTGGACATCGTCTGGCAGTGAATGAGTTAATACACAATTATTACATAATTCTCTTTCACAAGTCAAAATATTGATGCTTTTGTTATAATACAAAGTATTATTTTCCCATTGCTGCTCTCATTATGACAGCGCTCTCCTTTTATTAGTTCAACTGAACAAGGCTTGGACATGGCGACCACATGCAAAATAGCTTGATATGGATTTTGTAGCACTGTATTGATTAGAGGGCTTGGTGACATTTCAATACATATAGCATCCGGGACTCATGCATGATATATGTCGTGCTCGTTGAGGCACATGTGTCGCGTGTATGCAAGAAATATGTGAGTTGGCATTGATGGTGCGGCCCCTTGACGACTCCGGTAAATCCAGTGCGATTTGAGCGCAATGATCCTCTCAGTGCTATATTTGAATCAATGGCTCTAAATAGCAAAAAGCCCAGAATGTGAACTCTTCAAACCGTGGTCAATAAACTCAATGGGCTACAGGGTGGCCGACGCGATACATGTGGGTGTCGTAGGATCAATCTCTGATAAAGACCCAACCTTTTCTCCATTTTCGTTCATTGTCGCTCACGAGAAAGGTCATTCTGCTCAACAATAACTCAAATGTAGCTCATGAGCAGTCATCACCGGCAGCATCAAATCGGATGAATGAAAGCCTCCGGAGCAGTGATGGCAAGCCACATAGTTAAATATAGCTTACCATTTCACTTTTGAAATAAGTGCAACATTGGTGGAATGTATTTACGTTTTACAAAAGGCACACATTTGGTAGTTTTTTTTTCTTTTTTTTTTTTTTGTAGTACACACACACACACACACACGTGACTTCGGTGAAGGCAACATTGTGAAACACAATAATGGTGTGCTACCTTCCTGCTAGCAACTAATAAATGAATTTTATTATTATTATTATTATTATAATTATTATTATTATTATAGTACCCATACAGAAGAATGGTGAGCTAATTTCCTGCTAGTACCCATTCACATGCTAACAGTTTTCAAATACTTTTAGGTACAGATATTTGAACATAAACATGTAAAATTATAATATAACGATACACACACGCTATATCTACCCCAGTCAAGGATGACGCCTCGTACTGATGTCCAAAAACGTTTATTGTGGACACCGTGAAAATTAAAAGACATTTAAAGTAACAATCGACATGACTACAATATCTTTGACAATATATACAGGAAATAAGCGAATTACTAGTAACATACTGTGTGCACCTTGTGAACCAAAAGTAGATAAACGTTGAATAGACTGTCGTTCTCTCTCTCTCTCTCTAGCTCTTTCTCTCACAAATCGAAACACATGTCACGGAACCAGAAGTGATCCATGAAACAATATTCCAAATAAATTATTTGGAATGGATTGGATTTATATTAATAATACATTTGATTTCAAGCACCTTTCAAAGCTCTCAAGGACACTTTACAGTCGCAGACAAGCATAGATACAATAATGATTAAAATACAATTATAAATTTACCTTTATTAGTCTTGCAATGGATAAATTTGAAGAGGATTATAAGAAAAACAACAAATATGAAGGTTCCCTTCGAAATATTAAACACATTTACAAAACAACAATCCTAAATAAATTATTATATATCTATTCCTTGACAAAAACACAGCATCTTACTGAGTCATCTCCAGTCATAGTAGATTACCGTATTTTCCGGTGTATAAGGTGCACCGGAGTATAAGGCGCACCCGCAATGAATGTTTTATTTTTTAATTTTTTCTATATATAAGGCACACCGGACTATAAGGCGCACCTTCAATGAATTAAAAATATTTTCCATATATAAAATATACATATATCAACGGTTAAGGCACACCATATTATAAGGCGCTACATCAGAGGCTAGGGTTATGCACTACTTATTCTATAGGGGGAAATTGAGTCGGTGACTGCTGACAGTAGTTGCGAGCCCTTTTGTGGCTCAATATTACTTCACATACAAGACGCAGAGTCATCTTTTGACAAAAATTAAGGCTTTTGGGTGGCCTTATACACCGGAAAATAAATTATTTATCTTTTTTTTTGTCTACATTACAAGACTGTGTTATAATACCGCACAATGGATTAAATTGTAGCTTTGAGTCATTTCAACCAATTGTTGAATTCTTTGGATTGGATTGGATTGGATATGCCATATTCATTTTAATTCTATTGCTTGACGTCATTTCAACAGACGTATGCGCACGCATGCACAAATGAACACACACATTGTACAATATGGGTGGCGCGGCTGCGTGGTCTGATAAGCGGCACGGGCAGCTCCACCTCAAGGTTAATGTGATCTTTCAACACCATTAGCCAAACTGTCGTCACACACACGCATATATTATGCATGCATATGCAGGATGTCGAGATAAACATACTACCATGACACATATTTTTTCAAACACACACAAGTGCCACTTTAAGTAGGACTTTTTCTATTATTGATGAGACCACATGCTCTGTACATTTATTGGGGTGGTGGGCATCGACGGTCCTCTTGACTCAGCATTCTTCTGCCCATTGCTCCTTTTTTTTAAACACTATGTCAGCATTTTGCATGCGTTTGTCTAGGTGTGCCTGTTGTGTGTGTTTATCAGGGGACACGCATGCACAGCAAAAACGCAACAATGGCTAGACCAACACAGACATAGAAGGTAAAATATACAGATGAGATGGGTAGATAGAGTAAGATTTTTATTTACACATTGCTTTGATTTGGACTATGTATCCATTGCAGTATATTAACATATTTGATTATTCAAATATCATGCACAGAGTATTTGGATTTGGATTTAGAAACTTAGATCTTTCTTTATATCTGATGATTACAAGGTGGCAAGATGGACTGGTTAGCTTACTGGCCTCTGGATTATACAATTAGAGGCAGTACAAATTATAGTAATTTTCTTCAAAGTTAGTAGGTTTAACAATTTTGAAATGAAGAAACCAAATATGATGGCCATCAGAAGATTAATCTGCTTAAGAATCCTGATAACATACTGACATGCAATGGATATCAAAGGACCAACAGGTTCAAATAGCAGTCTTTGTTGGGGAGGAAAAAACACTTCATGCTTCTGTTGTAAAGCAAAAAAAATGCCTTAAACACCTTAAAAGCATACTCAAACATCTGAGCTTTATTGGCGGTTCCTATGAAGAACTTGACATTGTGTCAGGTATGTGCTGGCTCCAATTTAACATACATTTGAATGTAATTTGTTTATTCGGCAGAGTGCTTACTTACTGTGTCTATGCCAATCACACGTTGTTCGTAACACGAATGTTTGTAGGTACCTACAAACATTCGTGTTACGAACAACGGAACGTACGAACATTTTTGTGGGTATGTTGAAAAATGATCAATGTCCTGAATGCAGAGTTTTTCTTTGATCGTGATGTGCCCAGGATTGCACCATTTGTTGTTCATAAACACGGCAATTCCCCCTCCTTTCCTCTCATGGCTCCTGGATTCCGGTCCGCATGTACGAGTTGGAAGCCATCCAACTCTCTGTGTGTGTGTGTGTGTGTGTGTGTGTGTGTGTGTGTGTGTGTGTGTGTGTGTGTGAGTGTGTGTGCGCGTGTGCGCGTGTGTGCGTGTGCGCGTGTGTGCGTGTGTGCGTGTGTGCGTGTGTGTGTGTCCCCGGAGTGATTCTCCTCCTTCTGCGGTGGTCTTTTCCTAGCCCACTATTAGCTCGCCATGCTAGCAGCTACACAGTACATGATCGGACAAATACATAAATAAAATAGTAGGATGGAAAGGGCCCTATCACTCAATCAGTGTTAGGGGCTGCTGTAGAGGCAGCTACACAATGGTCCTTTTTTAAAATTTTATATTGTTCAAACGATGAGAAGGTTTCTTCAGCCGTCATCTGTACAAAAGTGAAGGTTTCGGACGTTTCGCCTCCTATCCAAGAGCGCCCCCCCCAACCTGAGAGTAGGGACCTATCATAGCTGTGTCCGGCGCCACCAGGTCTGGACATTAGGGATATATAAATGGGGCCGATACGACCAGTCAGACTTTAGTTCGCTGACGAAGCCTCTTGGATAGGAGGCGAAACGTCCGAAACCTTCACTTTTGTACAGATGACGGCTGAAGAAACCTTCTCATCGATGGACCACTCCTGTACGACTGAGAGCTTACACAGACATATTGTTCAAACGTACTGCATTTTAATAGAGCACATACATGTCTCATCTCATTTTCCGTACCGCTTATTCCTCATTAGGGTCGCGGGGGTTGCTGGAGCCTATCTCAGCTGTCTTCGGGCACGAGGCGGGGGACACCCTGAATTGGTTGCCAGCCAATCGCAGGGCACACAAAGACATACAACAGTCACTCTCACACTCACACCTAGGGACAATTTGGAGTGGTCAATCTGCCTGCCATGCATGTTTTTGGAGTGTGGGAGGAAACCGGATGACCCGGAGAAAACCCACGCGGGTCCGGGGAGAACATGCAAACTCCACACAGAGAGGCCGGACCGGGACGCGAACCGGCGACCTCTGCACTGTGAAGCTGGTGTGCTAACCACTCGAGTACCGGGCCGCCCCACACATACATGTATTTTATTAAATGTTTATTTTTCAGTACAGACCATGTTACTTATACAAGCCTTAAACATACTTATATAAACCTTAAACATACTTTCCATAAAAATATAGCAACCTATGAACAAATTCAATGCAAATTTCCCCATTGTGGGACAAATAAAGGTTTTCTGATTTTGATTCACCTTACGAACATATCCAACTTACGAACATATCTTGTTCGTAAGTTGGGGAGCGTCTGTATATTCAACATTTTCTCAGCTGAGTGCACCCCGTCCCACCTTTTTTTCTAATTAATCACACGGTGGAAAAAAGATCATTTTGCCCCCCCCGCCCCCACTCCACTCAAGTCATCACAAAACCTGCCATTTGCACTGCGCTATGTCGTTTTTTTTCTATGCACTCCACATAGTCATGGATTCATGTCAGTTTCTAAATGCAGAGAGACGCTCATCAAAAAGCCAAATGGGACACGACCAAATTTGGGAATGTTGACGTGGAGTTGCCCATCGAGCTGCTGTGGCTCCGTGGCTGTGGCGCCGTGGACAAGTGCCCAGAAGGTAAATGAAACCGCTCCTGTGTCTCAGGCACAATACCTCAATTGATTTCACACAGCACAGTCTTGAATTATAAACATGCGCACATCTACTCACATATACAAATCTAAAGTCTATTTTACCCAAAATAATCGGACTGCTACTGTTGCACATAAAGAAACATTAAATATGTCTTTATTCGACGTTAAGTCATCCGAAATATGGACTGAATGAGCTAGTAGGCCAAACTGGAATCACCATGGCAACAAGACATTCTCATCTCGCAGACTGACGCATCGACGGCACGAGATGCCGCGGGAATGTGGCAAAAAGACATCGTTGGCGACAATCCTAATATATATTTTTTTGCATTTCTTGCATACCTTTGAGCCAAACTCCATCCTCAGACCAAAAACAAAGAGCACTTAATGCAGAGTTTTAGGGTCTATTTTTGAAGCCCAGTTCATATATAAGACCCTATAAAGTGAATTCCGAGATGTGTTTCTCAATGCATTAAATCTATTTGAACGTAATTGCTGAAAAAAAGGACTGGGAATTATGTAGTGGTACATTGTGGTGGTGTACTATTATACAATTTTTCACCCATTTTGTTTTCTCGATTTATGGGCGTGGCTAAAATGGAGCTGAGTAATTGCCCGGTGTCTCTCCGCTACTATAAGAACATGAGCATCTTTGTTTGCATCAGTAGATAAAATGACGACTAATTTAATTATTACTAGACTAAATTCCGTTAGCTTGTGAGCTAGCTGGCGGTTTGTGCTTATTGTCGCGGGATTGAAAGTCCTATGACGGGGTTCAATCATGCTGGGATGTGTCGTAGTGGCGGTATGTGATTGACACTTGACCTTTGAGCACATGGTGAGCAATCACATAGGATTTGATAACAGAGACAAATGCTTGATTTGTCATGATTTTTAAACCTCTTTTAAAAATGTGAATTTCAAATTTCTCTGAATTGTTAATGACAGTTTTCTCTGTTGTGAATCAAATTTACAAAACAATTTCATTTTAGAGGGCCTTCAAGAACAGACAGTATTTCTTTCTCACAGTTGCGTATCGTGGATTTCATCTCTCGGCCTTCAGTAGTACTACGTTTGAATCAATCCAGACTGAAAAAAAGTATGGTGTGATTTACTACAAGTCCACTAGTGGGTACTATTGGCCAAGAAATAACTGACCGACCTTTCTTAATATGAAAAGTCCATCTTGAAAATGGCTTTAACAGTAAATCTCTAACCAAATCTAATTCAGCCATTGTGGACTGACAAAACTGCTATTAAATCAACAGGAAAATATATTTTCTTATGCAGCTCACTATAGATACAGAGTGCTAGCTCTGGCCAGTAAGCACTTGTCACTCGCGGCTTGTGATAAGAGCAGTTTTCGCAAACTTTAATTGGCTAGTGGCTAGCCAATCATAGTTTGCGAAAACTCTGACATTGACCAGCACTTGCAAGAAGGCGCTAGTACCCCTTTTGGGTTGCCAACTCGAAATCTGATTGGTTAGAGCAACTGTTTGATCGACATATTTGATGATCCAGGGCCTCCAGAATTGATTGTGAAGGCGTCCAGGTAGATTTCTGACCCGGGTAACAAATGATGGCTGGAATGTGATTGGTTAAATTCTTAAATACGAAAACACACATCATCGAAGCTGCGCAACAGGGGATAAAGTAATGAAAGGAAGCTGAAAGACAATTTGGAAGTATTTTATAAGAATTCATGGACAAATATAATGAACATCAGTCTGTGATTCAGATATTTTTAGGCCAGCAGAGAAGGCTTTGCAGGATCTGACGCTCCGCCACTGCTTTCTCATGACCTTTTTAACACACTATCTGACCTGCTGAGTGACATATGCATCCGCCATTTTCTCCCCAGCACAAATCAAAACATTGCATTTGGAAATTCTTATTTAGCTCACACACACACACACACACACACACACACACACACACACACACACACACACACACACACACACACACACACACACATACGCACACACACACACACAGACCCCCAGCTGCTGTGCTCATGTAATTTATTACCCCTCCGGAACCCAGTGGAGTCATGAAATCACCTCGGTCTTTGTGACACACACACACACACACACATAAGCAAACACACACACCGAAATAGACATAGACGAGTCTTTCTCAAACAGTGGTGCCGGCCCACTACACTCGATTCGAGACCTCTTTGGGTTAATTAGAATGGCATCCCAAGGGAGAGAACACCGGGTCGGAATTGTGCACTGGAAGGACGAATGCGTGTAATAGGTCCTCTCGTTTGGTCAGAAAATGGAACACAGAAAAGTGCAGTGCTATGATAGGAATCCTTACTAAACTCAGTGGATCAGATAATAATAATAATAATAATACATTTCGGACAAATGTCACTTTCTGGATCTTTTTTTTGTATTAAGTCTGAGAGGAAGAAGACACATTGAATTATATAATTTATTTATTTATATTATGTCAGAATAATCGAAACAGGTCAATTATGGATAAAAACAATTAGACCATGACAATGCAAATGTCATATTATTAGAAAATTAATAGTAATATAATGACAATAAAATCACAATACAGTATTGCATGAAAACACCGATTTAAAGGACAACCGACATCACTTTTTTGTTTTTTAACTGACATCAGAAAAACGTTTTATAGCATCTAAAATACCCAAACACACAGTATGATATTTTTAGTCAAATGCAAAACACCAATAAAAATGACTTAAAGTGTCCAAAATCTTCCAAAAAATTGAGCTGCGAATTGGGCATTTTCAGAAAGTCCCGCCCCCAGTTCGTGACATCTGCCAAGACGTCTTGCAATGCTAGTGAATCAAAACAATGGCTTCAGATTCGGAGAATATGCTTTCTTGTTCCACATCCAGTGATGAATATGATTCAAATAGTTCTGAAGAGGAAAGCATACATGTTTGCAATCGATGAAAGAATTTATTTGTGCCATTTTGAGGCAACATTGGGGGAAAATCTTTCACCCAAAAAAAGAGGCACAAAATGGCGCCCTCCTGTGGCCACCTCCGTTTCCACAGGCTGATAAATTCCTTATATGGCGCTTGGACGCCCTCTTCTGGCCTTCTGGTGGCTTTTGGGTGCAACACGAGGTCCCCAGACCAAACAAGTACAGCAAAATACATTAACGTGATGGAAGGACCGCTACAATGCGTCTTTTTTTTACGGTAAAGGGCGGTCCTTTAGTGACGTCACGTACGGACTCTTCACCAACTCAAAAACAAGACTGCCTGAATATTCAGCGTGAGTCTTAAAATGTAAAATTTAGCTATATGCGGTGGAATATTTGTAAAATACGCTCAGTAGAAGTCATTTGAAGCCATTTTACAAATTATGAACACAACTTGTCTGGAGACGTCGGCTTTCCTTTAAGGATAAAAAGGGCCAAGTTAACAATTTCAAACACCTGTGAGGATACGTCCTATATTAACTCATTAACTGCCATTCACAAATTTATACGGGAATTGAAAATACGACGTAGAGCGCCATTCCCAAATTAGTTCAGGTTTTATTTTAAAAAAATTTTCTTGGGTGCCGATATAGCGCTGGCCAGACATCTGGCAATGTTTTTCCCCTTGCACAAGGGGGCAGCATTTCCCTTTTTTTCCACGTTAGCGCTTTGTTCCAGCTACAGCTGTGGTTCAGGTGCCTTGAGAGTTTTGAAAGGTGATTATAAGTGAAATGTATTATTATTATTATTATCATTATTATATACACCAATATGTTTTGTATTGCATTGTATTTTGGAGAGCTGCCCTCATTTTGAGCTCATGTAACTCCAGACCCATATAATTTAGGAAATATTTTTTTTCTTATGAAAGAAGAAAGTCTAAAGTTTCTTACGCTGAATTGAATGTTAATGTACTCCTAAGTGGGTCCTACAATTTGAGTGAAAATGACAAAAACCCTGGCACTGGAATGGACACAGTTTTGCACATGTCTGGCAGTTAATGAGTTAATGGGATGTCATTCAGCTCTCCAACCATGAGCACTACACAGTATTCACACCCCACCGGTTGCTGTCAGGTCAAGAGGTCCAATCTGTCAACTTTCCAATCGGGGACCTGGGGAGAACATCCTAACCTGATAAAACGATTAACATTCAAATGTTGTGACACTTCTACAAAACACGAGCACATTAGGAAGAACGCTCGTCGTCTCGCACAGCGGGAGCAATCGTGCCATAATTATTCCTAAGGGAGAGGTGATTAATTTTTTAATGGATTCAATGTTTTATTCATAGCACCTATCCAATCTTGGATATGGCAGAGTGAACGAGGGGGCTGCGGTCAAGAATGAGAACACCTTGCGATGTCTGTCATGCACACAAATGCCTTGATAGCTCCCGTTTGCTAGCGCCGTATGGACAATATTGTGTTTGGTTTTCGTAAAAGGAGGGGATGGGTGTTGTTTCCTGACAAAGACCAGTAAGACCAGTTCTGCTGTCCTAGAAATCCGCATCCTGTCATGACGATGAGAGGAACACCCTGCCCAATGTTATGTCACATTTTATTTGTATGTGTCTGAGTTACTGCTGGAACGGTGGGCGTCCCAAGCGTCGCACCTTTCTGTCATTCCGGACTGTCATTCCGACCTCTAGGCGTCGGGAACTTTGCCTTGCTCAAGTCATTGTTCCCAGTGAATTTTTCTTGACCTTGCATTATTTTGATTCAGAGTTCTTGACAGGTTTTTGTATGAATTTATGTGGATGCCGATTTTGGTTCTCATTTGTTTTGTACTGTATTTATTATGGGTCCTCTTGTCATTTTGAGACAAGCTATTATTTTTCTCTAAAACATTTTTTGTCTAAACTTTTATCTGAGCCAGTGTTAGTAGAGTCCAATTAATGGGGAATTACCCCAACACCAATGTTGTCTGGAATTTTTCGCACATTCTGACACGTTCACCATGAATTCAATGATGAAATTAATCTCTTCAAATTTGGATTTTCTGTTATATTTTTTGTTCCTCACTTTGCACCGTTAATTCATTCCTTCACCCTTTTGCTTTTTTTTGTGCCTCAGTCTGAGACGCTTAGAGCCAAATGAGCTACTTTTAATGTCTGGTAATTCTTGTTTGAATGGTGTCACAATCTGGCATGTTTAGTTTGTTTTGTTCTTTCTGTACACAATATCAATGCAGTACATGCTGCATAGCCTAATTTATCATCCTCTTCCAACTGGACCTGAGGTGACTTGATTTATTAGATAGCCATTTGCGGCCAAAGGCAGCCGAGACTGACAAGAGTCAAAGCTTGGTGATGACCTCCAAGTGATAATGACTACAGTGGGGAAAGACACGTGAGGATGGGGGGAGTGTGTTGGATAAAATTATGTTGGGAAATTTATATATAAATTGAGGGGAAAAAAGAACGTTTTTTTCCCCACGAAAAAAAACATGACTTTTTTTAGGCGAGCGCTTGAATTAATTCATGGCATACCATTCATTTCAAATGGGAACAATGATTTGTCAACGTACGGTGATTTGGATTGAATTCAACTTATTCCAAAGCACCAGAGTATATTTCAATATGACAACCTCGTGCCAATATACATTTATTAGAAGAAAACAGGTCATGCTGGAATTTTTTTTACATCTGATCATTTGTGTCCTCTGGATCGTGATGGCTGTATTGTTCCTGTTTGTGGTTGATGGGATTAGTGGGCGGAGTCAGGTCACGGCTGCCGGCTACTCGGCCAATCAAACATCGAGGTGTGGCTCTTGTGGGCGCGGTATTCGTCAAAGAGGCGGGACTATAAGCGGAAGTATTCTTCGGTTGATCTCTCACTGTCATTCGGCCACGGTCGGCTTCGGGAGAAGGGGGGCAAGCCAAAGCTCACTCACTCACACAAACAAGGATTCGGCTGGATAAAAATAGTAGAAACCAAGCTTAAAATGAAACCGACCGAATAGGGCTTGCAACATTTAACGTAACGGAGAGAATTTGACGCGTTGCCAAGGCTGAGCAAAGCTCCTTCGGATGACACGGTCCCCATTCGAGGCAAAGCGGTGTCATTGAGCAGGCAGGACACGTCAAGAGAACGGAGGAGAGAGACAGAAAAAAAGCTGACCGACTGCACTGTACGGCTATTAAATCGCCTCCGCCGGCCTTAAGACATCCTTTCAAGGACACAAGCCTGCTGTCATCTCGACGGAAGGTTCCCGACAAAGACGTCTCCGAGGTCGGAGTTGGATCACAAGGTGAAGAAAAAAGACGTTTTATATGAGCCAGCTAGCGGCTGATGCTAACAGTTAAAGGCTAGCTGGCTATGGCTAGTAACAGATATTAGCTACTTGGCTAACTAGTTTTTACCGGTTAGCTTTTGCCTCACTGTTTTTGTCTCGTCTTAATCGTGACCAAAAAAGCGCACAAGGCGTGTCTTTATGGTGATATTTCGTGAAACGTACGCGTATTGCTCCTCGCCGATGAAAGAGCACAGACTCCTGACAGCTGTCAAACAAGGTCGTGCGAGTTTTTTTATTATGTGTATGTTTTGTGGAACATAGCTCCGCTTCCCACGTCGATTAGTCTTTAAAACGTCACGTCACGCTGTCTGTGTGTTCTCTTCTTTTTTGGGCCCCACGCCTCGCACAAATTCATGGCGTGTCAGTCGCTTTTTGCGTCAAGTAAGAACGTCTCTGCAATAGCGATTGTCTCTCCCTCGGTCCTCGTCATATAACAGCACGGATGGCTTATACTCATTTGAGGGGGTGCTGCCGGCGACTCAGCTGTCCGTGGACAAGTTGGCTAACGTCACGTGGTTATAATTAGACCGGTGGACATGTCCATCGTTAAATGTGCTTTGCCCACAGCTTTGCCTGACGCTAGATTGTTCCCTGCTCGAGAATTGATTAGCATATATCTCGGAATTCACTGAATGGATAAAGCAGACACGGTAGAGGAAATGATCATCTACGCTCTTTAAATGCGAGTCCCTAAATCGCTTGATGTGTAGTGATTGTTTACGGTGTGACAGAATATCCTATCTGTGTGTTCTCTCAGGACCAAACGATCACGGGATATTATTTGTGTGTGAGGGGGGAGCAAACAAATGGGGGATTACGGGTTCGGAGTCCTGGTTCAAAACAACACTGGTAACAAGTCTGCGTTCCCGGTCCGAATCCACCCGCATCTGCAGCCCTCACACCACCACCAAAATGTGTCGCAGAGCCCCGCCGCATTCATAAACAGCACCACAGCCGCGGGGAATGGCACCACGACGGGCTCCCCCTGGCTCTTCTCTGCCTCGGCCACCCATGGCAGCGTGCAAGACGAAATCCTGGGCGGGCCCGAGAAGCCCAAAGCGCAGCAGCAACAAGAAATGCAAGAAACGCAAGAAAAGCAGCTGTCCCCCGGGAGTCACCAGGAGGGTGGAGGTGGGATTATTTCCGAACTGGAAAAAGGCCGGTCAGAGGACAGCAAGACGGACAGCGGCTCGCCTGAAGGAAGCACCGGGAAAGAGAAGCAGATCCGCCTAGAGTCTCCGGTTCTGACAGGCTTTGATTACCAGGAGGTGTCTGGTCTGGGCGGCCCAGTCCAATCCAGTACCACCTCGTCGTCGCTCACCGGCTTCAACAATTGGTCGGCGGCTATCCCGCCGGCGCCGTCGACCATCATCAACGAGGACGTCAGCTTCTTCAACCCGGCATCGGCCAACAACGGCACACTGCTGTTCCAGAACTTCTCCCACCATGTCAGCCCGGGCTTCGGCAGCAACTTTTCCCCTCAGATTGGACCGGCCGCTGCCCTTTCGCAGCACCACCCGGCTCCCCCGCCGCACCCTCACTTCCAGCACCCCCACAACCAACACCAGCAGCACCGGCGCTCGCCTGCCCCTCCGCATCCACCTCCGCCCTTTCCACACAGGAATCCGCCCTTCAACCAGTTGCCACATTTGTCCAACAGCCTGAGCAAGCCCCCGTCCCCCTGGGGCCCGGCCAGCTACCAGAGTCCTTCTCCCTCCCCGGGCTCCTCCACCTCATGGAGTCCAGGAGGCGGTTACGGAAGCGGCGGCGGCGGCTGGGGAGGATCTCAGGGCCGAGATTATCGCCGAGGTCTCAATGGTGGCATGACTCAGATCAACTCCATCTCGCCACTGAAGAAGACCTTTCTGAACAACCATGTGGCATCCCAAAAGTACCCTCGCAACAGTCCCGCTGGCTTCAACCCCAAGTCCTGGATGGATGACGGCGTCGGTCGCAGCGATAATATCTTCCCTTTCCAGGTATGTAACAAAATCGTCGGCCTGACACGGTTTTTATGACAAATGTCGTTGCAGAAGAGAGTGCGCTCAGTTTGATTTTTATGATTATTTTATAATCACCCTAAAAACATTTGCTCTAATTTTGATATATTGAAATTACAAATGGTGGAAAAGGGCTACTTTACAATACAATACATTTTGATTTCTATAGCGCTTTAACAACAGATGAAGCTGTAACAAAGCCCTTAACATTGACTACCATCATATACAGGAAATAAAGCAGTCAGAAAGATAGTAGAAAACAACATAGCGTAAAAACTATGATCAAGTCTGAATCAATCTGAGTCAAATGCCAAAGAGTACAAGCATACAGTCACACGGCACACTTAGTTTGCGTTGTATGTAGTTGTTAATCGTTGAATTGTTTTATATTCATGACCTGCAGGGCTTTTCTCCACAAGTATTTGCTGGCATTGTGAGATTTTGTGACATTACAAAATGTAGGCCACGCAATAGCTTTCTTGGTGGCGTAGGAATATGTCATTGGGTGACACGCTCTGTTACCGCTGAATTTACCATTTTCATGGCTGAAAATGTTTTCTATGGAAGTATTTGTTGTACTCCTTACAATTTGAAATTAGGAAGGTCAGTCAACGAACTAGTTTGTGCGGTTGCAAAACAATATGCGATCACGCGGCTTCAGGAGACACACTTAGCTTCTACCGTTAACCGTTTTTGCTATAATTAGCTTTTCACACAAATATTTGGTGTATTTTTGACTAATGTATGATAATAGCTGGTTCCGGATCATGCAAAAATGAGGCTTCTGTCAAATTGGAAGTCCATAACCAAGCCCCTCTCCCCTCCTAAACATACTGTATGTTCCATTCATCCGCTTTTCTGGGTGGCGTCACGGGCTGGAGGCTAATCCTCGCCGGCTTAGGGTCAGTTATGTGAACTTCTACCCTACAGCTACATTCCCATGAATACGTTCACGCCTTTCAATTCACATTCACAAGAAATGTGATATTATAAAATATAATTCAAGGTGATATCGTTGCTAGTTTTTGTTTTGGCGGTAGCAGGCTGGTAAGCACGGAAGGCTCTCATCTTGTCACACTATCTTCTAAATCAATTTTATATATATGAATATGTATAAAAGTATATTTTTTTGTCAATGCTTACTAATGTACATATGCGAACGATTGAGGGTTTAGTCGGGTGGAGGACTCGTATCAAGGTTAGAGAGACATTTGTAATGATTTTAAATAGTTAAAAAAATAGCAGTTGATGATTTGCATTTAATAAAATGCTGTCACTGTGTGCATCACAAGGTCTCAATATCTTACTCCCTGAAATGGAGCCTAGCAATTTTTTTTATTCCTTCTTTATTAATGACCGTGGATGTGTCTGCTGTTACGCTCTCGACAAAATGGCCTCATGATGCTTTCAATGTGATTTTCAATGCTTTCAATGTGATTTTCAATCGCTGGGATCCCAGCGTAGCAACAATTGTGTTACTGCATTTAGAAAATGGCCTGATGGGTTTGTCGGGAAAGTGGTGAAGAGAGCAAGAAGATAAATTTGTTGTATTGATCCAGCTGGAGATTGCCCAGGTCATCACAATGAAGGGGGGGTATGACGTTTGCCATCCGCTCAGCTTGACCTCATGACCTCTCCGAGTACTGTACGCAGCCGCTGCCCTTTTTTGCATTTGTGTTCCTTTCCTACATGCATGCAAATAAACTTGTCAGTGCCGTATTTGGATGGATTCAAATCAATATCATGATTAAATATTCTAATATGTGCAGTCACTTCCCTTTGTTGACTTTTGCTGCCAGCAGCCTACACTAATTGGTCTTAAAGACCACCATCTGGCACAACTCAATTTGTATTTAAATATAATGATACTAATTATGTAGTACAGTAACCCCAGGCCGATTTGCAAATTTTCTGTTGAATATGCCAAATAACTTTTCATGGAAAAAGTCATGTCGGTTCAGACGTCCTCCTTTACAGTCACATGCTAACGGAGAAGCAGCTAGCATTGGCTACCAGCTGGTGTCTTACTGGCTTTACAGCGAACACTGCAGTGTTAGGAAGAGTTCCAGTAGGAGAACTGGAGGTGCCGTGGTAAAACTCTAAAGATGATACTGTACAGAGAAAGGTGTGGCTATGAATTGATGGTGGTGACAGCTGAACAGATGCTGATGGCTGCTACACTTAAATTCACAGTTCAAAAAATGAAAACGAGCATGTGATAAATCGCCTCACAGCAAAGTAGTAAATGTTATTTTTCAATAGGTTGTCAAGTGACTACAACACACAGTAGGCATGCTGTTTTTGTTTTATTTTCAAAATGAAATCTTTGTTTTTAAGCTAGGAGCATAGCTTGACATTTATAAAGGGGTTATTCGCATTTTCTTCATATTCACTTTGGGGATCGCTGTGGCGACCCCTTGTAGGGAAAAGCCAAATGGAAAAGAAGACTTAGGGGATTGGTCCCTAACCGTTGCAAATTGAGAGGGTTGGGTATGTACAGTGGAAATTGAAAATAGTAACAAGTGGCTTTGTCTTTTTGAGACCTTTGTGACACTCCAGTAGAAAGTAATCAGTAAGAGCAAAAAAATATGATGGGATGAATATAACTGAAGGAGGAAATTTCTGTGATGTCTCCATCATGGCTGCTCAGTACATATAAACTAAAAATGACAATAAGTCGATAATTAGTCATAAGGGAAAATGTATGTATGGGCGGAGTCTCTCTTCTCTTTTAATTTGTAAACTGATATATCCGACCTTTGAGATTCTGCTAGACTTCTTACACACTCCTGTAAGGATGAGTAATGACTCACTGTGTACCTTGGGCCAAACCGTCAGGACATTGTCCTGACATGTCTTAACATGCCCGTGGACCGTCTTGTTTCAATTGTCTTTTTACACCCAAATTTGTGTCAGTATTTCTTTTTTTTGTTTTAAACTACAAATTTTTAGGGTGTTTTTTGGCTATAGCACGGCATCCATCTTGACGCCACCAACAATCTCCATCAATCCCCGCAGCTCAGCATGCGGGCTCATAGCCGCAATATGCCCGTCTTCAAATGCTTGAATCAGATCAAGCTAAGTAGTAACATTGTCCTCCCGGCCTCGCCGCACAGCAAGGACACATGGAGGGAGGCTGTGCTAACAATGACCTTCCTCTGCTTGTGCGCGTTTGTAAAAGAAGCAGAAATTATCCAAGTATTGTATAAAACACACTTATGAAGAACATGCAACGCAGAAGTTTTTTTTGCCTGAATGAGAAATCATTTTACCAGGGCGGCTCGAAACATGCATATGCATGATTCTAGACATTCATGCTGTGGGTATTGTGTTCCCTTTATAAATGATGAATGAATTCGCTTCGGTTTGATATATAATGATTGGGACATTATAATTCAATCATAAGGGGTCACAGCCAAGTGACTCAATATGCTGCGGTTATATTGGTCGTTTTTCACAGAGGAGAAAGAATGTCTACATGCGACTCGTGTCATATTGTCTGACTGCTGGTGTTACTGTTTATCTTCAAATCTCCAGTGCTTGAACCATTACAACAGATCCCATTCATTCGTGAATTTGTCAAATGTTGAACTCTGCTCTGACAGCAGCCATTCAAAGTGAGGTGGTTGTTATAAACTCACAATATGGAAGGTCACCCATGAGTCAATTACTTCCTGGCTTCAACGGTCACCCACGTTAGATTATCGTCATTGTAAAGGTGGCGCTTTTAATGAATTTCAAATTCCTAATTATCATATGAAATAAAATGAACCAAAATTGTGGGTCAAACTGCTTGTCATTTAAGGACCCTTTTGTGTTTGGTAGCCTTTTACTGAGCATCTTCAACTTCATTAAGTTCATAGAGTTGCTTGTTCTGTAGCCACAAGGGGGCATAAGCCAGTGTCTTCTTGTGCCGGACCCAAGCCCGGATAAATACAGAGGGTTGTGTCAGGAAGGGCATCCGACGTAAAAGCTTGGCCAAAAACAAACATGTGAATCAAACCTCTGAAGATGGAGGACACTGATTCGCTGTGGCGACCCCTTGAAGGGAAAAGCCGAAGGAAAAGAAGAAGACTTGTTTGGTTATTTTCACATCTCCCCACTCAGCCTATACGGCTACCCTTTTAAGGGTGATGGTGGCTTTGTTTCTGTCAAAGCTGCTTTGCAGAGATGACGCAGCGTTCGCATGACTGAAGACATCAAGTTGCACAAGGCAGTCGCCGGTTTGCTAACCCCTTTTATCTTTTTCCTTGTACGTTGAAAATGAAGTCGACATGACCGGTTCAAATGCCAGTTTTTGTCACGTAACGTGAGACTAAAGAACAAAATAATTTCAATTTTTCATTCCACCTATATGGCCTCAAGCCTTTACACTCATCATCCCCCACCCTTTGTTGCAGCACCTTTTTGAATAGGAGTCTGAACATTCAGGCAATATTTGCCTCATTCTTATTCACAAAAATGTACCTAAACGTTCTGATGACTACATCATCCACTACACACATCCCTCTGTAAATCCCCCCCTCAGGTGGTCCATGGATTTCAAGTCCGGACTCTGTGTGTGTGCATTCCAAAACCTCAATCTTCTGGCGCAGCCATTTTTAGTTTTTGATGACTACAGTGATAACTCAGCTTATGAACTTAATTGGTTCCCAGAAAGTGTGTGCAAGGCGAAAAGTTCGTCTGCCAAACATTTATTTCTTATAAGAAACCATTAACAATGAGAATATTCCGTTCCTATGTCCTGATAAAACACAAATTTCTACTAAATAAGCCTTAAAACTACACAAAATATACATTATTTTACGTATAATAAATGTGCTCTTGTATTGTAATTAAAGAAACAAAATGTACCTTATAACAAAGTCGTTTTATTTACCTTTGTGAAGGTCATTCCTCTTGATGATATCCGAGGGAAGTTGTTGTGCATTCTTGGCGATAATACCCTCACTCACACTGTCCCCTGCGAGCTGCTTTTCGTTAATCCAAATTAACGGAAGTTTTTCAACCTCTTCTATTGCCTGAGACCATTGCTTAGACAACAGAGAAACACCCTTAGACACACGTAGCAATGGTCGACTTAGCATGCTGGTACTGGGACGCAAGGTCACACAAATGCACACCTCGTTCGTGTTTTTTCATGATCTCCTTCTTCTGCTCGACCGTAATTTTCTAGTAGTGACTGCACATATTAGAATATTTAATCAGGATATTGATTTGAATCCATCCAAATACGGCACTGACAAGTTTATTTGCATGCATGGAGGAAAGGAACACAAATGCAAAAAAGGGCAGCGGCTGCGTACAGTACTCGGAGAGGTCATGAGGTCAAGCTGAGCGGATGGCAAACGTCATACCCCCCCCTTCATTGTGATGACCTGGGCAATCTCCAGCTGGATCAATACAACAAATTTATCTTCTTGCTCTCTTCACCTCTTTCCCGACAAACCCATCAGGCCTCTTTGGCTGAACACTAGCCTGTGGTGAGGTCTTTTTCGGCCCATAATAGCAAAAGTACTCGATAACAAACCACGTCTGCACTCAAGGGCTGTGGAAAACTAGTCCGCCAGCCACCGTGGCGCTGTTTGACCATCTTGTTTGGTCTTTATCCGCCAAAAACTAGTCCGCAAGCCACCATGGCGCTGTGTGGTTTGGTTCGTATGCCGAAAACTAGTTTGTATGCCAAGATTATATTCTCGCAAATTTAAAGTTCGTAAGTGAAAAGTTTGTGCGCTAAAGCGTCACAGTTACGGTCAAGTTGAAATGCCTGAAAGCGTTGCACTGACGCTAACATTTTGGTCTTTTCATAATTGTTTTCCACTTTGTGAAGGCTCCAGTTTCATCTGAAGAAAAAGAGCTCGTTAGTGTTCGTCTGCCAGCACTTTGCTGTTCTTCTGGTGGTGAGAAGTGTTATTTTGCCCCCACACCCTCCAAAAAAGTTATATCCTCTGTATGTCTATATCAGCTAGACAATAAGAGGAAGTGTCGCCACACTGCTTTCCCACTCACTTAAGAAGCTTCAGTTTTTGCACCGACGCAGCACATCCACCATTTTGTACAAAGATTTCATTTTCGTTTGTTATGGGATTCAGCTTTTGTTTTTGTTTGGGGAGTCCATATGCTGCTTCGTGGCTGTTCATCCCAAAGTAACAGGAAGGAGCTACGCAGGGCACGCCATGTTCCAGCATTCTAGCGCATGCTGCAGTAAGCGGGGAAGCTGCTATATTAGTGCGGCTTTAGAATTCGGGCTGAAGCCCAGCCGGCAGCACTCCTGCTAACAGCTAATGCACAGTTTAGCGTAGCCCATGCAGAGCTTCTCCCCCTTTCAAAATATGATTTGAATTTTTTTGCAGAATGGCTTGTCTTTCTTTTCTCTCGGCCCATCATTTAATTTTCAAGATCAGAGACATGTTTTTGGATCATGTGTTGTGTATGTGACATAAGCCAAGACAGACAGGATGTTGTTTTAAGAGAACCACCTGGACAACTGTTTGTTATAAAGCGCGCTGTTTGTAAAGAGTTGACATTGGCTATTGTGCATCTCAAACCCCTCACTCATCCCCTTGCTGAACTCCCCAATTGTGAGAATTGTCCTCCAATCGAGAGGATGTTGAGCTAATTAGAGTTTTAGCAGTTTTAGTCAAACAGGGGTCAGGGAATCTTGAATGCTAACGAGGAGCCATTTCAATTCAATAGCCATAATAGTTTGATCCAAAAATATGATTAAAATAATTTTTAAAAAAAGTTACCGTCGTGCTTTTTGTTTAATCACGTGGTGGTGCCGAGGCTCTGTCAGGCTCTAGACTGCATCCATATAAGGAGACGCTTTGCCATTATCTTGATGAAAATAGAGTCTGCATATTCTTTAGAAAGGCCCCCAGGCCCCCATTCCTCTACTTTTGGCCGAATGCACTAAAAGAACAAAAAATAATAATAATTCAAAATAGTGTAAAAGTGATACACATTGAGGGCTTTATTGTTGTTCAGTTCAAACCTACAAAACAACCAAACAAATGATCTAGTCAATATTTTAAACTACATTTTAAGCATTCATGAACAATCATACAATCATAAAAGTACACTTGCCACATCCATGGTCATAAAAATGATAAAATAAATCAATTTTTATGCAACATTAACAAATGTCACGACTCAGCAAGCGATCAATCAAATTCAGCACTGGTTGCTCAAGTCAGCAGGGGACGACTCACTTGCCTGTTTTTCAAAGATCTTAACAATATAAGGCTTTTAACCACGCTTCGGTTTTATGTGATGGGTTTCAACGTTTGTTAAATGTCGCAGCAAGCGAGCTCTGATGTCACATGCTAATATTAGCATGCGACTCCTGTGCTTGCAGCATGATGACACTGACATCAACGCCCAACCGTACATTTTCTAATGCGCTTCTCTTCACAAGCATCTTGGGCGTGCTGTGACGCCTATCCCAGCTGTCTTGCTGCATGCAGTATAGGCGGGGTACACCCGGAACCGGTTGCTAGCCAATCTCAGGGCAAACAGAGACGAAAAACCGTTTGCTCTCACACCTTTAGGTTTAGATTAGCAAGTGATGTTTAAAGATGTTCACACTGAACACACTGCCATTCCTGAATTCCATCGGGAATTGAAAAAGTGTGACGTGGAGCGCCATTCCCGAATTTGTTCGAGTTTTGTTATTTCTTTCAAGGGGTGCCGATAAAGCGCTGGTCAGACCTCTGGCAATGGTTTTTTTCCCTTACACAAGGCGGCAACATTTGCCTTTTGCCCATGTTCACACTTTGTTACAGCTTCAGTATGTATGCTTGGTGTTGTATTTTGTACAACCACCCCCGTCCGTATCAAGTTCAGATAACTCCAGATAACCATCTGACTTAGGAATTAACTCTTTTCTGATGAAACAAGAGAGCCTATGGTTTCTGTATTGACTGTTTATGTAGTCCTAAAACTGAATATTCTGTGGGTCCTGAAATTTGAGTCAAAATGTCAAAAACACTAGCACTGGAGTGCACACATTTTTGCCCATCATCTGGCAGTGAATGAGCTAATATGTAGGGTGGGTGTCACAACCTGTCAGCCGGTGGCCAGCTAGCATTTCCCTAGCGTTGGTAACTCACATAGCTCATTCTTTTGCCTGAAAAATGCCAGAACATGATTATATAAATTAGCCCTATGCATTTGAAATATCATAAATGACTCCCATCTTCTGTTGGGCATTTACTGTTCCTTATCTGACACAGCTAGGCAGTCAGCAGCTAGCTTGCAAATAGTGGTGAGTGCTAGCGACTCCCAGCCCTTGCCTGCGCCTGGAGCGTGGTGACATTTGTATTTATTGCAACTGAGGCATATTTTTCTTTGAAAATGTCTCACGCAGCTCATTTCTTTATAACCAGTTGTCAGCCGGCGCTAGCGGCAAACATTAGGAGTCATCTCCCATGCCAAGAGGGACAATTCTAGTTTGTCCCTTCAGGTTTTTGAGACATGCACTTCACTTTTTAACTCCAAATTGTCATAACTTTTTCAGCATGTAGTACACCTCCTATTGCCGCTTGAGTGAATTGGACGTTACATTTCGTTAAGCACAAAATGTGGTTTTTCAATTAGCCCACCATCTCACTGCCAAACTTCCTGATTGAAACTGCATCAAGAAGTGGGTAGTGTGCGTATAAAAAATTATTCATTAGAGACAGCTTTTCATCCTTTGAACATGACGTGCACATGCAAATTCTCATGCACGTCTCTACACGCACTAAATCTGACTGAGCCATTAAGCTGCAGAAGCCCGAGGTTTCAGTCATTACCCCCGCTCTTTGTCACGTTGGTACTGAGAGAAATGTTTTTAAACTAATGAGGGGCCTGAGCTGGGCTGCACACAGTACACAGTGTTGCGATCATACAGCTTTGTTGTGCCCTTCGCACACCCTTGACAGATACTCCGAAAACACGTGGCTACAGATGCATAGGCCCTAATTAGGCCACAGCCCCCTGTCTTCTTGATGTGTCCGAACGTAAAAATAAAGAAGACAATGCAGTGACTATGTAGAAGAGGGTCTGAGGTTGGGGTCTTGTGGTACATCGAAGGTCACCCACAGTCCATTCCATGACATCGGTCGACATTTAATTGATTTACAAAAGTGATTTCCCATTCAGTCATCCATTTTCTATGGTGCTTATCCTCATTAGGTTCGGTGAGTGGGGCTGGGTTGGGGGGAAGCTTGTTCCAAATGACTTTAGGCCAGAGGTGGGGCAGATGCCGTACTGTTTTCCAGCCAATCCCAAGGCACGTTTCGTCAAACAGCTCTTTGCATTCACCAATGGACACATTCGGTTTAAATGGATCAAAGCGACATGTTTTTTTGGAATGCGGGAGTAAACTGAAGCATTTGGAGAAAATCCAAACCAGCGCAGAGAGAACATGCAAGCTCTAAACCGGCAGGCCTGAGCCTCGTCAAATTTCTCACACAATCTTAAAACACACGCCAATGCTGGACAAACTACTTGGAGGTAGCACTGTTTTTAGTTCACATCGTTGCATACAATGAAGTCATATCAACATAATCCCTTGGTAATCCCCAAGCAATGAAAGGGTTGTGTTACTCTTACTCTCATTGCCCCCCTCTCCATCTCCCCACGAGTGCACACATGCACAACAATCCCAACATTCAGCTAACAATCGCTAATAGGTAGTTTCTGACAGTTTGGGTATTTCATGTCGCAGCAGGGCTTTGAAATAATTTGGCTTGTCGCAGTCATATTCGCAAGCATCAAACACTCAGCTTCCCCTTCCTGCCCCCCCCCCCCCCCCCCCACACAAAGGCAGGCAGGGTGAAAGACCTTTCCTTTGCCTTGTAGCCTTCCCATCTCTCCATCATCCCTTTCTTTCATCTGCCACTGCCTTCTCTGTTTCGGTTTTCCTTTATCCTCTCTGTTGTCGAGGACATGGTTTAGGAACACAATAATACGACGTGAAATGGACAACTTCCTGGATATTTACATGGCGACGATAAGGTCAAAACAATCTCAAACCTGGGAAAATCCTTTGCCAATTTTCAATAATTTGCTACAATACTCATTTTTGGCCTCGTTCTTAACTGCAGGTGACACAAGGGACCCAATAAAAGTAATTGTAAATGTTCTCGTTTGCAATGCATTTACTTATTGTTCACAAAATAAACAAACTTGGTCGACCCACTCTTTGGTTTGTTACAAAAATTAAACCACGTCTTGTATATAACTGGGCGCTAGTTTCAGTTTTTAATGTCAGCTGGCATTTGCTGATGTTTGTTTGGTGAGATAGCGCACTGTGCATCCTTTAAAAAAAAAGCAACATTTTAGTGACTGCTATGAAAAGGCCCCCTTTTAGCTAACGCCAGTCATCTTGAGCCATCTAACCAATTTTCCTTTTGCTGACTAAAAAACTGCAGACTGAATTAGTATAAAGTACAAAAACATAAAGAACATTAAAAAAAAAAGTCGTCGGCCTGTTGACATGACCCTCGGTCATGCGCTGAGATCTGTTTTTGTGACCTCCCCACTCCCAGCACGTGACCTCGCATAAGAGTGAGGTCACAGCGAGCTTTTCTTTCCAAGGTGATTTTGCTTTTGCCGTCGCATTGTTCCGTGTAGAATGTGGCGGCGCCGATGTGCAGCCGGGGTGTGACCGGCATGAATTGAGAACATGCTAACAATGTGCTGGCATTGCAGATTACTTGCAGGTTGGTCAAGTTTACAAAATGTCATCATTGGTTAGATCGTCGTCAGGCTTTTTTTAACCAGAGTGGAATCTGTAAGGTCAAACGCAAAAGAGTTCAAAACTATTCTTCCCCTTTATTTTTAGGGGAGTACACGGGTGTATGTTCTCTGGTCAAATTTTTTTTACCTGGTGATTTTTTTCGTTCTTGGAAATAGAAAAATAAAATAACACTACTGATAGTCAAGCACTGAGTCACAAATCACCATTACACAAATTTTCCATTAAAAATGATCCATTTGATGGTAAGCATCCTTGGTATTGGTTCATATAGCGAACAGCTGAAGCTGGAATAAAGTGCTAACGTGGAAAAATAGGAAATGCTGACTCTGTTGAAGGTAAAAAAACATTGACAGAGGCCATGGCCTGTGCTTTATCGGCACCCAAACAAGAAACAATCAAAACCCGAACAAATTCCAGGAATGGCGCTGTGTCATATTTTCAATTCCCGAATACATTCGTGAATGGCAGCCAATGAGTTAATTTAGTTTTCATTTCAATGTAAATTTATATTTTTATTAAAATTATTATTATTATACAAGCTATTTATTTTCAAGGGTAATCTAAAATGAGTTTGCACTAATTTGAAAGTATTTTGGCACCACTGCCTACGGTGTTGAAACCTGTGACATGGCTCTTTACATTTCGCAAATATTTGCAACTTGCAGGCGGTCTTGTTTTCAAATCCTCGCAAATAACAAGGTTTGACTTCGTTTAAAATGACTTCGAATTTGGCAAAAATTGGTCCTAGTTGTTGCTTCTTTTGGAATCATTTTCTATCGTTGCATTATCAAATACCCTCATTCCTGATAAGATGTGCTAGGGAACACCCTTAAGTTATGAGTTGTGACCAAACAGTCAAACCATCATGACGAAGCAATTTCTAATTACATCACAGGAAAATCACATTTGCAATAAACAGACGGGCGGGCCTGTTGGGAGCAAATGAAGAGGTAGTTAATCGCAAATGTACCTAAACAAATTTGTATTACAGTTTGAATTTGTAAATGGTGAGGTGCAAGAGAGGAGATGAAAAGGCGTGTTTACCACTCTTGTGTGTTTAGGTGGAGTCAAAAGTGAAGTCTTATCAAAGTTTACCTTGCCCTGTACATGACATGATGATAAATAATACAGAAGTCACATTTTTATGAACCTGACAAAGAATGCATGTCGCAAATGTTTGTCTGTTTGATTTCTGATCATGAATTCAGCATATTACACATTCTCTCACTGGCAGATCAATATAATGTTGCGCAAGTCTGGAGAACACTTGCTTGGAGTGTTTTCATGCGTGTTTTGAATGTGTGCACATATCTTGTGCACGCATACCCAAAGAACAATTCTCACCATGGTTGGTATGCGACAGTTTTATTTTATAAAGCTGTCGCTCTAACAACCTTCTCTGCTTCTTTTACTGTCAACCTAAAACAATACTCGACAACACCACAAGATACATGAAGTAACACATTTAACCACAAACAAAAGATATGCACTTGTCGGTCCTGTTCGTAGTGTACGCGAGGTTAATGACTTGAGTTGAGCCTTCATTCTTTTTAAGAATGTCCTTCTTCTCTTGCTTAGGAGCGCACCAGGTCTTTTGACAGTTTCAACATGAACACTCTGGAAAGTTCCCTGATTGACATCATGCGGGCTGAGCAGGACAACCTGAAAGGTAAACACGGGGGCTCCCAGTTATGCAAACGTTGACTATAATCCAGTATTGCACTCATTGTGTGTCACTGACGCAATCATCATGATTAGTTCCCCACCCCAACCCGGTCACCACTTAACCTAGGATAGGAAATTGTTATAATAGGACGCGGGAAAAGGAGTCTAGCTCTTATGCCTGAATTTGAGCAGGAGGTCAGCCATTTTGGTTTGAAGCAACCATTTTGTCAAACGCTCAAGAGCTCACACTTTGAGAAACAGCGACAAGGAGGGAGTGTGCCCCAATAAGCTCCAGTTGGAGTCTCAAATGAGAAGCTTTTTTCATAAAACTGATTTTAGTATTTCAAATATCTGCTATGGAAAATAAAATGAGTGGAACGGTTCATCGCTGATTGCGGTAAATTATTTGTAATCCTCATAATGTACTTTCCTATTTCCATTTCTGGTTTTATGGTTGTCATGAGAGGTACAATCCTCAATTGATCAACAATTGCAGCTTCTCATCAGAAAGCCATGGCCAATATTTTTTGCCAATTTAAAATGTGTCCATTTTCTGCTCTATCCATATAAAATTGTCATTTTTTTTAAAAAAAAGGCATTGGAATTGATATTAAAATAATGATTGGTTACAACCCTCATTACCTCTTTGCGATCTTTCTGTCGTAGTTTCATCAAAAGCCAAAGAAGTAAAACAAACATGAATTTGACACTTCAAAAAACATTTTTTATTTACTTCTGAATCGTATCTTCCCACCCCTTTTTGGGGGCGGTTGAACCCCAATCTGTAACACTTTGCAGATTCCATTGCATATTATTATTTATTCAGTGTTGCTGACACATACTGTCTTTGAAATTGAAAATGAGGATTCAAACCCTTCGCAGCTCATTGAAATTTGGCAAAAAATAACATTCTAACTGACTTGTGTTATTGTATGACTAGAGAGCAACCAGTGACAATTATTGACTGAATGTCGTTATGCAACATAGCAGAAATAGGTTACTGGATGTGTCCCTGTCTTCGAGCACGCCTTGTTTCGTGTTGGAAATGACTGTCATTTTCTACAACTTGGACATAGCCAGTATTGATTTTTAGTATCATGTAACAAGTTCAGGGTATTGCTACTTAGTTCTCAAGGCATGAGTTGTGCAGTTGGAAGGCTTTGTGTGCAACATAGGGGTGTTATTAATGCCAAATAGGTTACGAAACTATCCTTCTGGCAAAAATCTCAATCCTCGTTCTCAGCAAACAATAATGATATTCACCAAACAATAGCCCAGAAACATGCGCAGCTCTTGTTTCACTTGAACAATTCAGAAATGAGCTCCACAAGACATGACACCTTTTATTGATTTGGCCCTCATGCCCCATTTGTGCTTAGCTAGCTCCAGATGTGCTCTAATGTTTCGCTGTCAGAGTTAAAAGTAAATCTTGCCTTAATATAGATGGATCCGGAAATGGGTCCAATGCTCTAAAACTCATAAAGTAGTGCTGTATAAAATGTGGACCTCAAATCGCTATGATGCCCTTTGTCAGGAAAATCACAAGAACTTGTTTAGCTAGTGCTATTGCATTTTACTTGTCATAAAAAGGCAGTGTTCCATTTGTGTTAAAATATATTACGAGTTCTTTATTTTACCCTGACATCCGAGCTACAGATAGCATACAATTAATTAGTTAATTACAGCAATATTAGACTATCGCATCTTTGGCAGTTTTTTTAGCCCACATTTGCATTTTACTTGTCATAAAAGGTTGTGCTTTATTTTGTTAAAATATATTACATGAGTTTTTTATTTTACACTGACCTACAACTTTTAAAGGTTATGGATAGCACACAATTAAGTAATTAATTACAGCAATGTTAGACTATCATATCATATCATTTGGCTGAGCTTTTTTCATGCTAATGCGACATATTTTTTTATTCCAAAATTGCAGCTTCCTGATTATGCAGAATGCCGGTTTAGCCCTTTTGCCAGAGTCATTTTTCTGTGCAAGAGGGGAGTTGGATATCCTGTACTCTCTCCGTGGTTGTTTGTGTGATGATGGATATTTTTTGGAAATGTGGTCGAACAGATCCAGGTTTGATAGGAAATGCTGAGAAAAGGGAGAACATTGAAGAAATAGGGCATGAAAATGATCACTGTAACTTGATATAACCTTGTTTCGCCAACCGATTCAAGTTTTTGGGATGGCGATTTATCTTAATTATGGAACATATTATTTCAAACAATCCCCCCCTCCCATGAGAAATTTTAATCCGCCCAACACCGAGGTCAACCGGTTTCAAGATACCGCTCTACAAACCGTGAAGTACCACTTGGTGTTTAAAATCTGCTCAATTGGGAATATAGCAGAAGCTTGTTTACTCTCATTTTTATCGTCTTGGTTATCTTCAGGCATCCTCTTCACATTTCTCTACGACAGTGTGTCTTTTTTCTCTGCTGCTTTCACATGATGCATCACGCTAGATCCAGCCTCACGGCCTTGTCCCGCACACTATTGCTCAGTTTGGTGTGTGGTTTTTTTTTTCGCAGTGAGGTTCAATGTTATGGCGTTGTAGACAATTTAGCACTTACAAAGTCCTAATAAAGCGACTGAATCTTTTCTTTAAAATAGTGACTCCGGTTTGCTGTGTCATGCTCTCTCACCTTTCTCTGGAAAACCCGAAAAGCAAACCACATGTAAACAAATGTGCATGTCATATTTTGGCACAAAATCGGACGATAACTGTGTACAAAGTTTGAGAAATCAAAGCAGACGGCCCAGAGGGGGGACAAAATGTCGACTGTCGACGTGGCTTTGAATGGCTTCCAGCATTGTCTTGACTGACAGAAAGGATCCCTCTGTTCTTCCGTCCCACCACGCATCCACGCAGATGTACAGCAACATGTTTGTGTGTGCTTGTGCATGCATGTCTTTCAACGGCACTTGTGGAGGGTTCACGCCACGGGCGCACCCCACCCTGTTGACGTGAGTGTTTTTCGTGCTAGACTGCATACCTCTCATCAAAGATTAACATCCAATTGATCAGCTGGGCTTTTATGTTTTTGTATACCACCACGGTTTTATGACACAGAAGATATTGTAGCCTGGAGTAGATCAGCTTCATGAAAAATAATTGTAGTTTCGGCGGCATCCCTTTAAACCAAGGGCGGGCCGTCCTGATTTGGGAAATCTAGGTCTCGTTTTATGCGCCTCATCTACATGCTGCCGGGCGCAATAACCACAATGTGGGGGAGGGACTTGCGGACTTGCATGTGACAGAGGCGTTGGAATGCACCAATCACAGGATACTCGCTTGCCCATACAACAATGGTTGTACTATTTCAGCCTTTTCATCTCATTATCCCCCAGCATTGCAGAAAAGCGGGGCTTGCATAACTTTCAAGCTTGTTTGGCATCACAACATGCGCATTTGAGTTGCGTTGTTTATGAACCTGGCAAACGGGGATAGGACGCCCGCAGAGTAAGAGCTTTAGACAGGCCAATGGAGGTCGACGAGCGATGGGAGAGCCATGGGCCGGTGGCTCACAGATGTAAGCTCTAATGAGATTGATGTGGAGGCAACTGTCAGTACGCTCGTAGCCGTTACCACTCCTAATGAACTCTTCGAAAACAGCCATATTGAAGTCGACAACTTCAGAACAAATTGGCCGCTTTTACCGGAAAGATGTCCTCCGTTTTTTTTGCTGAAGAGCAGTGGAACTTGCAAATTGGAACACAAACTAGTTGGGGTGACTTGTCTTTAAATAATAAGTTTTAAAAATAATATTCCAAATAGGAAATGATATGATGCAAATTGATGACTTCCCATGCTTAATTCATTCACTGCCAGACATGTACAAACATTTGTCCACTCCAGTGCCAGGGCTTTTGCCATTTTCACTCAAATTGCAGGACCCACAGAGTTTTCGGACTACATAAACATTCAATGCAGCGTAAGAAACCACACTCTTCTTTGATCAGAAAAAAAGAGTTAATTCCTAAGTTACATTGTACTAGAGTTATCTGAGCTTGAAATGTGGCGGCTGTACAAAAGGTGAATGCTGCCCCCTCGTGGAAAGGAAAAGCATTGCCAGAGAATGCCATGGCCAGCGCTTTATCGGCACTGAAAAAAGAAAAAACAAAAAACAAAACCAGAACAAATTTGGAAATGGTGCTCTATGTCATAATTTCAATTCCCGAATACATTTGTGAATGGCAGTGAATGAGTGAAAGGCCATATTGTAAGTACATTTTAAAAAACTGTCAAAAATTTAACGGTACACCCAGGACGTGCACAGGTTGGTTTTTCATGCAAGTTACTTGGGTGTTTTTATAGCCTTTGTCACATTGAGTAAGCAGAGTGTGCCATTAATCAAATAAATGTATGTAATTTTTTTTAATTTTATATTAAATATATATTAGATTAAACTTTTTTCATTCATTGAAGATTATAGTCCAGTGCTTCTTATACAGTAAAGTCTCGTTATATCGATATCGGTTATATCGATAGTACTGCTTATTACGATACTATTTCTATGAACGCAAGAAGACAATTTACATGCCGCAGGATCGGATACATCGATAGTCCGGTTATATCGATATTTTTTCCGACTCCCGAGAATATCGATATAACGAGACTTTACTATATATGAAAATACACCATTCATTGGGGGTGTGCCTTATACACCGGAAAATATGGTAATTTTCATTTTATTTATATATATCAGGTGAAAAATCTTTCGTTTTGTTTCATTTCATGAGATTTTGCTAACTACAGTAAAGTCTCGTTATATCGATATTCAAGGGAGTCCGAAAAAATATCGATATAACCGGTACTATCGATATAACGAGACTTTACTGTATATTCAACTAGCATGTCAGTCGTCTTTGTCTTAGTCTTTGTCTTTCAATCGAAAGCTTGAATTGCGAATTTGAATATACCGTCTTGGGACGCTGCCTCCACATTTAAAAGAAATATTCCCTGCGCCCTATTCAGCGCGAGTAGGGGCCACAATGTTAAGTATGACCGTTGTGTGTCTCCCTGTACAGGTCGTCTGGGGTTCCCCCATCCTGGTGGGGACAACCCGCTGCCCCTCAATGGTACGTATGTCAACCAACTCAGGTTTTGGTTTTCATGGGCATGTCGGCATTTGAAATGGATTGGATTGTATTGGCCTTTATTAGTCTCGCAGTAGAGAAATTTAAATTTCACAGCAGCAAAGTGATGAAAGGAAGAAGTAGAAAAACAAAATACAGGAGCTGCTGTAAAGGCAGCCACTCTCGCAGCGCCATCTCAAAGTCAAAACCACAACAATAAAAAATTAATAAATAATATGACAACACAAAAGACACACAGTCTTTTAAGCACTTTCTGCACCCTCTTTGTTGAAGCAGTTCTAGTGAAAGAGGAGAGGATCAAATCGTCCTTTTCACCAGTGAATCAGGTGAAATGTGCATATCTACTACAAGCTAAATGTTAAAAGCAAACACAAAGCTGTAGCATTCATTGATGAAAAGAAATTGTCTCAAATCTCCTGTCCCACGTAAATCCGCTTCAGTTCCAAGCCACAACAGTTCCACATACGCATTGGCGCCCTGTGTAGAAGCTCTCATGAGAAACATTATGGTTCATTTTTGTCTTACATATTTTTTGTAAATTTTCTGCAACCATCAGGGAATTACATAAAAACTGTCATGGCTCCTCACAGGACGATTGTCACTTAAAGGACAACCGACGCCCCAGACAACTTGTGTACATAATTTGTAAAATCACTTCAAATGACTTCTACTGAGCGTATTTTACAAAGATTCCACCGCATATAGCTATATTTTATGTTTTAAGACTCGCACTGAATATTCAGGAAGTCTTGTTTTTGAGTTGGTGACAATTCCTGAAGTGATGTCACGTCAGGAACTCCCCTGACCGAGAAAGCGACACACAATGCATTTTGGGTACTTTGTTTGGTATGAAAACATCATGTTGATCCGTGTCGATGGCGAAATTAGAAGGAAAACACATAACGCGATTGTGACTCGTGTGTTGCACCAAGACTAGTATTTGATACTAGTTGACACAAATTCCCAACAGACATATCAGCCTATTTCCAATGGAGCTTGGGCGCCATCTTGTGCCTTTTCTGGGTTCTACATTGGAGTCCAGATGCCTCAAAATGATAAGGAAGGACTTCTTTAATTGATTGCAAACATTTGCTTTCCTCTTCAGAACTATTTGAATCATATTCATAACTAGATGAGTAACAAGAAAGCATTTTCTCCAAATCTGAAGCCATTGTTTTGATTGTAGAGCAAGGCAAGACGTCCTGGCGTGACGTCACGAACAAGGGGGCGGGACCTTCTGAAACTCGCCATTTCTGAGGTCATTTTGAACTAGTTTTTTGACACTTTGTCATTTTTATTGGTGTTTTGCATTTGACAAAAAATATCAGCCTGTGTGTTTTGGGTATTTTAGATGCTATAAAACGTTTTTCTGATGTCAATTAGGGAAAAAAAATGGTGTCGGTTTTCCTTTAAGCTATGTCGAAAAACCCAAAAGGTGACACTTTTCTCATTTTGCGCTGTTGTAAAGAAAAAAATAAATCAAGCAAGTCATGATAGCTGTCACTCTGCGGTTCAATATTTGGCTACTTCCACACTGCACTTGAAACATCATCCACGTTTTTGCATTCTGGTCTCGGCGATGGGATGTAAACCGGCAATACCAGTCCAGTAGTGTGTTCGCGATCATCTGCTCACGTGGGTGGGTCACATGGTCTCGAGCTGTCATGGAACCCTGAGACAGATGGTGCCGGCAGATAGGCAGGCTGCGTACACCCCTCCCCTCACTCTTATTCCACCCTCCCAATCCCTTTTTGGATTTTTTTTGTTTCTGCATCTTTCCATTCTCCCCTCTCTTGCACATGCTCATCTTTTTATAGAACTCTGATTCGTTTCAATCTGTTTCCTTCTTTTGCTCTCTCTGTCTGTCTTTCTCTCTCTTACCTCCCTCCCTCCCTCTTTGACCTTCCCACAGAGTTAATGTCCATCTGGGTTGGAAAGTTCACTGTGGGAGCTGGGAGATTAGTGCTCATGTGTATTCTGGCCTCTTCATCCTTTCTCGGTTGTGAGTAGTTCTCGATGGCTCGGTGCTGCAATCTCTGCGGCGTGTAACTGGGTCTCATGCCGGTTTAGAGGACGCTATTGTGCTTTCAAAACGGATCTGCTAAGTGCCGTTGCGCCATTGAAGCTCTATAGACGCAAGGTCACGTATCGAGCATCAACTTGATAACCAACATTTTGCAGTGGAACCCACAAGCCATCATTTCGTTTCTCAATCAATGGCATAAGAATGTGTGTCGACACTTTTTTTACTGATAGTGTCTACAAAGTTCAACTAAAACCCTTCATCACCGCTGCTTCCCTGAAAAACCCATATCTGTGTTTTCTTTTCTGTAACATGGTAACATGCCTCAAGATGGCGGCCTTTTTTTATTTTATTGTATTTTTTTCTGGGAGACATTTAAATCTATTTGGGAAAATGCTACTCTGTGATGACAGTACTGAGTTATAAAAATCTTTCCATTTGTCAGGCGTCTTAATTTTTTTTTGATCTACAGTGGTTAACCTCAATTCTACACTTGTTATTTAGTGATGTGAGAATTCTACTTGTAACATGCCGGTGTAAATATTTTATATACCTGACGTAGGTTAGTGTCGTTATGTGAAAACAACAATCAAACAGAGCAACCTGTTAGCCAAGTAGCATATTGGAGTTGATGTGTTCCGCTTTTGAGTTTCCACAGCGTCATCATGAATGATGCATAGATCATTTATCATAATTGGTACATTTTTGATTGGTCTTTTAGTTCATCACTTACAAGTGGATCCATATTGTGTTTGTATCAGATACGAATGATATTGGTTCACATTGTGCAGTCGGCATGGTTTCACTTCTCCTTTAGTGATGGTGTGAGTATGAATGAGTGTCTGTCTGTGTTAGTGCCCCGTGATTGGTGACTCGTGTAGGGTGGAGTCCCAATTTAGCTGGGATAAACTCCAGCAACCCATTACCTTGAACGTAAACGGTGTAGAAATGGATGTTTGTCATATATCACAGCATAAGACCAGTGGAAAGTGCATGGACTGAAGGTTGAGATTTTTTACTTGCATAGTCACGCCTAGTGGCAATTTAGCATCGTTTTTGGAATGTGACAGTAAATAAAAAGCGCTCAGAAGCACAGGGAGAGCGAGTAAAACCTACAAGACTCGAATTTGTGACCTCTCGACTGTAAAGCATTACATGCTAACCACTCGTATTTCAACGATAATAAGTAGAATGTAATTGTGTTCGCAGTTGGTTTATTCGTTTGAATGCGATGAGACAAAATAATTTCAAATGTCCATTTGTGTAAATCCAGTCGCACACACAAACAACAATCGTGCTGCTTTAGTTCTATAGCTAACGGATAAATGACAATGGTGGGTAACATCCTTTGTACTCTCACACGACCACCTGGCATGCTTACTGATACAATGTATGTCCATCCTCTATAATCACCCTCTTCTTTGATTTCACATGCAGCCAGGAGTTATAGCAGGAGACGAGGTAACAACATAATCACGGAGCCATCCGCATAAAGTCCATGCTGTCCATCTCACTGTTCCTTTGTGACGTGATGCCATTTTGTTCTGCTTCTATTGGCTTTTGACTCAGCGCTCGGATCATTTTCCAGTGATCTGTCATCTGCATGACTCGCCAATTGTTATATAGTTTATGAGCTTATGTTTGCAATCTTACGTTGGACTGCTTAACACATTTATACGCACTTATGTTATGCAAGAATATTGCGCGTTAGCATTGAGATGAAATTCAATGAGGCACAGAAACAGACTGGAGCCCAGCTACACGGTTGAACACACGCACACACACCACAATGCAGTGCAGTGCATCCTGTAAGCTGTGGTAGAGCGAACTCCCTGGCATAAATCTTTATAAAGCAGCTCAGGGCAGGTTGTATTGGAGCAGGCCTAGGCAAGAGAGGGCTTAACCGCTCCAACACACCACACATGCACTCACGCAATCCCTCTGCCAAACTATATCGACTATACGGCAACGTGTGTGCATTTCGTGTGCATGCATGGTCAGTTGTGCCCAGTAAGGTAAGGTTGAGAAAGTACACAAAAAAAAGTCTTTTTCTTCATGGTGTTGCAGATTTTTCCACTTGTAAATACATTATTTGTGATTCTATATGGTTTCTATTTCAAAATATTTCACATGTCACAATGTTAGCTTGTTTAACTCATTTACTGCCAGACGGTGCGCAAAAATGTGTCCACTCCAGTGCCAGGGTCAAATTGCAGGACCCACAGAATATTGGTTTCAGGACTAAATGACTACATAAACATTCAATACAGTGTCACAAAACCTTAGACTCTGTTTTTTCATCGAAAAAAAGAGTTAATTCATAAATGATATGGGTCTGGAGTTATCTGAGCTTGAAATGTGGGCAGCTCTACAAAATACAATACAATACATACATATTGATTTGTACGGTGCTTTAACAACAGCTAAATCTGGAACAAAGCACTAACATGGAAGAAAGGGAAATGCTCCCCCCTTGTGGAAGGAAAAAAAGATTGCCAGAGGTCTGACCAGCGCGTTATCGACATTCCCCGCAAGAAGACCTGAAGAAATCGGGAATGGCGCTCCACGTCACATTTTTAAATCCCTGAAATAATTCGGGAATGGCAGAAAATGAGATTAAAAAAAGTTTTTTTTAACTCATTTTCATTGGTGGATTCCCCGCTCAACATTTATCATGACACACGGACGATTATAGTGAGCATTTTTAGGTTTTAATATCACGGGTGCCTTGCTAAAATCAACATGCGTTAGAATTGTGCAGTCGCGCTTCAAGCATGAGGAAATATTTGACTAAAAATGAAATCTGTAGAATTGCGAAATATGCATGTTTATCTTCAAGTACTGTATAAGTTGTGCATGACCGTCTAGAAGAGTGAAATGATAACAATATTGCCATTCATATACAGTACATCGATTGTATTCTGTAGCGAGCGAATACTGAGACAGTAAAATGCAAGATCATTGGACATTTAATGTTGACCAAAAATAAATCCAATAAGCTTTTCTCTCAATCATTAACCTTCATCCTATAGACATGCACACGTTTGCAAACAGCAAAGGGTATGTGAATATGATTAAATGAAAATGTAGGGGGTGGGGCTTATGGTACTGAAGACACCCGATAAAGTGAAGGAGTTAGCGTGCATTTGATGACAAAAGTTGGCCACAAAAATATATAAATGATCAACTAACTGAAATCTGATCATATTCTTCACATTTTTGCTACATGTTATTTATTTTCAAATACACTTAGAATTTTCTTTTAGTTGTCCCCTCATCAATTGGACGCCGATTGTGTTCGGCCAGTTCTGTTTAAAAAAAGTATTTACATGTTTATTATGTGTGTGTGTTGAGGGCGGGTATTTTAAGGCTTTTTTTTGTGGTCTATTTTGTAGATTGTCATTCTTGGGTCTGAAACGCTGTTCCCGTCGTGAGACTCTTTTTCCGAGGCACTGGCAGATGGTGGTGTTGATATTAAAGACACAGTTCCAAAGGATGCCAGATTAACAGCGTTACGGCCTGAGTGCTTTCCTCTGGAAATCAACCTTTGTCTTTCCCCTCCTCTTTTCTTCCAGGCCATTCTTCCCTCTTTCCTATGGAGGATGGTTTTCCTGATGACGAGCGTGGTGATCAGGGTCTGGCAGGCCTGGGCTCTCCACACTGCTTTCCTCACCAGAATGGCGAACGTGTAGAGCGCTACTCACGCAAGGTCTTTGTGGGAGGATTGCCCCCAGATATAGACGAAGGTACTACTGTTAAATAATAAGACTGAATAAAGATAATTAAAAAAGGTCAATATGAAACAATAGTACAACGATAACAAAACCTAAAAAACATTTGCTATAACATTTAAAAAAATACAAATGTACTTATTTTCCTTATTTTCACGTTTTTATAGTTTTCATCGTTGACAAGATTGATTGCTTTTCAAGTCAATTGACTTTTGTTGAATAATAATATTAATATAAATAATTATAATGATGTATATAAAGCATTATTATTATTATTATTATTATTATTATTATTATTATTATTATTATTATAACACAAAACCCCACTTTTTTCTTGCAAAATGATTACATTCTAAAAATGTACTTTTTTCACATAATTATTTTGGGACCAAAATTATGATTATTAATATATTCCAATTTAATTTGTGTCAATTTTTGTTCTTGTACGATTAACCAATTTACGCCGCGCTTGTTCATATAAATACAGAGATTCATTCTCAAATGCATGAATGTTGCTTCTTGCCACATTAATTATTGTTAATTCTATATAATTATATTATTGTTAATTGTATACTCCGTTTGAACCTATTTGATACTCTGATTTTATTTTATTTAGATTTTTTTTACAATTAATTTATCGGTGTTCATATGAACACAATCAGGGTAAATGGGTTAATTAGATTTTCTGGAATACTGTATTTGACTTTACCTTCAGATTTTATGACTTTTTTCTCTTAACAAATATAATGTCATATTTGCAGTAAGACAGTGCGGATGCTATTTTTTCTTATCAATCTGATGCCATTTTTTTAAATACATTTTTCAATAAATCACATGAATAGCCATCCTCTTTTTTTTAAAAAACAAAACATAAAGTCGATGCTTCCTTGTCACATTTTCTTCTAGATGAGATAACTGCCAGTTTCCGGCGTTTCGGACACCTGTTTGTCGACTGGCCTCATAAAGCCGAGAGCAAGTCTTACTTTCCTCCAAAAGGTCTGATGAGCTGACAGCAGTGGTCGGGCACACCACCGGGACGATGTGTGACTTAATGCGGTTCTTACTTGGCACAGGTTACGCCTTCCTGCTCTTCCAGGACGAGAGCTCTGTGCAGGCTCTGATCGACGCCTGCATTGAGGAAGACGGCAAGCTGTACCTGTGCGTCTCCAGTCCTACCATCAAAGACAAGCCGGTCAGTGGGTATTCTCTGCAAACATCCGCTGGCTTTTGCCATCGGATTTTCAACCTTATCAAAGTTGATGAGACTTGTTGACTTTATGCATGTCAGGTCCAAATCCGCCCGTGGAACTTGAACGACAGTGATTTTGTAATGGACGGATCCCAGCCTTTGGACCCAAGGAAAACAATTTTTGTTGGGGGTGTCCCTCGCCCACTTCGTGCAGGTAGGCTTGTGTGTCTCCCTGATCAAAACACACATTTTGTCCCGTCCTTCCCATTCGAGCTTCCTCCAATTGCAGTGTTGACACTTGTCTTGTTTCTGTCAGGTAAAACAAACAATGGCAGAATGTGTCTAGTTACGCGAATCAGCACATAATTGCACCAATTGGCCGATACGTACCTCTTTTCAGTTTGTTTGGTGTGTTTTGCGAGCAGTTTCCCTAAAAAAAGATCACTTGTGTAATTCACAAAAGGGTTAGAATTTAAAGGAGACTTGTCAATTGGTTTTGATCAGAGAAAACAATCTAATAATTCCAGGTTATATCTTGAAAATGGCACAAACACAAAAAAAAGTACCATTTCTTTTCACCTTTGTATGTGGTTTGCGGCCAAAACGGTTTCAAATTCAGATTCCAAGGAATTTTCACTCTTGTTAAACTTCATAATCTCATTGGCAATATGTTTTGTAACAAATATCATATTTTCCGGTGTATAAGGCACACCGAAAAGCCTTCATTTTCTTCCAAAGATGACCCTGCGCCTTCTACACTGGTGTGCCTTATGTGAAGTAATTTTAAGCCACAACAGGTCTCGCAACTCCTATCAGCAGCCAGTGACTCCATTGTAGAAGAAGTCATGCGTCACCCCAGCCTCTACTGCAGCACCTTATGATGTGGTATTTGGAAAACGTTTAAATATTTATTTATTTGGAAAACTTTTTTTTCATTCATTGAAGGTGCACCTTATACTCCGGTGTGCCTTATATATGGAAAACGTTTGAAATTACACCATTGCTTGTGGATGCACCTTATACTCTGGTTTGCCTTATACACTGGAAAATACTGTAAATAATATACCACAGGTTGATACAAACAAACAAACAAACAACCATGACTCCACCCGAGGGTTTCAGAATGTGCCGGAAAATTAAGGCTTAATGGGTGTGGTTACTTTGACGTTTTAGTGGCAAACGCGCACCACCAAGATGTGCATGTTTGAGCCGATCAGGACATCCGAGCCGGTCCGTAGATAAGAAAGTGAAAGTATCTTTGCACCCACTGTATCTCGAGATATTTATACTCTGGAAACTGTCAACTTAGCTCTCAAGATATGAACAGTCGCCCGTGTGGGATTCACGTTAATGGGTCGGCTGTACATGACATATTACAGCACAGGGATAATCTTGAACTACATTTTGCATGCATGTAGATTGGAGATTTTTATCATATGGACAGTGAAAAGAATGATAGCACTTAGCAATGAACGGGGGGGGTGCTTCTAATGCGGTGTCCAAAAAGGCTTTGCTGTGTGGTGCCATGCCATGTAGGCCTGGGTAGATATTACATACCTCCTTCCAACTGGTCAATTCATAATCATCATCGGGACGTGTCGTAGGTACATGCAAATGGCTCCTCACATCTTCTTGAATGCACCACCACGACCAGGGTTCTTCCCCCGCCCTCTCTCCTCTGCTAGCCATCAAAAAATCATTGACATGGGAGCTGTTTTCATCTCGAGTTGAACTGCACTCCCTGACAATTAACTTTCCGATCCACTCGTCACGTATACTTCATTCCTTGGGAAAGCCGTAGATATTTTTTGCCACTCCCTTCAGCGTTTGTGCAGCCAACTGGCACATGTGGAATTTACCGTTGTTGATGTGCGAAAGCACGCGGAGAGCGACTGAACATGGAAGAGACCACCAATGAAATTCCAACCGCGCTGGCCAAGTTTTTTCCCTTCCACAATGCCATCATTTCCCTTTTTCCATGTTAGTGCTTTGTTCCAGCTTCAGTTGTTGTTAAAGCGCTATATAAACCAATATGTATGTATTGCATTGTATTTTGGACAGCCACCCTCATTTCAAACTTAGACAACTACAGACTCATGTAATTTAGGAATTAACTATTTTTTCTGATGAAAGAAGAGACTAGGGTTTCTTGCGCTGCATTGAATGTTTATGTAGTCCTAAAACTCAATATTCAGTGGGTCCTGGAGTTTGAGCGAAAATGACAAAAACCCTGGCACTGGAGTGGACACATTTTTGCACGTCTGGCAGTGAATGAGTTAATAAGCGTTGTGAAGGGGTTCCAGAGGTATTAAGAAAAACATTCCGATCGTTGGTCTCTGACCTTTTAAGGGCATTTCCATCCATTTCAATGCAAATGTTAGAAATGGTGGCCACGGTCAGAGAACCAGTTTAACTCGTATCCCAAGGGACCAACTTATTGCCGGAAAGTATTCCCTGAGAAACTTTATCCTGTTATAATATGGCCACATATACTCATCGCGTGGTGTAAATTTGATCTAGTTGGCATTAAAAAGGTCCACAATGTAAATTGTCAGATACCCTTTTGAACTGCCAATGTGAAAGCTTAGGAGTCAAAGTATCTGAATATCGGATTCCAATTCTGAGCACCGCATTCTATGGTGTTGCAATGCAAACATAAGGCGCGGATGATGTGCAGATGCATCTGCAATCTGTCCTGCTTTCCCGTTTTAGCTCCCAACCAGTTTTGGTCGCGCTGTTCATGTTTAACTCTGCTTTGATCAGTGCGATCTCGCCGCTTTATCCCTGCTCATGTGTTCCGACATTTGCTTAATTGCTTTGCTGCCAGTCTTTGAAATGTCAGCTGTAAGCAAATGCTTGCTGGTGTTCAGACACGTGACACCATCACGTCGTGATAGGCTTGTGTTGGGGCGTAGCGCTCATACCCATTGTGCCGGAGTTGCTGAAATCATCAGCTTTCACCTTCACACCTCCCCTGCACTCTCTTTGGCAACCTTTGGAATATGAACTTGGGCGGTTTAATATTTTAATCCCGATTAGGTGTGCTTTTCTATGTGTGTGTGTTTTAGATTCCAATGCTGTATTTCTGTTAATGCCAGCGATCAAACAGCCATGCACTGATGGCTTTCTATTCGGCGTGTAAAAGCTTTCTTTTCATTTTTCCAAAATCCACTTTTTAATTTTCTTTAAATTATGTGTTTAATCCCAAAATCGGATGAACTAAGGTCTCAAAATGTCATGTTCTCTAGTCTTGTCAAGAAAAAAAATCTGTTAGCGTTTGTTTTTGTTGAGCGTTTTAGGGCACCTTGGAAGTGGCTATGAACCTATAAAAGCTTCATACTTATTAAAGTGTTTGTTTATTCTGTAATTTTCTATTATATGATTTACATTATCCTTCCTGATAAACGAGATCTTTTAAATTTTAGGGACATGGCCTTAAGAAGTTCTCAAGTTCAGATTTTTGACTTCCTGGAAGGTCTGGTGTGAAGACACCTGACCCAAACAATTTTGGGGGAATACTTGTTTGTATAGTGTTTCGGCCTAAATACGTTTTTTTTAAGGTGTTTTTGACCAGAAAACAAAACCCGACCATGTATGCCATTTGTAGCCCGAAAAAACGACCATGTATATTCAGGCATTTTGGGCAGGAAAAAACGACCATGTATAGTAAGGCATTTTGGGCCGAAAAAAAACAAAACAACCATGTATATAGTAAGGCGTTTTTGACCCGGAAAAAAACGACCAAGTATAGTCCGACGTAAAAGCTGGACCAAAACAAACATGCGTATCTACCTCTGAAGATGGAGGTTACTGATTCGCTGTGGCGACCCCTTGAAGGGAAAAGCCGAAAGGAAAAGAAGAAGAAGATAGTAAGATGTTTTTAGCCAGAAAAAAAACAACCATTTGTATAGTAAGGCATTTTGGGCCCCAAAAAAACCACCATGTATAGTAAGCCGTTTTTCGCCCACCAAAAAAACCACCATGTTTAGTAAGGCGTTTGTAGCCCCAAAAAACGACCATGTATATAGTAAGGCAATTTTGACCTAAAAAGAGAACCATATATAGTAAGGCATTTTTAGCTAAAAAAATGACCAGGAATAATAAACGTTTTTAGCCCAAGATAAAAAAAAACCACCATGTATACTAAGGTGTTTTTTGATATTTGGATTGTTACTTGTTCGCTCATTGACACCGTGCTTATGTAGTCAAGTGGTTAGTTTCTCTGCATGCATCTGAAGAGATGCAGTGTTCAAATCCAGGTCTCGGGCCATCGTCTGCAGGTTTTTCTTATCAAGCGTTTTTGCATGACCAGTTTTAGCCTTGTTGGATTGTTACTTATGTGCATGCCAATGTCACACCACTGTGGTCCAATGGTTTGGGAATCAGTTTGACAGTGGAGAGGTGAAGGGTTCAAATGCAGGTCTAGGCATCTCTCTCCATGTTTTGAGAATATAGTACAACTTTTTCTCTTAACGTTTGCTGGGAAAAAAAAGACCATGCATTGGAAGGCGTTTTCCGGGTCTCGGTATTCCTCTCTGGAGCTGTCACGTCAAGGTTTTTCGTCCAATGATGTATATGAAGACCTTTTTTGGTTATTACCGACAAGTTCACTGTGGTCAACTGGTTTCTTTGTCGGCTGACCCCCACAAAGGTGCCGTGTTCGAATCCAGGTCTCAGCCATCATCTGTAAGGATTATATTTCATGCTATTTTCTTTTTAATGACCATGTATGTCAGGATCTTTTTGGGTTGTTACTTATGAAAATAATGCAATGATACCGTGGTCTGATGGTTAGACAGTCAGATTAGCTATGGGAAGGTGCAGGGTTCAAAGCCAGGACTTGGCAGTAATGTGCAGTTTGCAGATGTGTTTTTGAAAGACAAGGTTTGTGATGGCCTTTACTTGTAAGCTTGGAAACAGACCGCCACTGTCATCCACTGCTTATGGCTTCATTTTAGGAGTAAGATGAAATCAAAAATACAATAAATAGTAAAGCGTTTTTAGCCCGACAAAAACAACCTTGTATAGTAAGGCATTTTTAGCCCTAAAAAATGACCATGCATAGTAAGGCGTTTTTGACGCGAAAATAAGACCATGTATAGTAAGGCATATTTAGCCTTAAAAAATGACCATGTATAGTAAGGCATTTTTAGCCCGAAAAAACGACCTTGTATAGTAAGCCATTTTTTAGCCCTAAAAAAAAGACCATGTATAGTAAGGCATTTTTAGCCCTAAAAATGACCATGTCTAGTAAGGCGTTTTTGACGCAAAACATGACCATTTATATAGTAAGCCGTTTTTTAAGCAAAAAAACGACCATGTATAGTAAGGCATTTTTAGCTCTAAAAATGACCATGTAGAGTAAGGCATTTTTAGCCCTAAAAAATGACCATGTATTGTAAGGCGTTTTTGACGCGAAAATACGACCATGTATAGTAAGGCATTTTTAGCCCGAAAAAACGACCTTGTATAGTAAGCCATTTTTTAGCCCTAAAAAAAATATAGTAAGGCATTTTTAGCCCTAAAAAATGACCATGTATAGTAAGGCATTTTTAGCCCTAAAAAAATGACCATGTATAGTAAGGCGTTTTTGACACAAAAAAACGACCATGTATAGTAAGGCATTTTTAGCCCTGAAAAATCACCATGTATAGTAAGGCATTTTTAGCCCGAAAAAAACGACCTTGTATAGTAAGCCATTTTTTAGCCCTAAAAAAAATATAGTAAGGCATTTTTAGCCCTAAAAATGACCATGTATAGTAAGGCATTTTTAGCCCTAAAAAATGACCATGTATAGTAAGGCATTTTTAGCCCTAAAAAAATGACCATGTATCGTAAGGCGTTTTTGACACAAAAAAAACGACCATGTATAGTAAGCCGTTTTTTAAGCAAAAAAACGACCATGTATAGTAAGGCATTTTTAGCTCTAAAAATGACCATGTATAGTAAGGCATTTTTAGCCCTAAAAAATGACCATGTATAGTAAGGCATTTTTAGCCCTAAAAAAATGACCATGTATCGTAAGGCGTTTTTGACACAAAAAAACGACCATGTATAGTAAGGCATTTTTAGCCCTGAAAAATCACCATGTATAGTAAGGCATTTTTAGCCCGAAAAAACGACCTTGTATAGTAAGCCATTTTTTAGCCCTAAAAAAATGACCATGTATATAGTAAGGCGTTTTTTATGCAAAAAAACAACCATGTATAGTAAGGCATTTTTGACGCGAAAATACGACCATGTATAGTAAGGCATTTTTAGCCCTAAAAAAATGACCATGTATAGTAAGGCATTTTTAGCCCTAAAAAATGACCATGTATAGTAAGGCATTTTTAGCCCTGAAAAATCACCATGTATAGTAAGGCATTTTTAGCCCGAAAAAACGACCTTGTATAGTAAGCCATTTTTTAGCCCTAAAAAAAAGACCATGTATAGTAAGGCATTTTTAGCCCTAAAAAAATGACCATGTATAGTAAGGCATTTTTAGCCCTAAAAAATGACCATGTATAGTAAGGCATTTTTAGCCCTAAAAAAATCACCATGTATAGTAAGGCATTTTTAGCCCGAAAAAACGACCTTGTATAGTAAGCCATTTTTTAGCCCTAAAAAAAATATAGTAAGGCATTTTTAGCCCTAAAAATGACCATGTATAGTAAGGCATTTTTAGCCCGAAAAACGACCTTGTATAGTAAGCCATTTTTTAGCCCTAAAAAAAAGACCATGTATAGTAAGGCATTTTTAGCCCTAAAAATGACCATGTATAGTAAGGCGTTTTTGACGCAAAACATGACCATTTATATAGTAAGCCGTTTTTTAAGCAAAAAAACGACCATGTATAGTAAGGCATTTTTAGCCCTAAAAAAAATGACCATGTATAGTAAGGCGTTTTTGACACAAAAAAAACGACCATGTATAGTAAGGCATTTTTAGCCCTGAAAAATCACCATGTATAGTAAGGCATTTTTAGCCCGAAAAAACGACCTTGTATAGTAAGCCATTTTTTAGCCCTAAAAAATGACCATGTATATAGTAAGGCGTTTTTTATGCAAAAAAACAACCATGTATAGTAAGGCATTTTTGACGCAAAAAAAAACGACCATGTAAGGCGTTTTTGACGCGAAAATACGACCATGTATAGTAAGGCATTTTTAGCCCTAAAAAAATGACCATGTATAGTAAGGCATTTTTAGCCCGAAAAAAAATGACCATGTATAGTAAGGCATTTTTAGCCCTGAAAAATCACCATGTATAGTAAGGCATTTTTAGCCCGAAAAAACGACCTTGTATAGTAAGCCATTTTTTAGCCCTAAAAAACAGACCATGTATAGTAAGGCAGTTTTAGCCCTAAAAAAATGACCATGTATAGTAAGGCGTTTTTGACGCAAAACATGACCATGTATATAGTAAGCCATTTTTTAGCCCTAAAAAACAGACCATGTATAGTAAGGCAGTTTTAGCCCTAAAAAAATGACCATGTATAGTAAGGCGTTTTTGACGCAAAACATGACCATGTATATAGTAAGGCGTTTTTGACACAAAAAAACGACCATCTATATATAGTAAGGGATTTTTAGCCCTAAAAAAATGACCATGTATATAGTAAGGCGTTTTTGATGCAAAAAAACGACCATGTATAGTAAGCCATTTTGAGCTTTAAAAAAATGACCATGTATAGTAAGGCATTTTTGACGCAAAAAAACGACCATGTATTGTAAGGCGTTTTTGACGCGAAAATACGACCATGTATAGTCAGGCATTTTAGCCCTAAAAAATGACCATATAGTAAGGCATTTTTAGCCCTAAAAAATGACCATGTATAGTAAGGTGTTTTTGACGCAAAAAATGACCATGTATATAGTAAGCCGTTTTTGACGCAAAAAAACCACCATGTATAGTAAGGCGTTTTTGACGCAAAAATACGGGCATGTATAGTAAGGCGTTTTTTGATGCAAAAAAACGACCATGTACAGTAAGATATTTTTAGCCTTAAAAATGACTATGTATAGTAAGGCGTTTTTGACGCAAAAAAATGACCATGTATAGTAAGACATTGTTAGCCTAAGAAATGACCATGTATAGTCCGACGTTTTTGATGCAAAAAAACAATCATGTACAGGAAGGCATTTTTAGCCCTAAAAAATGACCATGTAAAGTAAGGTGTTTTTGACGCAAAACGACCATGTATAGTAAGGCATTTTTAGCCCTAAAAAATGACCATGTATAGTAAGGCATTTTTAGCCCTGAAAAATCACCATGTATAGTAAGGCATTTTTAGCCCGAAAAAACGACCTTGTATAGTAAGCCATTTTTTAGCCCTAAAAAACAGACCATGTATAGTAAGGGAGTTTTAGCCCTAAAAAAATGACCATGTATAGTAAGGCGTTTTTGACGCAAAACATGACCATGTATATAGTAAGGCGTTTTTGACACAAAAAAACGACCATCTATATATAGTAAGGGATTTTTAGCCCTAAAAAAATGACCATGTATATAGTAAGGCGTTTTTGATGCAAAAAAACGACCATGTATAGTAAGCCATTTTGAGCTTTAAAAAAATGACCATGTATAGTAAGGCATTTTTGACGCAAAAAAACGACCATGTATAGTCAGGCATTTTAGCCCTAAAAAATGACCATATAGTAAGGCATTTTTAGCCCTAAAAAATGACCATGTATAGTAAGGCATTTTTGACGCAAAAAAATGACCATGTATATAGTAAGGCGTTTTTGACGCAAAAAAAACACCATGTATAGTAAGGCGTTTTTGACGCAAAAATACGGGCATGTATAGTAAGGCGTTTTTTGATGCAAAAAAAACGACCATGTACAGTAAGATATTTTTAGCCTTAAAAAATGACTATGTATAGTAAGGCGTTTTTGATGCAAAAAAATGACCATGTATAGTAAGACATTGTTAGCCTAAGAAATGACCATGTATAGTCCGACGTTTTTGATGCAAAAAACAATCATGTACAGGAAGGCATTTTTAGCCCTAAAAAATGACCATGTAAAGTAAGGCGTTTTTGACGCAAAACGACCATGTATAGTAAGGCATTTTTAGCCCTAAAAATGACCATGTAGTAAGGTATTTTTAGCCCTAAAAAACGACCATGTATATATATTAAAGCATTTTTATTCCTAAAAACACTACCATGTATAGGAACGAGTTTTTGACGCAAAAAAACGACCATGTACAGTAAGGTATTTTTAGCCTTAAAAAATGACTATGTATAGTAAGGCGTTTTTGACGCAAAAAAAGACCATGTATAGTAAGGCTTTTTTGACGCAAAAAACAATGTCTAGTAAGGCATTTTTAGCCTAAAAATGACCATGTATAGTCAGACGTTTTTGATGCAAAAAAAACGACCATGTGTACATGGTCGTTTTTTTGTGTCAATGCATTTTTAGCCCTAAAAAATGACCATGTTTAGTCAGGCGTTTTTAGCCAAAAAAAAACAAAAACAAAAAAAACAGCCATGTATAGTAAGGCGTTTTTAGCTAAAAAAAAAATGCCCCCCCAAAATAAATAAAACCGATCATATACAGTATCTTTTTTAGACCCCAAAAATTACCATGTATTTATTGTCAGGCATAAAAAAATGGCCATGCATCACTACAATAGATCTTTGAAAAAAATGGCCATGCATATTAAAGCATTGTTTTCTGAAAAAAATGACAATGTACGTTTCACAAGGGAAAAAAAACAATCATCTACAGCAGTTCTCCAGCCTGGATTCATTTTATGCACAATTTCTTAAAAAAAAAGAAATTGTACTTTTTTCATTGTTTTTTTTCATCCTTTAATAAATGCTTTCTTTTTATGCCTCAAATTTTCTCGCTGAGAAAGATCTTCAAATTATTCCACTGTTGAATTCAACCCCCAAAAAATCATGGTTTATTTCATGTTTTTATTTAATTGTGGTATTTATATATTTTACTTTGGATTTTTCAATGTTGCTTCACAGTTATTAACTCTATATCATCGCCACCATGTTGATTTTGTTCTTCATGCGTGCGTCTTTTGTTTGCAGTGGAACTGGCCATGATCATGGACCGCCTGTACGGCGGCGTCTGCTACGCCGGCATCGACACGGATCCCGAGCTGAAGTACCCGAAAGGAGCTGGGCGGGTCGCCTTCTCTAATCAGCAGAGTTACATTGCTGCTATCAGTGCTCGCTTTGTGCAGCTGCAGCATGGAGAAATCGATAAACGGGTTTGTGGAAACAAAAGTGATCTCGTCTCACATTTCTTCAGAATTTGTTATGCACCAACTCGGGTCTTATTCGGAAAGCGTTATTTAGCGACCAGTGAGGAAATGGCTGATGGAAATTGATTTACCAAGTTGACAACTTTTTGAAATGAAGACAAAGCCATGATTTTGTCTGAATAGCAACAGGTAAATAGTTACACGACTTAACTCATTCACTGCCATTCACAAACTTATTCGGGAACTGAAAATATAACGTAGAGTGAGCATTCCCCAATTTGTTTGGGCTTAGTTTTTTCCTGTTTGGGTGCCGATAAAGCCCTGGCCATGGACTCTGGCAATGTTTTGTTATCTTTTCCACAAGGGGGTAGCGTTTCCCTTTTTATCACATTAGCGCTTTGTTCCAGCTTCAGCTGTTGTTAAAGCGCTATATGTATGTATTGCATTGTATTTTCGACAGCCGCCCTCATTTCAAGCTCACATAACTCCCCATATAATTTAGGAATTTACTTTTTTTCTCATGAAAGAAGACAGTTTAAGGTTTCTTATGCTGCACTGAATGTTTATTTCGTCCTAAAACTCAATATTCTGTGTGTCCTGGAATTCAATTGACAATGACAAAAACCCTGGCACTGGAGTGGACACATTTCTTGCACATTGTCCAATGAGTTAATATTACGCTTAGGCGGGGAGGGGGGTTATTTACTTAAATAAGCCTTTGGAAAAAAAAACAATGTTTTAAAGGACGACCAACGCCTCCGGACAAGTTGTGTCCATAATTTGTAAAATCACTTCAAATGACTTCTACTGAGCGTATTTTACAAAGATTCCACCGCATATAGCTATATTTTACGTTTTAAGACTCGCGCTGAATATTCAGGAAGTCTTGTTTTCGAGTTGGTGACGATTCCTGACGTGACGTCACGTGACCGAGAAAGCGACACACAATGCATTTTGGGTACTTTGTTTGGTCTGAAAACTTCTTGTTGAGCCGTGTTGATGGTGAAATTAGAAGGAAAACACATAAATAACACCATGGTGAATCGTTGTGTGTTTCACCAAGACTACCATTTGATACTCGTTGACACAAATTCCCAACAGACAAATCAGACCATTTCCAAAGGAGCTTAGGGGCCATCTTGTGCATTTTCTGGGACGCTACATTGACGGTTCGCATTGATACGGAATAAATTCTTTAATCGATTGCAAACATGTATGCTTTCCTCTTCAGAACTATTTGAATCATATTCAAAACTAGATGAGTAACAAGAAAGCATCTTCTCCGAATTTGAACCCATTGTTTTGATTGTCAAGCAAGGCAAGACGTCTTGGCGTGACGTCACAAACTGGGGGCGTGACCTTCTGAAACTTACCATCTCCGAGGTCATTTTGAAGTAGTTTTGGGAGACTTTAAGTCATTTTTATTGGTGTTTTGCATTTGACTAAAAATATCAGCCTGCGTGTTTTGGGTATTTTAGATGCGATAAAACGTTTTTCTGATGTCAGTTAGGTAACAAAAAATGGTGTCGGTTGTCCTTTAAGATTACATGCAAATATTTTGAAGTTCAAAAATAGAAAGAACTGAACACTATTTAGGCCGTAATTCTTGATTTTACCACAAGGGGGAGCACACATAGCAATACATAGTGTACTTGTACTACAGTTTGAAAAGCACTTACCTCCCAGTGGGAGGTCATGATTTTGTTTGTATCACCAAGCCATCCTGCAGAAGAGAATATGTTAATTTGTTGTCAATAAATCAGAATTTTTGTTCTCATTGAATATTTTACCGATTAAAGCTGGCAGGACATTTTTAATGCCTTTCCGTCCTCCGCCGCAGGTGGAAGTGAAGCCATACGTGCTGGACGACCAGCTGTGCGACGAGTGCCAGGGGACTCGCTGCGGCGGCAAGTTTGCGCCGTTCTTCTGCGCCAACGTCACTTGCCTGCAGTACTACTGCGAATACTGCTGGGCGGCCATCCACTCGCGCGCCGGACGTGAGTTCCACAAGCCGCTGGTCAAGGAGGGCGGCGACCGGCCACGTCACATCTCGTTCCGCTGGAATTGAGCGGCAACGATGGCGGGCCTGGCACGGAGGGGGGGGTGAGCAGGATGGCAAGGTAGTGCAGGAGTCGCAAAATCATTTAATGAATAAATGCACTTTTCTGTTGCTGGTTCCTTTTAGCTCAACATTTTTTTTAGTTAATATTTATATTTTCACAAGAGAAAACAGGATTTATATCAAGTATGTCCAGCAAGGAAAAAAAAGTGTAACGTTTGTTTTATTTTTTTGAAATGAAACGATTGTTCCAAAAAAGACTAAACAACAAAAAAAAAGAATATATAGGAAAGTTGAAGTGTGATTTGGCACGCTGCTCTTCAATCGGGATGCTTTCCTTCACGTGTTATTTTTTTATTATCATAAGAGGCCCTCCCCAACAAATCCTGATTTGACATTTTTCGATTGTTTTGTAGCAGAGCTCGTTTTTACATTTATTTTCCCAATGCGAGGCTTATGAGTAAATGTTGAATTGAAGAAGGAAAAAAAAGGTGTTGCTGAAGAAGAGTGCACTTATTTCATTATTCTAGAATATACCACCAGTATACCCTTAGTTGATAACCAAAGCTGTTATAATAGCTAGCGGCACAGGATAAGAGAAGCCCTGAAAGCCAAACACAGTCTCTTTCTCTTTCTCTCTCTTTCTCTCAGAAAAAAAAAAAACGATCTCAACACATAATTTCGATCTCCATCTTGACATGCAAAAACTAATACCTCAAACTCAGCTGCTAATGTGCCGGATGCAGTTAAAAAAAAAAGAAAAGACAAAACAGCAAGTCACCAACGCCTGCCCCCGTCCGTGTTGTTCTGTTTTTCCGGGCGGAGCTACGATGTTACTCGCACACTTTTTGTACTCGCTAGCTTCGTCGTCACCTTTTTATTTTTCTAACGGAAACCTAACGCGGTCGTGCGCAGTAGTGCATTATGGGAATGTATGGCAATGTGTGGCTCCGGGCCCCCCCTTTTCCTTCTCATTCGTTTTTAACCCGTCAATACCAGTCACATCTGGAAAATAAAAAGAAAGCAGCCTTTTATTCCCTGTTTGTACGGGGCTGCCACCTAATTAAGAACGATACAATATAACGCAATACATATTGATTTATACAGCGCTTTAAAAACAGCTGAAACTGATGAAAGTGCTTAACATCATATATGAACTACTATCATACAGGAATTTAAGGAAATTATCTTACCATGGCATTGTTAAAAAGAACAAAAAACATGACTCTATTTTACATCCGAGCCGTTCAAATATGGCCTCCATCTTCCCTCCCCCCTATCGAGCAAAGCTAATCCGACACAGCATCTATGTGTTTTAGAAGCATAACTGAAGATATTCTATACTATATTCACACTTAAAGGACAACCGACACCTCTGGACAAGTTGTGTCCATAATTTGTAAAATCACTTCAAATGACTTCTACTGAGCGTATTTTACAAAGATTCCACCACATATAGCTATATTTTACGTTTTAAGACTCGCGCTGCATATACAGGAAGTCTTGTTTTCGAGTTGATGACGATCCCCACGTGACGTCACTGAAGGAACACCCCTGACCGAGAAAGCGACACAATGCATTGTGGGTACTATGTTTGGTCTAAAAACTTCCTGTTGATCCGTGTTGATGGCGAATTTAGAAGGAAAACACATAAATAACGCAATGGTGAATCGTTGTGTGTTGCACCAAGACTACTATTTGATACTAGTTGACACAAATTCCCAGCAGACAAATCAGCCCATTTCCAATGGAATTTGGGCGCCATCTGCATTTTCTGGGTGCTACATTGCTGTCATTGACGGCTCGAATTGATAAATGGGGGGACTCCTTTAATCGATTGCAAACATTTATGCTTTCCTCTTCAGAACTATCTGAATGATATTCATAACTGGATGACTAACAAGAAAGCATCTTCTCCAAATCTAAAGCCATTGTTTTGATTCTCGAGCAAGGCAAGACTTCTTAGTGTGACATCACAAACAAGGGGGCGGGACCTTCTGAAATTCGCTCTCCCAAGGTCATTTTGAAGTAGTTTAGGGACACTAAGTCATTTTTATTGGTGTTTTGCATTTGACTAAAAATATCAGCCTGCGTGTTTTGGGTATTTTAGATGCTATAAAACGTTTTTCTGATGTCAGTTAGGAAACAAAAAAATGGTGTCGGTTGTCCTTTAAGGAGCTGCCCCGCCCCCCACCCCAGCCCCTTCCTTCCTATTGGGGAACCAAAGATGGCCGCACATTAGCGCGTCGCACTGTTAACTCAATTCCTGCATAAAAGCCCCCACCTTCAACCACTGAAGGATTCCAGAGAACCAAAGATTGGCCTTAAAAAATGTTAGCAGTGCAGTAAAACTCCCATTGGTTGTAAACGACGACTATATATAGCCCCGCCCCCTAAAAAATAAATGAAAGTGCATATTCACGCAGTGGAAGTGAGAGTTTTGGACAAAATCCTCCCCATTTTAGCCAAGGAGTAGTGCAGAGAAAACTTGATTTTGCTTGTGAGGGAGAATCCTCATCTGGCTTTTTGCACCCGGGACATTTTCAAACACTTTGTGAAGAATTTGCTGTTCAAAATGAGATGATGAGAAAATTATTTTATACGTGGCCTGCTGATTTTTTGGAACAGTGTTTTCTAGCCTAAATTATTTTGTCATGCACATATAAGCATTTATTATGCACTACTTTTCTAAATATCTTTTTTTCCCCTTCTTTTTATTTCCGGCAGTCATTTTAGGCACATTTTTCACAACGATGGGGAACTCCTTTTTGCAATACCTCAATTTTTTCACATTGTGAAAGGTAGCTTTTGTACTTTTGTTACTGAGAGATCTGCATATATGGAAATGTTCATTTTAAAGAAGAAGAGGGGAAAAAAACAAGAGCGGAGTGATTTCAAAATATATATTATTTTCAATTATGCTTTTTATACATTTCAGTGCTGACGATTCTTTCCAACTATACGTGCGACGTCGCATTTGCAGAAGAGAGACCAAAGTGTATCCGCTCTCTTGGTCTTCTTAGCTTTTCCTCCACTTGATGTTTCCACTCAGTGATTCTAATAGCATGACGAGAAATCATTTAAAAAGACAAAAAAAAAAAAAAAAGTTGTTGTCTTAAAACTCGTTAAAAATTACCTTTCCTCTCCATACTCACCTTATTTCCTCAAATCGTGGCCGCTCCTTTTCCTCTTCCATTTGAACTCTGTTGATAACCAAAACAGCAGCACCTACCAAGGCTTATAAACAAGCTCCGATGTGGGTCAAAAATGTTCTAAAAAAATGCCGCGGGGATGCTCGCGGTTAAAGAAATAGATGCCAACCCAATTTTCAAATTTCCAAGGAAAGCCTGTTTTAACTCGTTCACTGCCAGATTATGTGCAGAAACGTTTCCACTCTATTGCCAGGGTTTTTGTCATTTTCACTCAAATCGCAGGACCCAAAGAATATTGAGTTTTAGGACAAGATAAACATTCAATGCAGTGTAAGAAATTTTCACCTCTCATCAGAAAATAAGTTAATTCCTAACATATATGGGTCTGGAGTTATCTGATCTTGAAATGGGGGTGGCTGTACAAAATACAATACAATACATATTGATTTATACATATTTAGCTCTTTAACAACAGCTGAAGCTGGAACAAAGCGCCAACATGGACAAAAAGCAAATGCTGCCCCCTTGTGGAAGAGAAAAACATTGCCATGGGGTCTGACCAGCACTTTATCGGCACCCAAGCATAAAAAAACCAACATCCGAACAAATTTGGGAATGGCAGTGATTGAGTTAATCAACAAACTCCTCATTTGATGGCTACCCAAAAAAAAAAACCCAAAATATGATTTTGTGCCTTCCCAAATCTAATCTTCCACCTAATAACAATTGATTAAATATCCCCAGCCGATTAGATGCCTTCCCTACAATCGGAAGTTACGGAGGAGGGACATTTTTTTGGCCACTAGTTGAGGAAATCTGGAGGAATGCAAAAAAATAAAATAAAAAGAAGGTTGGACACTTAATGCTGAAACTCGTATCACAAGAATGGATGTTTGGTGTTTAGATATTTTAATATTTGAAGAAAAAAAAACAACTATAAATAGATATATATATACATAGTATCTATATTCTTGAACTTGCCAACTAGCACCTATCGTAATCCTTAGCATGCATGATGAAAAAAAAGTGCGGAAATGAGGCGAATTAGCTCGAAAATTAACTGTCGTGGTGTGCACCAAATGTTTCTGGACGATCGTGTAACGGAGAACCCCGACCTCAAGCCTTCCCTTCTGCCCTCCCTCTCTCACATATTGGCAGACCTCAGCGGGGATGCGCGTAACTCAAAAGCGAATAAGCGAGCGTGAACGAGGGGAACAAGACTCGAGCAACCTTTCTAGAACACTGTCGAAAAAAAAACCCGATTTAAATAAAATACAAACAAAACGTGAAGACTTGACCTACGCGGAGGAAGGGGAGCTTAAAGACTTGAATGTGGTGAAAAAGAAAAGAATTAAAAAATGTTGCAAGTTAACTTTCAAGTTGTTATGTGCAATACTTCTTTTGAACCTTTTTCCAGAAGAAAGACTCTTTGCAATGTAATTCTTTCAAATGCCATTTTTAATTATTGCAGACATTTAATTAAAGATGTTAATATGTTTTTTCACAGTCATTTTCTACTGTTTAATGTAATCCTTTTCATGCTGGTGTTTGTAAGAAAAAAAGAGAGAAATGAAATCCAACTATTTGTACTAATATAAATGATTGAAGTTATTTTTAAAACATAAAAAAAAGGTTTTTTGTGCTCATTTGCTTATTTTATTGGTTTATTTTAAGCTACTGTGATTGATTGCATTGTAATTACTAGGTCAACAATGTATTTAGCTGTTTATTGGTATATTTTTAATTGGAATGTATAATTGATTTTTATAATTTTGATCAGATTTTTGTTATATTTTTGAGGTGAAGCTTTTAATATGTTAAAGTGTCTAGTTTTTACTAATTGCTATATTGTGCTCCACAATATATGGTTCACATTTTCTGAAGGAAAATAAATATTTAAATATTTGTCTGTTAATGTTACTTATTGGCAAGATTTCAATAGTTTTTAACTGTGTATGGGAAGGTTTGTTGTATTTATTAATAGCATTTTTTACTCCAGATATCACCTTAATTTTTATTGTCATTTCACTTTATAAGTTCCTATTTTTGTATTTTCCTTTCTAATGATTAAGTTATGTAATACGAATACGTATGTCCATATTTCTAGGAGTTGGTCTGTAGAAGTGCTAGTGAAACGAAAAAAAAAGAAAAATCTGTTATTTAATTGTTTGCGGCCAACTATTTATATAACAGTATGCATAATTTTTCAATATTTGTAATGTGAAATGTTGAATGAAATAAATCTTAACTGTGATGAATACGTCTGTGTGTGAAGGCGATTTTGTGAATGAGCACCACTATTATGACAGCGACAATATGTAGAAGGGATCGTCCAATGACACATTTTTACTCACGGGTAAAAACATGATATACAATGATACTTCGGTTTACGAACGCTTTAGCTCACGAACTTTTCGCCTTACGAACATTAAATTTACGAGAATATAATCTTGGCATACAAACTAGTTTTCGTCGGACGAACCAAACCACACAGCCACGGTAGCTGGCGCACTACTTTTCGGCGGGTGAACACCAAATCACACAGTCGAACAGCGCCACGCTGGCCTGCGAACTAGTTTTCCACAGCCCCTTTTGAGTGCAGACTTAGCATCCCGATACCAGTATGCTAAGTCGACCATTGCTACGTGTGGCTAACAGTGTTTCTGTGTTGTCTAAGCAAGGGTCTCAGCCAATAGAAGAGGTTGAAAAACTTCTGTTGATTTGGATTAACGAAAAGCAGCTCGCAGGGGACAGTGTGAGTGAGGGTATTATCGCCGAGAAAGCACGGCAACTTCACTCGGATATCATGAAGAGGCAACTACATCAATGACCATCACAGAGGTCAATAAAATAACTATTATACAGTACAGTTTATTCCTTTAATTACAATACAATAGCATATTTATTATACATAAAATAAGGTACTGTATTGTATGTATATTTTGTGTAGTTTTAAGGCTTATTTAGTAGAAAATTATGTTTTCATCTTTTCACCTTACATACACTTTCTGGGAACCAATTAAGTTTGTAAGATGGGGTATCACTGTACATTTTTTTTAAATATCTCCCTTCTTCCTCGTAGTTTTTTTTGGGTCTGTTCTTCTAACCATCACTGCGCCTAGACAGCCACTACGTAGACAATAAATCACCTTATCGCTTTATATCACAAGATTTGGTTGTGGTATTTTAAATAATAATAATTTACTTTGGGATTTTATTTAGAAAACGATGTACAGCAGTACCAATATCTCAAAGTTGTATTGTCCCATTTTGAACACCAGGTGGAACAAGAGAACCAAACATGAACTGCATTTTGGCTTCAAAGGCTACATAGACTCACTTATCGTTGTAGTTGGTGGTTTTGGTGGCCTTCCTCTGTCACAAAAATTAATGTTTCTGGAAAGTTGGGATAGTGGACATTTTTTTTCTCATCCACAAACTAGAAAACATAATAACACTTCCATACCTGTCAATTTATACGTAATAAATACAATAATCGTGTATATAGTTTTTATGCGGTAAACTGTCTGCTTTTCCGGTTGCGTTAACGTTTTTATATCATTTCAAATAATTTACGGTGTTTTACAACTTTTATACATGAATTGTACTCATTTATAAAGGCAGTTACAGTATTAGGAAAGGTTGAAAGATATGCTATTCGGCTGCAGCCGCATAAAGTTGCATAAGATGCCTTCAGGGACTCATGGATAGTTGGAAAGCCTCCTGATTTTGAGATGACCCTATTAGATAACCCTTTTCTGGTGGCGCTGGATGCTGGAATATGTCTTCACCATAAACGTTAATCGATATTCGCAATCCATAATCAACTCCATGCTAACCTGTTTTTTTAAACCACTACAAAAAAAAATATCACTGCAGTAGGAACATACTGGAAGCCCTTGAACGCATCATCAACTCATCTAAATAAATAAAAAAAAATCACCGTCTGAGTGTTGCTGCACAGCAGAGCAGATGAGGATTCCGGATTAGGGGGTTGGTCTGTCTGCTGGTTGGAAGAAGCGCCCCTCCACAAATCCAGTTGGTTGGTGGCGGTGCAGCAGCCAGCGTCGCATCTCTCCCGCAGCAGCAGGAGCATCAGGAGAACCAGGAGCACCAGCATCACCACCTTCTGTCATCCTCATCCGCACGCCGCAGCACGCTGTAAGTTATCTTGTCTGTCTGCATCAATGGGGTGGACTTTCGTTGTATGCCTTTGCAGAGAGAAACGCAATGTGTTAGGATGTGTGTTTTGGACACGTTTGACACGCTTCCACATATTTGCTCTTCTTCAAAAAATAAATAAAAAAATAAAATTCCTCTTTTTGTATCTTCATTGAATACACATTTAGTTTTGACTAACATTTTCCTCATATATTCAGATATCTCGATATATTTATATACTGTCTTTTTTGAAACATTTAGTTCTTTCCGTTTCTATATACCTATACATTATATTCTATATACCTTAAAATTTCTACCGAAAAAAATTACATCTAGCCATCTACCTATCGATTTATCTATAAATAGTGTAACACAGTTAAGATGAGAATGACAGTTTTTTTTGTGCAAATTATATATTAAAAATATACATCAAAATAAGATATCTACTTTTATTTACTATATCATTTTGTTTTATGTAATTGTCAAATGTGCTGGACAATTAAGATATTTTTAATCAACTTTGTTATATATATATATACACATATATGTGTACATACATGTGTATTTGTATATGTATGTATATACATACACATACATAGATACATACATACATACATACATACATAACAGTTAACATATGACTAATATAACAGTTGGATGTTATTATTATTATTATTATTATTATTATTATTATTATTATAACATCTGATAGATGAATGA